>NC_054706.1:12109758-12153015 GCF_016097555.1 Gigantopelta aegis
TGTTCCACAGTGATTCATCTACCTTCCTTGATATTATCAACATCGAGAATGACACCCCACGCACGTGTACTGGGCAACTGCGTGATGCACGTGCAAACTATGGAATGTGTTTCGGTGTGTTGATAAACAGACCTGAACGTTCTTTACTAGGATGTCTGTGGTTAAAACGTATGTTCGGTCTTATAGTTGATATTAACATTAATATTTCAAGTTCCTCTACCTGTTTTGAAAAGTATATATATATATATATATATATATATATATATATATATATATATATATATATATATATATATATATATATATATATATCTTTCTACATATTCGACTTTCGTTTTCCCTGCATGTGTCATACCCCTATACGGTAACCGCCGGCAAGGATATGGAAAAATTACGTAAGCAATATACTTAAATGGGAGTGCTCTTCCTTGCACGGGGACTCGAGTAATGCTAGACTCTGCCCATGCTCGGGTACTCGTGAAGACAATTCTTACATACATACATACATACATGTATGTGTGTGTATTTGTGCGTGTGTGTGCGTGTGTGTGTATATGTGTGTGTGTGTGTATGTGTGTGGTGTGTGTGTGTGTGTGTGTGGTTGTATGCACACACCCCGTTATTTGCCATCTAAAACGAACACATAATCGTTATTGGATTGACGTCCAAGATGGAAGCAGTGTGCGGTGTAATATTTTGGAGTTCAAAATTAAAATATTGCATACGTCTTGAAGTCTAAAATGAAAATGGAAAACAAAAAATCCTACTCTTAGTTTGGAGTTTGAAATACAAATATTTCATTTGTGTTATGTTTTAGAGTCTACAGTGGAAACATTGCCTAGTATTATGTTTAGACTTGTACACTAAAAGTAATCATGATGACAGTTACTTGAGGGAAAGCTATATGTGTTAATCTGTTGGAGTGGGAAAATATATAATCTTAAGTGGTGTGTGTGTGTGGTGCTGTGTGTGTGTGGCTGTGTATGTGTGGTGGCTGTGTGTGTGCGGTGGCTGTGTGTGTGTGGTGGCTGTGTGTGTGGCTGTGTATGTGGTGGCTGTGTGTGTGGCTGTGTGTGTGGTGGATGTGTGTGTGGTGGCTGTGTGTGTGTGTGGTGGCTGTGTGTATGGTGGCTGTGTGTGTGGTGGCTCTGTGTGTATGTGTGGTGGCTGTGTGTATGGTGGCTGTGTGTATGGTGGCTGTGTGTGTGGTGGCTATGTGTGTATGTGTGGTGGCTGTGTGTATGGTGGCTGTGTGTGGTGGCTGTGTGTGTGTGGTGGCTGTGTGTGTGTGTGGTGGCTGTGTGTGTGGTGGATGTGTGTGTGTGTGGTGGCTGTGTGTGTGTGGCTGTGTGTGTGTGGTGGATGTGTGTGTGTGGTGTGTGTGTGTGTGTGTGGTGGCTGTGTGTGTGGTGGTGGCTGTGTGTGTGTGTGTGTCTGTGTGTGTGTGGTGTGCTGTGTGTGGTGGCTGTGTGTGTGTGTGTGGGTGTGTGGTGGCTGTGTGTGTGGTGGCTATGTGTGTATGTGTGGTGGCTGTGTGTGTGGTGCTGTGTGTGTGGTGGCTGTGTGTGTGTGTGGTGTGTGTGTGTGTGTGTGTGTGTGTGGTGGCTGTGTGTGTGTGGTGGCTGTGTGGTGGCTGTGTGTGTGGTGGCTCTGTGTGTATGTGTGGTGGATGTGTGTGTGGTGGCTCTGTGTGTGTGTGTGGTGGCTCTGTGTGTGTGTGTGGTGGCTGTGTGTGTGTGGTGGCTGTGTGTGTGATGGCTGTGTGGTGGCTGTGTGTGTGGTGGCTATGTGTGTGTGTGGTGGCTGTGTGTGTGTGGTGGCTGTGTGGTGGCTGTGTGTGTGGTGGCTCTGTGTGTGTATGTGTGGTGGCTGTGTGTGTGGTGGCTGTGTGTGTGTGGTGACTGTGTGTGTGGTGGTTGTGTGTGTATGGTGGCTGTGTGTGTGTGGTGGGTGTGTGTGGTGGCTGTGTGGTGGCTGTGTTTGTGGTGGCTCTGTGTGTGTGAGGTGGCTGTGTGTGTGTGGTGGCTGTGTGTGTGGTGGTTGTGTGTGTATGGTGGCTGTGTGTGTGTGGTGGATGTGTGTGTGTGGTGGCTGTGTGTGTGTGGTGGCTGTGTGTGTGTGGTGGCTGTGTGTGTATGGTGGATGTGTGTGTATGGTGGATGTGTGTGTATGGTGGCTGTGTGTGTGTGGTGGCTGTGTGTGTATGGTGGCTCTGTGTGTGGTGGCTGGGTGAGTGGTTGCTGTGTGTATGTGTGGTTGATGTGTGTGTGTGTGGTGGCTGTGTGTGTGGTGGTGGCTGTATGTGTGTGGTGGCTGTGTGTGTGTGGTGGCTGTGTGTGTGGTGGCTGTGTGTGTATGTGTGGTGGCTGTGTGTGTATGGTGGCTGTGTGTGTGTGGTGTGTGTGTGTGTGTGTGTGGTGTGTGGATGTGTGTGTATGGTGGATGTGTGTGTATGGTGGCTGTGTGTGTGTGGTGGCTGTGTGTGTATGGTGGCTGTGTGTGTGGTGGCTGGGTGAGTGGTTGCTGTGTGTATGTGTGGTTGATGTGTGTGTGTGTGGTGGCTGTGTGTGTGGTGGTGGCTGTATGTGTGTGGTGGCTGTGTGTGTGTGGTGGCTGTGTGTGTGGTGGCTGTGTGTGTATGTGTGGTGGCTGTGTGTGTATGGTGGCTGTGTGTGTGTGGTGGCTGTGTGTATGGTGGCTGTGTGTGTGTGGTGGCTGTGTGTGTGTGGTGGCTGTTCTGTGTGTGTGTGGTGGCTCTGTGTGTATGTGTGGTGTGTGTGTGTGTGTGGTTGTGTGTGGTGTCTGTATATGTGTGTGGTTGTGTGTGTGTGGTGGCTGTGTGTGTGGTGTGTGTATGTGTTTGTGTGGTGGATGTGGCTGTGTGTGGCTGTGTGTGTGGTGTGATCTGTGTGTGTATGTGTGGTGGTGTCTGTGTGTGTGTGGTGGATGTGTGTGTATGGTGGCTGTGTGTGTGGTGGCTCTGTGTGTGTGGTGGCTGTGTGTGTGTGTGGTGGCTGTGTGTGTGGTGGTGGTGTGTGTGGTGGTGTGTGTGCTGTGTGTGTATGGTGGCTGTGTGTGTGGTGGATGTGTGTGTGGTGGCTGTGTGTGTGTGTGGTGGCTGTGTGTGTGTGGTGGCTGTGTGTGTATGGTGGATGTGTGTGTGGTGGCTGTGTGTGTGGTGGCTGTGTGTGTATGGTGGCTGTGTGTATGTGTGGTGGCTGTGTGTGTGGTGGCTCTGTGTGTATGTGTGGTGGCTGTGTGTGTGGTGGCTGTGTGTGTGGTGGTGTGTGTGTGTGTGTGGTGGTTGTGTGTGTGTGGTGGTTGTGTGTGTGGTGGCTGTGTGTGTATGTGTGGTGGCTGTGTGTGTATGGTGGCTGTGTGTGTGGTGGCTATGTGTGTATGGTGGCTGTGTGTGTGTGGTGGCTGTGTGTGTGTGTGGTGGATGTGTGTGTGTGGTGGCTCTGTGTATCTGTGGTGGCTGTGTGTGTATGTGTGGTGTCTGTGTGTGTGGTGGCTGTGTGTATGTGTGGTGGCTGTGTGTGTGGTGGCTCTGTGTGTATGTGTGGTGGCTGTGTGTATGGTGGCTGTGTGTGTGTGGTGGCTGTGTGTGTGCTGGGTGTGTTTGTTTATGGTAGCTGTGTGTGTATGGTGGCTGTGTGTGTGTGTTGTGGCTGTGTGTGTATGCGTGTGTGTGTGGTGGCTGTATGTGTGGTGGCTGTGTGTGTGTGGCTGTGTGTATGTGTGGTGGCTGTATGTGTGGTGGCTGTGTGTGTGGCTGTATGTGTGGTGGCTGTGTGTATGCGTGGTGGCTGTGTGTATGTGTGGTGGCTGTGTGTGTATGTGGCTGTGTGTGAGTGTGTGTGGTGGCTGTGTGTGTGGTGGCTGTGTGTGGTGACTGTGTGTGTGGTGGCTGTGTGTATGTGTGGTGGCTGTGTGTGTGTGTGGCTGTGTGTGTGGTGGCTGTGTGTGTGGTGGCTGTGTGTGGTGACTGTGTGGTGGCTGTGTGTATGTGTGGTGGCTGTGTGTATGTGTGTGTGGTGGCTGTGTGTATGTGTGTGTGTGTGTGGTGGCTGTATGCGTGGTGGCTGTGTGTGTGTGTGGGGGGGGGGGGGGGGGCGGGGGGAGGGGTGGTGGTCCAATGTCATCTTCCCACTCACTCCTCGCTCCCGACGCCTGTAGGATATTACATAATGTGTTTTGACGTCTGATAAGAACAACAGCGCAGCGTTATACGTTCTGGAATCTAAAATTAACCCACAGTCATTTGTTTTGTCTTGGAATCTAAATATAAAAGCAAAATGACAATGCCAAATAATGTTATCATGTCTGAACGGGTTACCGTTCTCGACATTGTTTACTGACCTGGATATTTAATGACGTCTGCAGAAAATGAAATCAAAGTGTGGAGATTAGTCCTATGACATTAGCCAACGCGATGTTGCGCGAGCCTTTTACCGGCCATACGTCATCGACTGTTAGCAGTCTGTGACGTTAAAAAGCGCACGGCACGAGAAGTAAACAAGAAACGCAACTCTCGCTCGGGAGTCCATTAAACAATAAACGTGTGCCGCCATGCCATTTAGCGGCACGACGAAGTCGCCGGTCTTCTAACAGCGCCCGTAAAGACGACATTGGGAGCGCCATTAACAACTCGACTGGTGTTTCATCTAATTATACACTGGACACTTTTGTCGTTCTCCGGCGAAATCAGAAAGCAGTGAAAGTCAGCTGGTACAACATAACAATCCAGGTTTCAACCGCATCATTTTAAACTTATTTTCGTGCTTATGTCCAATTACGGTTCAAGCACGTTGTCCTGGGCACACACCTCAGCTATCTGGGCTGTCTGTCCTGGACAAAGGGTTAGCAGTTAGTTGATAGTGTTTAGTCAGAGAGAAGAGGTTGTAGTGGCCTGAGGTGCGAACCCAGTACCAACCAGCCTTATGTCTTAACCACTATACCTCCGAGGTTTGACATAATCATGTCAGACACCAAATAACTGACATTTTTTTAAGTGTGCTGACATGGGTTAGTTGTTAGTGGTTAGTGAAAGAGAAGAGGCTGTAGTGGTCTTACACCTACCCACTGAGTCGTTAAAACTCGCTCTAGGTGGGAGCCGGTACCGGGCTGCGAACTTTCCAGCCTTAAGTCCGATGATTAACCAAGACACCACCAAGGACGCATCAAATCAAGACCGTATCTAAGTTAAATAACTAAAGGGGATAACTTAGTAAAGAAAAGAGAGTAATAATCGGGTGATATTAATATGAGGATCTTCACGATATAGACAAGACGTTGTTTTGTGTAACGATACCACTAGAGCACATGGATTTAATTAATCATTGGCTATTGCATGTCATTGTGGTAATTCCATCACGTAGTCTTCAGAGCGATCGCTTTACCTGTTCCAATTCGCAGCAAGGAATCGTTTTATATGGACCTTCTCACACACAGGGCAGGACATACCACGATGTATACAAAGGTACTCTTCTGAATAAAAAATAGCACATTTATCATATTTTGCTATTCTGTCTTCGACACCAATAGACGATGTGTATTTTTGTGATGGGGTGTGAAACATTTATTAATTGTTTTTTCATTCATTCCATTCATTCATTCATTCATTCATCCATCCATCCACCCACCCACCCACCCACTCATTCTTTCATTCATTCATTCATCCATCCATCCATCCACTCATCTACCCACCCATCCATCCATTTATTCATTTATTTATTCATTCGCTTATCACAAATCTCTTCAATATGTGAGACAATGTTTGTATGTAAGCTATTAACGTGCGCGGCGGGACGTAGCCCAGTGGTAAAGTGCTCGCTTGATGCGCGGTCGGTCTGGGATCGATCCCCGTCGGTGGGCCCATTGGGCTATCTCTCGTTCCAGCCAGTGCACCACGACAGGTATATCAAAGGCTGTGGTATGTGTTATTCTGTCTGAGGGATGGTGCATATAAAAGATCCCTTCGTACTAATTAAAAAAAATGTAGCGAGTTTCCTCTCTACGATTACAAGTCAAAATTACTAAATGTTTGACATCCAATAGCCGATGTTTAATCAATCAATGTGCTCTAGTGATGTTGTGAAACAAACGAAACTTTTAACTATTAACGTTCCTGTATCCTCTCGATGTTCAAGCAGGCCCACCCCAAGTCCCATTTCTGGCATGGCCAGCGATCGGGTTTGGAACATCTAGCAATGTCACTTGCGACGCCACGTCCTCCTATCTGAGAAACTGTCTCTTTCAAACACATGCAAAAAGTCTTTAAGATTTCTTTCTTTCTGTTCTTGTTTTTTCCCTCCGTAACGATCGAGTGTCCTGAGTTTGGGGCCATGATGTATAGCGTTCCAACGCTCGCCTGATTCGCACTGTAGGTTAATATATCAAATCACTTTTATATTATTGGATAGCCAACGTTGAAGTTGCATTTCCCTGTGCAATTTCCCATTTCATCAAGTGAAATTTCGCTAAATAGCATGCTGGGACGACGGTCGTAATGTTGTGTCTCTCGCAAGCTTATTAGATTTGTAACGCTCTCGCATCCGTTAGGCTTGTTATCTGGGGGATCATGCGATCTGAAATCAGAAAATGTCAGTGGATTATGTCTTTTATGCATGCTTTACACGTATTGGCGCTTATTTTCCTTCAAAATGTTAAATATTCTCATTTAATGCATGAAATCCAACTACCTCAATTCTCCCATGTGCATTAGTTAGGATCCGGTAACGCAGGACTCCATCGTTGTGACATGGAAACAAGAGCGAAGTAAAGTTTGTTTTGTTTAATGGTACCGTTAGAGCACATTCGCTAATTAATCACCTGCTATTGGATGGCACACATTTTGATAATTCAAACACTTCGTCTTCAGAGAAAACCAGATACAATTACTGTTTTTACATTAACAGCAATGCACTTTCCCACAGAGAGGCCAGTTCTTACTCAGGCCTTTGATAGATACGTTCAGTGTTCGTCAAATGTTTGAGAAACTTCTTTTTATTTTATAGTAATACATTTGATAATTTCCTCTAGCCCAGACCAAAACTTCACTAGCCAGGACCGAGGGTTAGTGGATTTCTCGGTCCAAGCGCCACAGACGAATGCTCTTCTTGCTAGATCACGTCTTCCACTTCACCACCACCTCAAAGAAGAAATAAAACGAAGAAGGAAATGTTTTATTTAACGACGCACTCGACTCCCCAAAGAAGAAGAAATGACACCTGTGGGTGTTCAAGAACAGGAATTAGCATGTAGAAGGTACTATCAGAGAGACGTCGTGGGTAACCCCGACCCCCCCCCCCCAGTTCCCCCCCCCCCCCTCAAACAAAAAAGTTCTAAAACAAAACCAAAACAAAACAAAAAACAGCAGCAGCAGCAACAACAACATCACAAGTTCAAAGCCCCAAAAACAAAACAAAACAGAACAAACACCTGTGGGTGTTCAAGAACAGGAATTAAAACAGACGATCAAGCGTGTTTCAGTACAGTTCAAGTAGACATCCATTAAACAGTTCTAAAACAGACGATCAGTTTCAGTAGTTCATGTAGAAGGTACTATCAGAGAGACGTCGTGGGTAACTGAAATATAGATGTGACTAACGACAACCACAGTTCTAAAACAGACGATCACGCGTGTTTCAGTACAGTTCAAGTAGACATCCATTAAACAGTTCTAAAACAGACGATCACGCGTGTTTCAGTAGTTCAAGTAGACATCCATTAAACAGTTCTAAAACAGACGATCACGCGTGTTTCAGTAGTTCAAGTAGACATCCATTAAACAGTTCTAAAACAGACGATCACGCGTGTTTCAGTACAGTTCAAGTAGACATCCATTAAACAGTTCTAAAACAGACGATCTCGCGTTTCGTTTCATTACAGTTCAAGTAGACATCCATTAAACAGTTCTAAAACAGACGATCACGCGTAGACATCCATTAAACAGTTCTAAAACAGACGTCTCGCGTGTTTCAGTATCCATTAAAGTTCAAGTAGTACATCAATTAAAGAGTTCTAAAACAGACGATCACGCGTGTTTCAGTACAGTTCAAGTAGATATCCATTAAACAGTTCTAAAACAGACGATAAAGAGTTCTAAAACAGACTATCACGCGTGTTTCAGTACAGTTCAAGTAGACATCCATTAAAGAGTTCTAAAACGGACAATCACGCGTGTTTCAGTACAGTTCAAGTAGACATCCATTAAACAGTTCTAAAACAGACGATCACGCGTGTTTCAGTACAGTTCAAGTAGACATCCATTAAACAGTTCTAAAACAGACGATCACGCGTGTTTCAGTACAGTTCAAGTAGACATCCATTAAACAGTTCTAAAACATAACAAGGAAAGAAAGACATTTGAACTATGGCGTGTTTCAGTATGTCTTATATGCATTTTCGCACAGAAGATCAGAATAAAACGAAAAACAAAAGCCTAAAAGGAAGACATTAACAATTATAAATAACAGTATATACTGTGGCTTTTAAAATACAAGTCACGATTAAAATGGATAGATTATACTAACAGCAGCAGCAACTACAACAACACCCCCCAAAAACAAAGAAACAAGAAAACCATCAACAAACAAACAAAACAAACATGAAAACCCAAACAATAACAAACAAAAACAAAAATTACCCTCCCCCCATAATTTTTTTTTTTTAAATCCCAGTACAACACCCCCCCCCCCCCCCCAATACAACAAACAAACAAAAACAAGACGACAAAAAATCTAAAAATTAAAAAAAAAAATCTTAGTCGATCCACCGAGGTGGAATGCTTCCGGTATTCATCGCAAATGATACAGACACCAAGTTAAAATGAGGTCCATCAGTAACCGCCACGCATTTTAAATGCGACGGACCGAAAACTCCCCAATCAATTTGCGCAGTTCCCCACGTCCTCGGCACTTCTGATTAAAGATCCAGGGGCTTAATTTTAGTGATGAATGTAGAAGAAATGGAACAGCCCGTCCTACGATGGGATTTCCAATTTTCTTTTTGGTCATCAATTTTAGGAAACAATGACATTAAAGGTAAAATTTCGAAGCGGTGCGTCAACGAAGAAAAATTCAATTTAGGTCTAGATTTACTGGCTAATAAAATAGTCTTAAGGACCGTTCAGTGATTAAGACCGACCAAAGACAGGAGCGTCATGGGGGATACAGAACCGATACGTGTATAGGATTCTACAGATTTGTTCGAGTTCAAAGAGTGCGTCACACGTGTGTCACGATTTTGCGATGGATTTTAGTTATTTCATCTTTCATTTCGTTTCTTTGATTTTTAAAATTTATTATTGACTTTTGTTTACATCAGCCAGTCTATCGCTAACGCGAGTGGCAAACGTTCTGGTGTAAGTGTGGTAAGCTTTGGTTTTGCATATACTCATGTGCGGAACGTAACCTAGTGGTAAAGCGCTCGCTTGGTGCGAGGTCGGTCTAGGATCGATCCCCGTCGGTGGACCAATTGGACTATTTCTCGTTCCAGCCAGTGCTCCACAACTGATGTAACAAAGGCCGTGGTATGTACTATCCTGTTTGTGGGATGGTGCATATAAAAGATCCCTTGCTGCTAATCGAAAAGAGTAGCTCATGACGTGGCGACAGTGAGTTTCCTCTCACAATATATGTGTAGTCCTTAACAATATGTCCGACGCCATATAACAGTAAATAAATTTTGTTGAGTGCGTCGTTAAATAAAACATTTCCTTCCTTCCTTCCTTTCATTTCGTTTCGTTGATTTTTTAAATTTTATTGTTAACTTTTGTTTGCAGCTGCCAGTCTATCGCTAATGCGAGTGACAAACGTTCTGGTGTTAGTGTGGTAAGCTTTGGCGGGACATAACCCTGCGATAACGCTTTCGTGTGATGTGCAGCCGGTCTAGGATCATCCTCGTCGGTGGGCCCATTGGGCTATTTCTTGTTCCAGCCAGTGCACCACGACTCGTATATCAAATACCGTGACATGTGCTATCCTGTTTTTTTGGGATAGTGCATATAAAAAAATCCCTTGCTACTAACGGGAAAATGTACCGTGTTTCCTGTTTAGAACTGTGCGTCAAATTACAAAATGTTTGACATCCTATAGCCGATGATTAATAAATAAATGTCCTCTAGTTGTGTCGTTAAACAAAACAAATCACTTTTGTTTATTATATTGGTAAAATGTTTAAGAAAGTCTAGGTTTTTAATGTATTTTATAAACAGTATGGATTTTTTTATTTTAGGCAAGTCTAACACACATGATAGCACAAGCATGCATTAGCAAAGCACACTGCACATGCGCACACGCCATTTTGTCATGAGCCATTTCTCTCATTTGTTTTGAGTCAGTCCTTATAATCTGACAGTTGAATTAGGATGTGTTTGACTGGTCTTTTAATTAATTTTTAAAAGTTATTTATGAAATATTTTTATAGCTTGAAGAATTTAAGTTAATGTGAACCCAGATCCCATATGTTTCGTAAGTGTTATTTGTATTAAATATATAATTTGATAACACTTGGATAATGCTAAATCCTTATATAATTAAAGTTAGGTATAATAACTTAGAGTGTGTGTGAATGTGTTAAAAGTGTACACATGTTAATATGGATTTTTATATTGATAGAGTAGTACTTATACAAAGAGAGACCGGCCTCGGTGGCGTCGTGGCAGGCCATCGGTCTACAGGCTGGTAGGTACTGGGTTCGGATCCCAGTCGAGGCATGGGATTTTTAATCCAGATACCGACTCCAAACCCTGAGTGAGTGCTCCGCAAGGCTCAATGGGTAGGTGTAAATCACTTGCACCGACCAGTGATCCATAACTGGTTCAACAAAGGCCATGGTTTGTGCTATCCTGCCTGTGGGAAGCGCAAATAAAGGATCCCTTGCTGCTAATCGGAAAGAGTAGCCCATGTAGTGGCGACAGCGGGTTTCCTCTCAAAATCTGTGTGGTCCTTAACCATATGTCTGACGCCATATAACCGTAAATAAAATGTGTTGAGTGCGTCGTTAAATAAAACACTTCTTTCTTCTTTCTTTATACAAAGAGCTCCTACTAGTAGCTAGTGTTTTTCTATTAGCTCATTTTGGGGGGGGGGAGAGAGAGAGAGAGAGAGAGAGAGAGAGAGAGAGAGAGAGAGAGAGAGAGAGAGAGAGAGAGAGAGAGAGAGAGAGAGAGAGAGAGAGAGAGAGAGAGAGAGAGAGAGAGAGAGAGAGAGAGAGAGAGAGAGAGAGAGAGAGAGAGAGAGAGGGAGGGGATGAGGGGAGAGAGAGAGAGAGAGAGAGAGAGAGAGAGAGAGAGAGAGAGAGAGAGAGAGAGAGAGAGAGAGAGAGAGAGCGAGCGTGAGGGAGGGGGATGAGAGAGAGAGAGAGAGAGAGAGAGAGAGAGAGAGAGAGAGAGAGAGAGAGAGAGAGAGAGAGAGAGAGAGAGAGAGAGAGAGAGAGAGAGAGAGAGAGAGAGAGAGTCAGTGAGTGAGTGAGTGAGTGAGAGAGAGTCGGTCAGATCCAGTCAGTCAGTCAGTGAGAATATTTAACATGCCCATATACCACTATGGTTTCAGGCATGTACAGACGGTCTGTGGTTCGCATCCCATTGATTTATCTTTTAATTAACTATTGTGTGCAGTTTGAAATACTGACATTCACATGTTTTCAAACTAGCATGTATTGTCCTAATTGATTACTGAGATATTGATATATTATCTGTTGTTACGACTCAATGGTTTTTATATGATCAATTTGCCTGTAAATAAATAATTATTCATAGTTTTGCAATCGGTTTAGTTGTTTGGAAAGCTATCCGCCTGTTACCCCCCCCCCCCCCCCCCCCATTATAATGATACATGCATAAAGACGTAACGTTCTTCACTCTAATCTAAAATGGGGCGGGACGTAGCTCAGTGGTACAGCGTTCGCCTGATGCGCGATCGATCTAGGATCGATTCCCGTCTGTGGGCCCTTTGAGCTATTTCTCGTTCCAGCCAGTTCTCCACAACTGGTGTAACAAAGGCCATGGTATGTACTATCCTATCTGTGGGATGGTGCATATAAAAGATCCTAAAATAATCGCTCGTATCGCTCGCGTCGCTCGCGGCCGGTTAGGATACAGCTTAAGGATACAGCTTTAGGATACAGTTGAACGCTTCTAACCCAGATAGAGGGTAACGGTCGGATATTTTACCCATTTAAGTTCCAGATGCACCTTAAAGGAGGTATATAGTCCGAAGAATACCTTAATATTTAAACACGACGAACACCACGAAGTAGTTCACATAGTATTTCATTTCAATTTATTTTCGTATTTATATCCAATAAATGTTCAATACTAATCACCCCCCCACCCCAAAAAACAACAAACAAACAAACAAACACCCCCCAAAAAACCCCACAAAAACAACAACAACAAACAAATAAAATCAACTACCCCAAAGCCTAAAAACAAAACAAATAAAAGAAACATTATATTTATTGGAACATATTTAGAGGACGACGAAGAAAGTTCGTGCATTCATTTGAGCTATAACGTTATACCGGTCAATGTTGCCGACAAGTTGGCTGTCTTTACGTAACTCACCTGTCTCTAAATGCCCTATCTAACTTTCGACAGTCAACTCGCCAGATTCTGTTGATACGCCTATTTCATAAGCTTTGTATCGACGTGATAAACGACTGTTTGCAGGGTGTGCAAGAACATTGCAATTTCAATATGCAAAGATTATCTGTGGGATCGATTGATTTGTGCTTAATTATCACATATAAATGTACAAAATAGCGAAATATGGCACTTTTAACTATGACATAGGACCTTTAAGGCTGGGGGTAGCGAGTTCGTTTTCAAAAACCAACTCCTTTGAGAATGCTATTTAGCGGTTCACAGAGCAGTTGTAATGCCACTACTTCGACTTCTCTCTGGCTAACCACTAGCCCTGTTCTCAACAGGCCACTAAAGTAGCCGATATATGTGCCTATAGCATCGTGCTTGATCCGTAATTGGATATAAATCTGAACGACAAAATCGTTATCCATGATCAAGACCGTATCTCTGCACAATACAAAGTCGAATAGGTATTTGGCAAAACAGTGGTTGATTTCACGAGTCTCTGTCTAGTGCCTGCTTAAAGGCCAACCACTCCCGAAATCCTTTACTGGACAATACATCTTTTCTGCACCGCCAAAATGAGGACCGCCACTCCCAGACTATTTTACAAATGAAAACAAGAACCGGACAGAGCTCATTTGAATAAGTAGTTGTGATGAAATGCACTCATGAATGACTGTCAAACCAGTGATGAGATCATGTGTTCGCGAAAGATGAGAAGGTCCTGCCCTACTGGTGACACCCGTCTTTGTACTGCCACCACAGCTGTCAAGTCCGTCACTTCGTCTAAAATGATGAAAACGTGCAAGAGTTTCACCAAAGCGATGAAAACGTAAGCACAAGTTAAACATATGGAATAGTATCAGCCATCATGTTGGTCAGTGTCGAACGTTTCACCATGATGAGCTGTTCTTTGTTTTAATGTTTTGTGTTTTTAACACCCAGTTTATCACCAATAATTTCTATTTGTAAATCACAAAAAGAGGCTAGTTCTGAAAAAGTCGTTTTATAAATTCTTTACCAAATGCCTTATACTACCACCAACACTAAGGGAAATATAGTCATAAGCTGTGTTCACACTTACAAGTTAAATTGGTTTAATGTTACTGGTTTAGCAGAATAAAACAAAACCGAACAGAACCGAACATACAGGAGGATACAAACACTAGGAATACATTTCTTGGTACATAATATATAAATACAAATACAGTGCATGGTATTAAAATATACAGATGTGTGTAGTAACACTGTAGATACAAATACAGTGCATGGTATTAAAATATAGAGATGTGTGTAGTAACACTATAGATACAAATACAGTACATGGTATTACAATATACAGCTGTGTGTAGTAACACTATAGATACAAATACAGTACATGGTATTACAACATACAGCTGTGTGTAGTAACACTATACATACAAATACAGTGCATGGTATTACAACATACAGCTGTGTGTAGTAACACTATAGATATACAAATACAGTGCATGGTATTACAACATACAGCTGTGTGTTGTAACACTATTGATACAAATACAGTGCATGGTATTACAACATACAGCTGTGTGTATTAACACTATAGGTATACAAATACAGTACCTGGTATTACAACATACAGCTGTGTGTAATAACACTATAGATACAAATACAGTGCATGGTATTACAACATACAGCTGTGTGTAATAACACTATAGATACAAATACAGTGCATGGTATTACAACATACAGCTGTGTGTAATAACACTATAGATACAAATACAGTACATGGTATTACAACATACAGCTGTGTGTAATAACACTATAGGTATACAAATACAGTACATGGTATTATAACATACAGCTGTGTGTAATAACACTATAGATACAAATACAGTGCATGGTATTACAACATACAGCTGTGTGTATTAACACTATAGATACAAATACAGTGCCTGGTATTACAACATACAGCTGTGTGTAATAACACTATAAATACTAATACAGTACATGGTATTACAACATACAGCTGTGTGTAGTAACACTATAGATATACAAATACAGTGCATGGTATTACAACATACAGCTGTGTGTAGTAACACTATAGATACAAATTCAGTGCATGGTATTACAACATACAGCTGTGTGTAGTAACACTATAGATACAAATACAGTGCATGGTATTACGACATACAAGTGCATGGTATTACAACATACAGCTGTCTGTAGTAACACTATAGATACAAATACAGTGCATGGTATTACAACATACAGCTGTGTGTAGTAACACTATAGATACAAATACAGTGCATGGTATTACAACATACAGCTGTGTGTAGTAACACTATAGATATACAAATACAGTGCATGGTATTACAACATACAGCTGTGTGTTGTAACACTATTGATACAAATACAGTGCATGGTATTACAACATACAGCTGTGTGTAGTAACACTATAGATACAAATACAGTACATGGTATTACAACATACAGCTGTGTGTAGTAACACTATAGATACAAATACAGTGCATGGTATTACAACATACAGCTGTGTGTAGTAACACTATAGATACAAATACAGTGCATGGTATTACGACATACAAGTGCATGGTATTACAACATACAGCTGTCTGTAGTAACACTATAGATACAAATACAGTGCATGGTATTACAACATACAGCTGTGTGTAGTAACACTATAGATACAAATACAGTACATGGTATTACAACATACAGCTGTGTGTAGTAACACTATAGGTATACAAATACAGTGCCTGGTATTACAACATACAGCTGTGTGTAGTAACACTATAGATATACAAATACAGTACCTGGTATTACAACATACAGCTGTGTGTAGTAACACTATAGATATACAAATACAGTATCTGGTATTACAACATACAGCTGTGTGTAGTAACACTATAGGTATACAAATACAGTGCCTGGTATTACAACATACAGCTGTGTGTAGTAACACTATAGATACAAATACAGTACATGGTATTACAACATACAGCTGTGTGTATTAACACTATAGGTATACAAATACAGTACCTGGTATTACAACATACAGCTGTGTGTAATAACACTATAAATACAAATACAGTGCCTGGTATTACAACATACAGCTGTGTGTAATAACACTATAGATATACAAATACAGTACCTGGTATTACAACATACAGCTGTGTGTAGTAACACTATAGATATACAAATACAGTACATGGTATTACAACATACAGCTGTGTGTAGTAACACTATAGATATACAAATACAGTGCATGGTATTACAACATACAGCTGTGTGTAGTAACACTATAGATACAAATTCAGTGCATGGTATTACAACATACAGCTGCGTGTAGTAACACTATAGATACAAATACAGTGCATGGTATTACGACATACAAGTGCATGGTATTACAACATACAGCTGTCTGTAGTAACACTATAGATACAAATACAGTGCATGGTATTACAACATACAGCTGTGTGTAGTAACACTATAGATACAAATACAGTACATGGTATTACAACATACAGCTGTGTGTAGTAACACTATAGGTATACAAATACAGTGCCTGGTATTACAACATACAGCTGTGTGTAGTAACACTATAGATATACAAATACAGTACCTGGTATTACAACATACAGCTGTGTGTAGTAACACTATATATATACAAATACAGTACCTGGTATTACAACATACAGCTGTGTGTAGTAACACTATAGGTATACAAATACAGTGCCTGGTATTACAACATACAGCTGTGTGTAGTAACACTATAGGTATACAAATACAGTACCTGGTATTACAACATACAGCTGTGTGTAGTAACACTATAGATACAAATACAGTGCCTGGTATTACAACATACAGCTGTGTGTAGTAACACTATAGATACAAATACAGTACATGGTATTGCAACATACAGCTGTGTGTAGTAACACTATAGATACAAATACAGTACATGGTATTGCAACATACAGCTGTGTGTAGTAACACTATAGGTATACAAATACAGTACCTGGTATTACAAGATACAGCTGTGTGTAATAACACTATAGATACAAATACAGTGCATGGTATTACAACATACAGCTGTGTGTAATAACACTATAGATACAAATACAGTGCATGGTATTACAACATACAGCTGTGTGTAGTAACACTATAGATACAAATACAGTACATGGTATTACAACATACAGCTGTGTGTAGTAACACTATAGAAATACAAATAAAGTACATGGTATTACAACATACAGCTGTGTGTAATAACACTATAGATACAAATACAGTGCATGGTATTACAACATACAGCTGTGTGTAGTAACACTATAGATATACACATACAGTGCATGGTATTACAACATACAGCTGTGTGTAGTAACACTATAGATATACAAATACAGTACCTGGTATTACAACATACAGATGTGTGTAATAACACTATAGATACATTCCGTGATATAGCAGAGTAGATATATATTGTAAAATATTATAATTATTCAGAATAGTTTAGTTACTGTATACATTAGGTTTCGTAATATTACAGTATACAAACATAAATATTTAGTGGATTTCCATTTTTATAAACGTTTATACTTAGTTGTAAACAAATAAAGTTTCATAATTTAACATTAAAGACGGAAGGGCGGACCTAGGGGCTCGTTCTCCATCACACTTGAGGACAAAAATGTATGTTTTAAATTGTCACTACTCCACAGAAATAAAGATGATAGAAAGATGAAAATCTAGTTTGTATCCCTCACTAGAGAGTGTATTCCCCCCACACACTTCAAATATCGTTCCTACAAGCCTGTACAAATGTAGACAATATGTAGAGGCTGAGGTTAGGAGCCAGTTACTTTTATCTTTGTGATTTTGTAATCACGATTTCAAACCAACTGTAGTTTGCTCCACATAGACCTACTGACATAAAACACATTTGTTATTATATATTGGAATTTTTGTTAATCATTCATGGAGGAAGAACGAAGTCCTAGTGAAAATATATTGCATGTAAAACAAAACAAAATAATACATGCTTATTCCAAGTGGTAACTATTGTAAATTTTGCTTTAAATTGTTAGATGCCAAAAGTCATTAATTATATTATTTTATGGTAACAGTCGAAAATTAGACGACCAATTATTTCAACCTCTGCCAAAGGTTTCTGCCAGAATATAATTCGAGGCTACGTAATAAAAACTAAATATATTCAAAGGCATATATTGGGTGGTTATGGGTTTGAAATTGCTCTTTTATTAGACATTTTATTTAGTGCGCATTTACAAATTTTAAACAGCAATTATCTTACTATAATCTATCTAAAAATTAACACAAAATATATCCATTAATTTCTGAGATTTTTGGTACATACATGTAATTTTACCCTCCGTACCCTCTGGCAGAAACCCTAGGTAGGTAAACAATGACTTGGTGTAGAGGGACAGACTCTGTAAAAACTCTCAGATACGTGTGATATAAGTATTGTACCAATTAATGATACATAGTGTCTATTATTTGTAATACATATGTACCAAAATACACAAGATATGTCCATGCAACCAATAAATCATTCGAAATGTTTTTTTTAAACCTTTTATCTATATATTATTTAACATTGGAACCCAGTTTTAAAATATATTACCAGCATATGTATCTGAAACCATTTATAATAATTAAAAGTTAATTAAGCGAAAATATATTTTCTAGAATTATATCTATTTGTAGTTAATATATTTGATACATTCCTGCAACTTGTAATTCAGCATATTATTTACACAGTGATGTTGAATTCACTCTTAACTTTTAACACTTATTAAACATTCGTTTCAAAAATTGACAGTTTCAAATATTTTCTGGCTTAATTATTTTCGTAGTTAAATCATGCTCATACAAACTTTATGAACACTTGTTTTGATAGGGAAAGTTCCTGACCCTGGTCCATTCGTTCTTATACACCACCATTAAGTTTTCGTTTGCTTGCTTACACTCATCAGTAATAATAAGATTTTCATGTACGTCCATCTCTCTCTCTCTCTCTCTCTCTCTCTCTCTCTCTCTCTCTCTCTCTCTCTCTCTCTCTCTCTCTCTCTCTCTCTCTCTCTCTCTCTCTCTCTCTCTCTCTCTCTCTCTCTCTCTCTCTCTCTCTCTCTCTGTCTGTCTGTCACGTCTAATTTCTCTGCTCACGTAAAATGTGATTTGTATATTTATTGAACGTGAGCTCTCACTTGAGAGGCTTGCGTCAGAGGATCAAACCACCTCGGTTGATCCATTGAACCGATCGATTTTTTCTCTCATTCCAACCAGTGCGCCACAACTGGTCAAAGGCCGTGGTATGTGCTTTCCTGTCTGTGGGAAAGTGCATATAAAAGATCCCTTACTGCTAATGGGAAAATGTAGCGGGTTTCATCTGATGACGACGAATCAGAAATACCGAATGTCTGACATCCAATAACCGATGATTAATTAACCAATGTGCTCTAATGGTGTCATTGAACATAACTAATCTTAAACGAAGCGTATTTAGGCGCGCGCGCGCCATGTATGCCTGAATGGATGTGTATGGAAGTGTTTCTGGTATTGCTAGTGTTTCTAATACCACAAATATGTTTTTCTTCATATTTTTTAAATCGCACGTAACGGTTTAGGAGTGACATTCGAGTTTATTTTTAAAGATATTTCCCAGTGTCAACGTCACAGACTCTTGTTTCACTCTGTTGTGATTGTGTCCAAGTGTGTTACAGGTTTGTAGATTAACTGGCTGAAACTAGCAGTAAGTGTATGTACTTGTTTTCGAGTTATAATATTTATTAATGTGATAAAACATATCTGCATATAATTGTAAGGCGATAAATCAGGGCACCCCAACCCTGACACCTTGCCAATGGCCTGTCTATAACCTTTCCTCCTAACCTCCCATGGGCTTAATGAATACAGTTTAATAATTATTATTAATTTTAGACCAACCCATCTAAATTTGCACTGAAATTATATTATATTAATAATTAATATAGGTTAGGAATGTTTAAGGGCGCAGTCAAAATTTATTAACACCAATTTTCCCCTTTTATACTTTCGGTGGTAATATTCAAAATTTCAAAATTGACCGTATTTGATAGGTTATCCCTGTCCCGAGTCAGACCCTCGATCCTATCGGAGGCCGGACTCGGGATAGGCGTGTTCGAAACTCTAGTGGTATATGGATACGTTAAACAAGTTATTAAGCTAAGCCTGGGGACAATAATATAAGAAACCCACATTGACTATGCTACAATGTAAATATTCTCATTAGAATATTGTCAAGTAAATAACATTCACCGATGTCAAAGTAATGTACTTGAAATTGCAAAATATTTATTACGTCAATGACCCTATATAAAATGGACGGACATACTGATGATTAATTTAGACAATTACAAAACTTGAATTATATTTAATACAGTTTGTTGTTTAGTTTTATGGTGAATTTTGCTGTGTTCGTAGGTTGATGTGTGGTTTGATTGACCAACCGTTTGATTTGCAGGTCAATTGTGTGTATAGGCGTACGGCTCCCATTTTTGTAGAGGCGTAGGCTGATTTTTGCGCGAATTACACGATAATATTCAAATCTGGATAACAATTATTCATATTAGTGTTAATAGCAAACAGCTATGTAGGGTTGGACACGAGTCAGGACGAATATTTACGTGGATTACAACTAATATTGTGGGTGAAATGATTGAAATGCATGGTGAAAAGGTTTCAGGCCAGCTCCTTTTGCCCGAATATCTCTTTCGTTTGTGGCCGAATATGTCGATTTGCTCCAACACTGGGTGGGGCTTTGGTGGGGGACTGCCTCCCCCACTTCCCACTGATTTACACGCTTATGATTGTTTGTACATAAATAGAGATACTAGTAACATGCATGTGAAACTAGTAAACTAATAGCACCTAGTAAGTTACGTCATATCAGTTTATGTGGTTAAACAGCGGATATTGATTTGTGTAAGGTTGTCAACCGAAACAGGACGTAAATAAAGAGATCAACACAAAACACATTCCTGTTTCAAGTTGTGACAAGTCTGAAGTCTCTAACACTTAATCAGTAATTAGCATATAGGTGTACATATATATTGTTGTTCCACTTGTCTCTTCAACCATATCATATATCTACTGGCAATAATGTGTATATCGGAATGTGATTTATTATTAATAATAACAGAGATACATGTATATATACTGTGTGAACGTAG
Source organism: Gigantopelta aegis (assembly GCF_016097555.1). NCBI lineage: Eukaryota > Metazoa > Mollusca > Gastropoda > Neomphalida > Peltospiridae > Gigantopelta > Gigantopelta aegis. Next base: position 12,130,585 of record NC_054706.1, read on the forward strand.
GATCGAAACAGGAAGTAAATAACCACAATGAAAATCATTCCACTTTCAATGTGTGATTAGTATGGAATTCAATACGTGTACTCTAGTATATAGGATTGTTTTGTTGTGAACCACAGACAACAGTATTTGTATGGAAATGAGATTTAAATAATACTTACATTGAAACAACCGTAAGCTATTTTTCACAGATACAGCATACACATTGATCGACAACAAGTCATAAGTTGTCACGTGACCCTTACAACTAAAAAAGAAAAATGTTTTATTTAACGACGCACTCAACACATTTTATTTATGGTTATATGGCGTCAGACATATGGTTAAGGACCACACAGATTTTGAGAGGAGACCCGCTGTCGCCACTACATGGGCTACTCTTTCCGATTAGCAGCAAGGGATCTTTTATTTGCGCTTCCCACAGGCAGGATAGCACAAACCATGGCCTTTGTTGAACCAGTTATGGATCACTGGTCGGTGCAAGTGGTTTACACCTACCCATTGAGCCTTGCGGAGCACTCACTCAGGGTTTGGAGTCGGTATCTGGATTAAAAATACTATGCCTCGACTGGGATCCGAACCCAGTACCTACCAGCCTGTAGACCGATGGCATAACCACGACGCCACCGAGGTCGGTCCCTTACAACTATGTCATCGTGTCAAATTGCTGATAAATATAGCAAGCATTACGGGTGGTGTTTATATCAAGACCATACACGTACAGAACGATTGTTGGGGGGGGGGGGGGGGGATTCGGGTAACTGCTCCCCTCCCTAGACCTGGGTTGGGGATTAATTCACCTTTCAGCTGAAGGATCTCAACACATATTCCGACGACCTTAGCTTCAGAGGTGAGGTGTGTGGGTGGGTGTAATGGTGGGTGTAGTTCCCATTAGCCAAGCCTCGCTTCCGACACCTATGGAGATGTCGTATTAGGAAAACTCTTTTAAGTTTCAATATAATTTTAGAAACTTATTTAAAAACCTGTGCTCAAGGAAATTTCTGCTTTTTTAAATATATATTTTCCGGGTCAGCATGTTACGACCCCTCCCCCCCCCCCCCCTAATAATTTCTCTCTCCTCTAAACACTAAACCTTCAGCTGTATACCCATATTAATTCTAACGAAATAATTCAGTTCACTTGAGCAGTTGCGGGGCCCGTAGGAAAGCGGTAGCGTATTACATATGACTCCCCCCCCCCCCCCTCCTCCGCCACCCCTTCTACCGTAGGTTTACATGGTAACGGAAATAAATGAACCCCCAATACAGCCATAAGCTTACAGAAAGGCGTTAGTAAAATAGTCAACGGAAAAGGGCACATGGACCAACTCGTGAAATACGTAGAGGAAAAAAGGCGCACTTGAATATATTTAGGGGGGAGGGGACAAAACACAAAAGAAAAAAAATTAAAAATTAAAACAATAGAAACAAACCACAAAAAAGAACATCATCAAAAAACAAACAAAGGAAGGAAGGAAGAAAATGTTTTATTTAACGACGCACTCGACACATTTTATATAGGCTATATGGCGTCGGACATATGGTTAAGGACCACACAGATATATAGAGAGGAAACCCACTGTCGCCACTTCATGGGCTACTCTTTTTGATTAGCAGCAAAGGATCTTTTATATGCACCATCCCACAGAGAGGATAACATGTACCACGGCCTTTGATACACCAGTCGTGGTGCACTGGCTGGAGCGAGAAATCAAACAAACGAATTACAACAACTTTTATTCAAGAATCTTTAGATGGCGAAAGGATTAATACAAACACATAATCACACACTCATAAGTTATATTTTCTGGGTCACCTCCTACGGACCCCAACTTGGACCTTGGTACATAAAGTTATAACCAGCAGGCTGCTATGTTTTAAAAACAAATGTGTTACAACTCCTGTAGGTTGTATAACAGATATACACAAGATTATGTGTAAATACAAACTTTTAAATCATCTGACTGATTTAACGACTAGTTAAGAAAAGCGTGTTTGATTTTGAAGAATTAAAGTGGCAAACACAAATCTCGTCTTCGCCAGACATCAGCCATTTTCTGCAACTTCATCCCGATTTAAATATCCACAAAGCATGGCAAATTTCTCGTGTGAACCCATTGTTAAAAGAACACGCACATCATGTAATTAATGTATGCGCTTCGTGGCGACCTATGTCATGTGAAGGAGTGTGTCCCCTCTGTCACTTAATCTATTCTGATTTGCTGATACATGTTATATGTCATTGTCAATTTATATCTGAAATTAGAGACGAATTCTGGATATCTCTTTTGGATATCGGACCAGTAGAACTCAGTGTCGTTCTTCACAATCTTCCCAATTCTGTTTTTATTACTAAGATATTATCTTGTGAACCTCCACTTAATGTTGATGACTCGATAGAAAGTACTTACTGTGAAACCGTTATCTATTACATTCATCTACTAAGCAAACAATAGCAAGCGATAATTGTATTACCCCATAAACCTTATGTGCTCGTATTTGAATCACTATGTACTCATGGTTCGATGCATGCTCTACTTACCCACATTTATCATAGTTTTATTTATTAACTTATTGTATTCTTGTATGTTTGTATGTATGTAATGAAATGTATTTATATGTTACAACTCTCTGTTTAGAGGAATAAAGACTATATATATATATATATATAGCTAGTAAGAAGACACCGATTCATCTATTGTGCTTATTATGATTGAATGAAAAAATAAGAAATAAAACGTATACTAATATATAGGCAATCTTCCCCAGAAACACTGAGCCGACCATTGTAATACATAATCCACACTAACAAAACAAAGCAAAAACCAGAAGAAAAAACAACAACAGCATTATATTAACAAGTTAAACACAGTATTTTTGTGTCACTTCAAAGTTCGGTGCGAACTCAAAGTACACACCCCATGAAACGACACCCAATTACAAAGAGAAATGCATTAAGAAAACAAACAAACACACTAGGTAATAAGATAATTTTACAATAAACTCGGTACAACCTTGTGACAAGTGAACACTATTTCAATCAAATTTGTCTTGTTTTAAATTGTATTTTTATTTTGACATGGGCAAATACTACAGAATCACTTCGAATATAACAATAGATCATTATCCATCCTGTATAAAACAATACAATTGAATTTTGTATTTTTATTTTGAGATTGATACATATTACATAATTACTATTAATAATTATAAAGAAACATCATTATCTACTTATATAATACACTACAACTGAATTTTGTATTTTTAGTTTGACATTAGTAAATCTTACCTAATCGCTTGTAATATAAAGACAAACCATTATATAGACTATATACAACAATACAATTATTGTTTATTGAGAATATCAGTTTCTCTATTCTAAAAGTGTTTCTAATCGCTCTAGTTACATTTGCAATAGCTCAAACTTTATTTTATTGTCTAATACTGTATAATATGTGTTGATACGTAGGGAATGTATTAGAAGGGACAATCCAATAGCGGCTACTACAAACACTAAGACAAGAAACACATTGGATATATAGTCAGTGAAACTCTAAATAAGTCGTTGAAAAGGCTGTTAGTCCAGGTGTCTGTAGTAATTTGGACACAATGGCTACTGATGACAAGATGAGCGCAGAGTGCACGAGCATACGCATGGCCTGTCATCATATGGATGACAGTATTTAGAGCATAAACGGTCGCCCACAAATCTTCTAAACCACTACCACCCATTACATATCCAGTTGACCCCATATACGACACGAGTAAGTGAAATCCCCCAAGTCTAACAACAATCTTATTGAGCTCTGGGAAAGATGATATTACAATTCCAATTGCCTTCATGTACAGGGGTTGGTCAAATGTGACAGGACAAACACCAAGTGAATGCTTTTTGGATAACGTTTGCGCAAAACACAAAGCAGAATAGATAGTTTCAGGTTGAGATGGGTCCTGATTAACGAATGACAAAATCTGAATATTACTTTTATCACGATTATCTCCGGTCACAGCGAATTGCATGAAGCCACTCCATAATGGACATTGTGAAATAGGGATGCCAAGTGAGAAACTTGCTAACCAGACACTATCCAAGCATTTTGGATACTTTCAGGAGAGGTGGGTTTGTTTTGGGAGGTTAAAGGGGCCCAATCATGATGGACTTCAATCCTGGGGCAATGTAAATTTTGTACACTTTGATTTGCACTTTCAAGTTGACCTGTTTGGACAATAGTCATGACTTTCTGAGTTGACCTAGGAATGGCAGGCTGGTCTACTTTCTCACCTGTAAGGGTAACACATGCAATACCACCCAGAATGTGCCAAGTGCCATGACCTGTAAGGGTTCTAAAATTGATGTCAGCATTGTCAAATAGAAAATTTACAAGATCACCCTCAATATCATACAACTGCTCATCTGTAAGAAATGCATCATACAGATGCTGAACCTCTCTGTAATCATCTGCAAATGACAAGCTACTCAATATATCAACCAGTTCTCGAGATTCATACAAGTTGGGTTCTATCTTCTTCATTTATAGTATTAGAAAACAAAGTGTAAATGCCATTTAGCTAATGCTATGCATATTTCAATATTTGTCCTTATATGGGTTGGAGGCCATTTTGTTTATTGAAAATGAAATGGAAACATACTAGCCAATCCTTCAGAAGACACTCCTACAATGCTAAAAGGGTAAATTATTGTTGCCCAACAAATAAATGATAGCGAAATTAGTAACATATTTAGTTCCCTGGTCAAATAATATTATAAAACAAGAAAACGAAAATTGATACGAAAGGTCAAAATTCACTTATAATGTCATAATTCACAAACATGCTGAACAAAAACAGACATTTTGTGTTTTGCCCTATCTCCATTTATCAATATATTGTTTGTAAAACCCCTCTTCAATTTAATCTATTGTAAATTATGTATTAGTACAGCTCTAAAGCAAATAAATGCCTGTTTTTTGAGCCGATTATTAGCTTTGTTGGTAGCCATCTTGGATTATTTCAGATGGAATTGAAACATATTTGCACCCACTGGATTCAGCACACTCCAAACATGGATTTAAAAAAAAAAAATCATTGTTCTGAAGCCTGTGGTTAAGCAGTTATGATGCTTATGACGTTTTCCCATTTATTGCCGATGGTAATGGCGGCCATCTTGAATTTTAAAAAAATGCCACAGGGTAGAATTTGCAGAACTTTGTGATGTTGGTACAGGTATGACTTTGTGGAGCTTTACTGAAAAATTCAGCTTTCTACTAATTTTTTCCAGGATATATGCTAATGCTCCTGGCCTAGTGCATGTAATAGCCTTAATGTAATGCACTGTTTAAAGTCAGATACACTTCGGACTTTGACCCGTTGAGACGCTAGTTTCGTACGTTGCCTCCATATCTGATGACAGAACACCTGACTGAACACATCTTTAATGTTCCTTTGGATGTAATGTGTCATTTTACTGCACACACAAACGTGGTATCTGCATGTGTAATACACCAGAGATGTCGCTAAATGATTGTGTATTTCTCAGGGAAACGGATTCTTTGGAACCATTTCTGATGTCCAGCTTCTCTAGGCCCTTCTTGGAAGTAACAATGATGCTGCCATCTGTGTATACAAATCCAAAATGGTAACCGTATTTGTCATATTTTGCAACACGTTCGGCTCTTAATTTTCGTGTGTTTATGTCGTCGATGTGAATGACGTCAACAGAACCGTCATAATGTAACAAATACAGGTTTGGCATCTCTAGATATGACCTGGTTAGATTTCCACTTTTCAACTGTATGTTGATTGTGCTGACAGCGTGTGTGTTTGTGTTGAAGCAATGCACTTGGTCTGTTACCCTTCTATCCAATCTTCCACCCATCACCAGAATGTTTTCTCCAACAGCTTCAGCACAGGAATCTTGTCGTGTACATCCGAGATCTCCTACCACCTGCCACTCGTCCTGTCCCAGCTGCAGCTGTTCTATAGTGTTACTGTGTTTTCCTCCAATCACGTACAGCATGTCATCTAGAACAGCCATACAGTGTTCACAGCGATTATGTTTGAGATCTGGACCACGACTCCACGTCCTTCTCCATACGTTAAATACACGCATTGATTTTTGTGTTTCATCTCCTCCAGTAATGTATATTGATTTGTCTAAGACTGCTGCCGCAAACCATGTACCTGGTTTATTAGAACATTTTGGAAGTTCATACCAGCGTTTATCACTCAAACATGCGACAGATAATAGTTTAGCAGAATTTTGAAGGACGAATACAACATCAAGCATTTGTCCTGAAATTCTGTTGTCGATAAACGTGTTCATTTGTGTGTGGAAAGAATACCAGGTGTTGATACCCTTCTGAACTACTTGCTGCAACGCCTCATGTTCTTTGAAAAAGGCTGTATAAATAACATCATCTGTCAAGTAGCTGATGCTAACATGCTCAAATCTGATTTGTGTGAACAGGTCGACCATAATTTCAACTGAAGGATTGTGCTGACTGATCCACTTCTGAACATCTCGAAGCACGTCATCTTCTTTCTGTGGCAGATCGTCGTGAGACAACACCTGAAGATATTCATCTGTTGTCAGATCTATCAATGACCCATTCTCTGACAGTTTGTCTGCGTTTTTTACTACATACTGAAAAGCCTTTGCAGCAAGATCTTCCATGCCGTACTTCTTCAGTGATCTCCACCTGAGAACGCAGTTTTCTGTGGTCAGTGTAAGATTGTTGTTCAGATATCTCAGACAGACAGACTTGAGGTCATCCAGTTGCATCATGTCAGCGACATCAAACAAGAGAAAACAGTTGACGTTGTTGACGACGTCCTCACCAAGAATATGAAATTTCAGCACATCGTCAAAGGTTTGTTTAGACACTGTCGGTAAAGTGACCACTCTAGTGTTCTTCTCCAACATGTCAGACGCGAACATCGACTCAAAATAGGACGACAGTGCTGTCAGACAAAGTCGACTTCCTGTCGTGGAGCCATCTTTAAAGACTAGTTTTATGTCATTGTAGTCACCTTGAACCAGCTTTTCGTAGAGATGTTTCAGAAAGGATTTTTGGACTTCCTCCCTTTTGTCCACTGGAGCTAGATAAGACAGAAAATTATTAAAACTGAATGAATGTGATTGGATAACACTTGTCGAACAGTGATTAAACATTCGTTTCAAAAATTGACTATTTCAAATATTTTCTGGTTAATTATTTTTGTAGTTAAATCATGCTCATACAAACTTTATGAGCACTTTTTTTAGAAGGAAGGTTCCTGATCCTGGTCCACACGTCCTTATATACCAACATTATTTTTCGTTTGCTTGTTTACACTCATCAGTAATATCAGGATTTTTATGTATGTCCTCCCTCTCTCTCTCTCTCTCTCTCTCTCTCTCTCTCTCTCTCTCTCTCTCTCTCTCTCTCTCTCTCTCTCTCTCTCCCGTGGTATGTGTTTTCCTGTCTGTGGGAAAGTGCATATAAAAGATCCCTTACTGCTAATGAGAAAATGTAGCGGGTTTCATCTGATGACGACGAGTCAGAAAAACCGAATGTCTGACATCCACTAGCCGATGATTAATTAATCAATGTGCTCTAGTGGTGCCGTTGCACATAACTAACCTTAAACGAACCGTATTTAGGCGCGCGCGCGCCATGTATGCCTGTATGGGTATAGGCGTGTGTGGGTGTACACGTGAATGTGTACATCTGTATTTATGAACATGTTAAAGTGACATACTCTAGTTTGTAAACACTATTTGGTATTTTTTACTAGTAGCCTAAAGGGCCGTTTATGATCCATTCCCGTACATCCGAAGTGTTTCTGGTATTGCTGGTGTTCCTAATACCACAAATATTTTTTAACGTATTTTTTAAAAACGCGTCTGGGAAGTAACGGTTTTGGAGTGAAATTGGAGTTTATTTTTAAGGATATTTTCCAGGTTCAACGTTACAGACTCTTGTTTCACTCTGTTGTGACTAGCAGCAAGTGTATGTACTTGTTTTCGAGTTATAATATTTATTAATTTGATAAAACATATCTGCATATAATTGTAAGGCGATGAATCAGGGCACCCCAACCCGGACACCTCGACAATGGCCTGGGGACAATAATACAAGAAAGCCACATTGATTATACTACAATGTAAACATTAACATTAGAATGTTTTCATGTATTACCTGGCACAGTAATGTACTTGAAATTGCTAAATATTTATTACGTCAATGAAACGATACAAAATGGACGGACATACTGGTGATTAATTTAAACAGTTACAAAACGTGAATTATATTTAATACAGTTTATTGTTTATTTGTATGGTGAAGTTTGCTGTGTAGGCGTAGGCTGATTTTTTGCGCGAATTACACGATAATATTCAAATCTGGATAACAATTATTAATATTAGTGTTAATAGCAAACAACTATGTAGGGTTGGACACGAGTCACGACGAATATTTACGTGGGTTACAACTAATATTGTGGGTGAAATGATTGAAATGCATGGTGAAAAGGTTTCAGGCCAACTCCTTTTTCCCGAATATGACGATTTGCTCCAACACTGGGCGGGGCTGGGGTGGGGGACTGTCTTCCCCCACTTTCCCCTGGTTTGCACGCTTACGATTGTTTGTACACAAAGATAGAGTAAACTAATAGCAGCTAGTAAGTTACGTGATATCAGTGTATATGGTTAAACAGCGAACATTGACTTGTGTATGGTTGTCAACCGAAACAGATTCCTGTTTTGGTGGGGGACTGCCTCCCCCACTTCACCCTGATTTACACGCTTATGATTGTTTGTACACAAAGATAGAGATACTAGTAACATGCATGTGAAACTAGTAAACTAATAGCACATAGTAAGTTACGTCATATCAGTTTATGTGGTTAAACAGCGGATATTGATTTGTGTAAGGTTGTCAACCGAAACAGGACGTAAATAAAGAGATCAACACAAAACACATTCCTGTTTCAAGTTGTGACAAGTCTGAAGTCTCTAACACTTAATCAGTAACTAGCATATAGGTGTACATATATATTTTTGTTCCACTTGTCTCTACAACCATATCATATGTCTACTGGCAATAATATGTACTGCCAAATGTGATTATTAATAACATTAATAGAGATACATGTATACATACCGTGTGGACGTGGGATCGAAACAGGAAGTAAATAACTACAGTGAAAATCATTCCACTTTCAATGTGTGATTAGTATAGAATTTAATACTGTACACTATTACATAGCATTGTTTTGTTGTATAACCACATACAACAGTATTTGTATGGAAATGTGATTTAAATAATACTTACGTCCAAACCACGACCACAAGCTATTTATCAAAGACATTTTCAGCATACACTCTGATCAACAACAGGTCATAAGGTGTGTCACGTGACCCGAATCACTTCGGTCATGGTGTCAAATAGCTGATAAATATAGCAAGCATTACGAGTGGTGTTTATATCCAGACCATACGCGTACAGAACGATTGTTGGGTGGGTGGGTGGGGCTACTCGGGTAACTGCTCCCCTCCTTAGAGCTTGGTGGAGTGGGGGTATTAATTCACCTTTCAGCTGAAGAATGTCAACACATATTCTGACGACCTTAGCTTCAGAGGTGAGGTTAGCCCGAGTACTCTGACTGTAAGAGAGCTAGACGGACATTTGGACATAAACACGCTCTCATAATGAGAGCGTGTTTATGTCCAAATGTCCGTCTAGCTCTCTTACGGTCAGAGTACTCGGGCTAAGGTGAGGTGTGTGGGTCGGTGTGATGGTGGGGTTAGTTCCCATTAGCCAAGCCTCGCTTCCGACACCTATGGAGATGTCGCATTAAGAAAACTCTTTTAAGTTTCGATATAATTTTAAAAACTTATTTTTCCGGGTCAGCATGTCACAACCCCCCCCCCCCCCCCGACATTTCTCTCTCCTCTAAATACTAAACCTTCAACTATATATCCATATTAATTCTAACGAAATAATTCAGTTCACTTGGAGACAGTGCCGTATTGAGCAGTTGCGGGGCCCGTAGGAAAGCGGTAGCGTATTGCTCTCCCCCCCCCCCCCCCTCCGCCACACCAGTGTGAAATACGTAGAGGAAAAAAGGCGCACTTGAATATTTTTAGTGGGGGGGGGGGGACAAAACAAAACGAAAAAAATTAAAAATTATAAAAATAGAAACAAACCACAAAACAAAAGAACATCAGCAGAAAACAAACAAAAGAAGGAAGGAAATGTTTTATTTAACAATGCACTCAACACATTTTATTTGATTATATGGCGTCGGATATATGGTTAAGGACCACACAAATATATAGAGAGGAAACCCGCTGTCGCCACATCATGAGCTACTCTTTTCGATTAGCAGCAAAGGATCTTTAATATGCATCATCCCACAGACAGAATAACACATACCACGGCCTTTGATATACTAGTCGTAGTGCACTTTTATTCAGAATATTTAGATGGCAAAATTATAATTACACACACACACTCAGAGAGAGAGAGAGAGAGAGAGAGAGAGAGAGAGAGAGAGAGAGAGAGAGAGAGAGAGAGAGAGAGAGAGAGAGAGAGAGAGAGAGAGAGGAAAACAACAACAACTAAACAAACGAATTACAACTACATTTATTGAAGAATCTTTATATGACAAAGGAAGCGAGTTGCGGAGTTCTATTGAGTTGAAAACTGTTACCGACAAGTATGCTGTCTTTGAGCAATGCACTTGCCTCTGACGACCCTGTATCTATTTACACAGTCAAATCACTTCTCTTGAATTATTATAGGACTGTATCCATGTGTACACACGCGTGTACGTTTTAGTATCGGGATGCGTGTGTCTCAAATCCAATTACATGTGCTAAACATTTTTGAAAATTCAATTCTCAGCAGTGTACAGTTGTGAACAACAAGGTCAAGACCACTGTCACCGGAATTACTACGTTTAAGGCAAGTAAACAATTAGTATTACAGTGAAGTGCCTAAACATTTATATAGAGAATACATTTTATAGGGTGTACGACACCGAATAAAATCCCATAGATGCAAGTGCTTGTGCATGAATTTTAGCAGGGAGTGGTCTGGACTGGCGAGCGTAGTTCATATAGGGGTCGAGTCGTGCTATCCCTGAAAAATATATTTGTAAAAAAGGAAAAAGTTATCTTGAGCAGGGAGGGGTTTTGACCCCATAAGGCCCCCCACCCCCCCCACCCCATGCACACACGCCTGGGTTGACAATCGTAACATGTGGCTAAAGCTATTGCATACAACGTTTCAATCGACATATAGACCATAATTCAAATACAACAACCGTGCATCCTTAATATCAATTAGAAAACAAATTGAGGCGTCCTGCTAGTTCCAAATATATCTAGTTCCGTACCAACAGGGTCACTAATTTTAGTATGACCCCACGTGTTTTGAAACAACAATACCTGGTACACTGGTAGTAGTTCAATCAAACTACAGGAATGTATTGCACACATGACTTTGTTTTATAACGGACTCGTACATCATCAGCGGCAGATTTGGCCTTAATGTGCAGTTCAGTGTCAGATGTACTCCACACGTTGACCCGTTGAAATGCTATTGTGGTACATTTCTTCCATATCTGATGACAGAACACCTGACTTAACACGTCTTTAATGTTCCTTTGGATGTAATATATCATTTTACTGCAAATAGAAACGTGGTATCTGCATGTATATAGCACCAAAGATGTTGCGAAATGATGGTGTATTTGCCAGAGTAACGGATTCTTTAGAACCATCTGTGACGTCCAACGTCTCTATACCATTGCTGAAAATAACACCGACGCTGCCATCTTGGTATATAAACCCAAACGTGTAACCGTATTGGTCATACTGAGGGGCGGGACGTAACCCAGTTATAAAGCGCACGTTCGATGTGCTGTCGGTCTAGGATCATACACGTAGGTTGGGCTATTTCTTGTACCAGCCAGTGCACCACGACTCGAACATCAAAAGCCGTGACTCGTATATCAAAAGCCTGTTTGTGGGATAGTGCATATTAAAACATCCCTTGCTACTAATTGGAATATGTAGCGGGTTTCCTCTCTAGGACTACGTCAAATTACAAAATAGCCGATGGTTAATAAATAAATGTCCTCTAGTTGTGTCGTTAAACAAAACAAAACACTTTTTTTATTATATAGGTAAAATTTTAAAGAAAGTCTAGGTTTTTAATGTATTTTATTTACAGTATTGATTTTATTATTTTAGGCAAGTCTAACACCATCTTCATAAATCAAGGCTAATATTCGTTCCTCGTATTCAGCCTTGACATGTAGTCAAGATTACTGATATCCACTACTAGCGCCCTCTATTGGAAGAAAATTTGTAACACCGATTATGTCCCTTACACGATGACATCGCTGACCAATCACAGCATCGGTAACATGTGACAATCTTGAAAGCAATATCAAAATTTAACCGCCGAAACCTTTTTTTTTAATATCGTGACAAACACGACACGTTTCCACGGACGCTGACGCTGCCATCTTTGTTTACAATAACAAGGGAATCTATAAGGAGCGTTGCGATTCGTTGTAATCAGATCTCATCGCATCCAAGGAAGTTTAAGCATTTTGTGGCACGATTTCTTGACGACATGTATCAAGGCTGAATACGAGGAACGAATATTAGCCTTGATTTATGAAGATGGTCTAACACACATGATATCACAAGCATGCATTAGCAACGCACACTGCACATGCGCACACGCCCTTTTTTCATGAGCCATTTCTCTCTTTTGTTTTGAGTCAGTCCTTATAATCTGACAGTTGAATTAGGATGTGTTTGACCGGTCTTTTAATTAATTTTTAAAAGTTATTTGTGAAATATTTTTTGTAGCTTGAACAATTTAAGATAATGTGAACCCACATCACATATGTTTGGTAAGTGTTATTTGTATTAAATATATAATTTGATAACACTTGGATAATGCTAAATCCTTATATAATTAAAGTTAGGTATAATAAATTAGATGAATGGGAGTGTGTGAATGTGTTCAAAGTGTACAAAATCGTTATCCATGATCAAGACCGTATCTCTGCACAATACGGAGTCGAATGGGTATTTGGCAAAACAGTGGTTGATTTCACGAGTCTCTGTCTAGTGCCTGCTTAATAAAAGTAAAGTTTGTTTTATTTAACGACGCCACTAGAGCACATTGATTTTTTATCTTATCATTGGCTATTGGACGTCAAACATATGATCATTCTGACACTGTTTTTTAGAGGAAACCCGCTGTCGCCACATAGGCTACTCTTTTACGACAGGCAGCAAGGGATCTTTTATTTGCGCTTCCCACAGGCAGGATAGCACAAACCATGGCCTTTGTTGAACCAGTTATGGATCACTGGTCGGTGCAAGTGGTTTACACCTACCCAATGAGCCTTGCGGAGCACTCACTCAGGGTTTGGAGTCGGTTTCTGGATTAAAAATCCCATGCCTCGACTGGGATCCGAACCCAGTACCTACCAGCCTGTAGACCGATGGCCTAACCACGACGCCACCGAGGCCGGTTTTTTTATATTGATACAGTAGTACTTATATAAAGTGCTCCTACTAGCGTTTTTCTATTAGCTCATTTTGGTAGAGCGTTGGACTTTTGTACAGACGGGCTGTGGTTCGCATCCTATTGATTTATCTTTTAATTGACTATTGTGTGCAATTTTAAATACTGACATTCACATGTTTTCAAACTAGCATGTATTGTCGTAATTGATTACTGAGATATTGATATATTATCTATTGTAACGACTCAGTGGTTTTGTATGATCAATTTGCCTGTAAATAAATAATTATTAATAGTTTTTCAATCGGTTTAGTTGTTTTATTTTAATTATGCTCAGTGGTACAGCGTTCGCCTCATGCGCGATCGATCTAGAATCGATTCCCGTCTGTGGGCCATTTGGGCTATTTCTCGTTCCAGCCAGTGCTCTACAATTGGTGCATATAAAAGATCCCTTTCTGTCCGACGCCATATAACCATAAATAAAATGTGTTAAGTGCGTCGTTAAATAAAACATTTCCTTCCTTCTAATCTAAAACGTAGTACTAACCCTAACCCTAGCTACATGTAAATGCAACTGTAATCCTAATCCTAAAACTAACTCAGCTGTATCCTATCCGGCCGCAAGCGATGCGAGCGATTATTTTAGAAATCACTGATTTCAAATGCCGCATCCTAACCGCACGCGTACGACGCGACAGATAATTATGTCGCGTCACCTTTTTTTCTTTTCTTTATTATCCAAAGCCATCCTGGCTATAGGCGCGACATAAACATCAATATTATTATCATAGTAACAGTTGTGCATATATACATAGTGTGATATTTAACAATCAAAATTACATGAATAGAGTATATAAAATGTCAATAGGAGGGTAAACATAATATATTAATTTTTAATGAACATTTCCCTTCTTAGAAAAGCCTTGTATAAATATTTTCCAAGATTGTTTAAAGTTTTTATATTTTCCGAGTTCAATAGTTTGATTAACTTAAACACGGAAGGTCTGACGTAGAAGTATTTCTTTATGTAATTTATTCTTAGATCATGGTAAAAAGGACAACTCAGAATAAAATGGAATTCGTCTTCGATTGTTTCATTATCACATAGTGTACATAATCTGTTTTCTCTTGGGGTATTTTGGCGTCTCCCGACTTCAATACAAAGGCAATGGTCAGATAATCGTATTTTGGTAATCAGTTTGCTGTATACAAATTCAAGGCGTTTTTTTAGATAGTTCTTGACATTATGAGTAGGATTTAGATGTTGATATAAGAATCCTTTAGATGACGAATCAATTATTCTGTTACAATCCTGGATGAAGTGATCCTCTAAACGTTGTTTAACTGTGAATAAGAAAGAAGTTTTATTTTCGACCTGTTGGCTATCCCATATGTGAGGAAGGCCTACTTCTAGTAGAATATTTTTCACAGAATTTGCCCAATTAAATCTAGGGAGATTGATATCATCTAATAATAATTCGTAGCAGCTCTTTAAAATACAGTTGTTAGTATTTAATATTTTCAGCCAATATTTAATAATTCTGAATTTTCGAGAAGTGGTTAAAGGAAAGCGACCAAGTTCTGCGAATACCATCATATTAGTACATTTTTTACTTACACCAAGTATTCTTTTGCAGAAATCGATGTGTACCTTTTCAATATCTGTAGCGCTATGGTATCCCCAAATCTCGCAGCAATAGCTTAATATGCTGCTAACATAAGTATCAAACAAATATAACTTAGTTTCTACATTAAGGTTACAATCATTAAATTTTCTCAGCAAACCAAATAAAGCTTTGCGACCTTGATTAGCAATGCATTTTTGTGTCTCAACAAACTTTCCATTGAATTTTAATACCAATCCCAGATAATTGAATTCATTTACTATTTCCAATTCGTTATCCCCTAGATACCACTTTTCATTATCTCGTATAATACCTCCGTTACGAAATATAAGAACCTTGGTCTTATCGGTATTAATACATAAATTCCACTTATAACAATATATATTTAGACAATTTAACATTTCTTGCAAGCCTTCTATACTTTCTGAAAAAATAACTGTGTCATCAGCATACATTAGCAATAATAAGTTCAAATATTTCAATTCGTGCGGTTAAGATGCGACAATTGAAAGCAATGATTTCTAAAATAATCGCTCACGTCGCTCGCGTCGCTCACGGCTGGTTAGGATACAGCTTTGGGATACAGCTTAACGCTTCTAACCAAGATGGTGTGTAACGGTCGGATATTTTACAAATTTAAGTTCCACATGCACCTGAAAGGAGGTATATAGTCCAAAGAATACTTTAATATTTAAATACGACGAACACTACGAAGTAGTTGAGATAGTATTTCATATTAGTTAGTTTCGTATTTATATCCAATAAATGTTCAATCCTTATTTCCTCCCCTTCCCCCCAAAAAAAACCCCCCAACCCCACCAGGAACCCCCCCCCCAAAAAAAAAACCCCCACAAACAAAACAAATAAATCAACTACCCCAAAGCCTCCAAAAAACAAACAAAAGAAACATTATATGTATTGGAACATATTTAGACGACGACGACAAAGATAGTTCGCCCATTAATTTGAGTTTTAACGTTATACCGGTCAATATTGCCGACAAGACTTTGTGTAACTCACCTGTCTCTAAAGGTAGTACTAGACCAAATAACTTCCGGCTGGGTCAAAGTTCGAGGTGCACCCAACTTTTGATAGAGAAGTGAACACCACAAGTCCTGTGATTGGTTATAAATGTGAGTGTGTTGGTTGTAAAAAATAATAGTTTTATCTGGGTTAAAAAAAAAATGCAATTTTATTTCATCTAGTACCAATGTGTCAAGTAGCCTTGTGCTTGAAACATGTATGGGGTACCTGTAAAAAAAAGTACTCGAATTTTGTGCGGAACTAGGGTAGTCATAGACGCTACCCGTTATCTCAGAAACGAGCAGCTTGACCCCCATTTTTTTCTGATTCACTTTAAGTGTGAGGGTTGGTAGTATTTATATCCATGGCGTTTATGTCGGTTGATACGTTG
The DNA here is from genome assembly GCF_016097555.1 of Gigantopelta aegis. NCBI lineage: Eukaryota > Metazoa > Mollusca > Gastropoda > Neomphalida > Peltospiridae > Gigantopelta > Gigantopelta aegis. The sequence continues at coordinate 12,147,158 of NC_054706.1, forward strand.
CAGGTAGGAGTTTTAGCCACATATGTTACTATTGTCGTCTATGGGATTTGATTTGGTAGTATACACCCTATAGGTCCTGTTGTGTTGATTCGCCGATTTCATAAGCTTTATAACACGTGATAAACCCCGAGTCCCTGATAGATAACAACTGTTTACAGGGTGTGCAAGAACATTGCAATTTCAATATGCAAAGATTATCTGTGGGATCGATTGATTTGTGCTTAATTATCGCATATAAATGTACAAAATAGCGAAAAATGTCACTTTTAACTATGACATAGGACCTTTAAACCTGGGAGGTAGCGAGTTCGTTTTCAAGAACCAACTCCTTTGAGAATTCTATTTAGCGGTTCACAGAGCAGTTGTAAAGCGACTACTTCGACTTCTCTTTGGCTAACCACTAGCCCTGTTCTCAACAGGTCACTCAGGTAGCCGATATATGTGCCTATAGCATCGTGCTTGATCCGTAATTGGATATAAATCTGAACGACAAAATCGTTATCCATGATCAAGACCGTATCTCTGCACAATACAAAGTCGAATAGGCTTTTGACAAAACTGGTTGATGTCACGAGTCTCTGTCTAGTGCCTGTTTATAGGACAACCTCTCTGGAAATCCTTTACTGGACAATACATCTTTTCTGCACCGCCAAAAAGAGGACTGCCACTCCCAGACTATTTTACAAATACAAACTAGAACTGGACAGAGCTCATTTGAATACGTGGTTGTGATGAAATGCACTCATGAATCACTGTCAAACCAGTGATGATATCACGTGTTCGCGAATGGTGAGTATGTCCTGCCCTACCGGTGACACCCGTCATTGGTACTGCCACCACAGCTGTCAAGTCCAACACTTCGTCTAAAACGATGAAAACATGTGCAGGAGTTTCACCAAAGCGATGAAAACGTAAGCACAAGTTAAACATATGGAATAGCATCAGCCATCATGTTGGTCAGTGTCGAACGTTTCACCATGATGAGCTGTTCGTTGTTTTCATGTTTTGTGTTTTAACACCCAGTTTATCACCAATATTTTCTATATGTAAATCTGCACAAGAGGCTAGATATGAAAATGTTTTAAAATTATTTACCAAATGCCATATTCTTCCACCAACACTAAGGGAAAGATAGTCATAAGCTGTGTTCACACTTACAAGTTAAACTAGTTTAATTTTACTGTTTTAGCAGAATACAACAGAACCGAACCGAACCGAACCGAACAGAACAGAACAGAACTTTATTACACTCAGGCAGTTATTAAACGGCGTAAGACGAACGTACAGGAGGACACAAACACTAGGAATACATATACAAATACAAATGCAGTACATGGTATTACAACATAGAGCTGTGTGTAGTAACACTGTAGATATACAAACACAGTACATGGTATTGCAACATACAGCTGTGTGTAGTAACACTGTAGATATACAAACACAGTACATGGTATTGCAACATACAGCTGTGTGTAGTAACACTGTAGATATACAAACACAGTACATGGTATTGCAACATACAGCTGTGTGTAGTAACACTGTAGATATACAAACACAGTACATGGTATTGCAACATACAGCTGTGTGTAGTAACACTGTAGATATACAAACACAGTACATGGTATTGCAACATACAGCTGTGTGTAGTAACACTGTAGATATACAAACACAGTACATGGTATTGCAACATACAGCTGTGTGTAGTAACACTGTAGATATACAAACACAGTACATGGTATTGCAACATACAGCTGTGTGTAGTAACACTGTAGATATACAAACACAGTACCTGGTATTACAATATACAGCTGTGTGTAGTAACACTGTAGATATACAAACACAGTACCTGGTATTACAACATACAGCTGTGTGTAGTAACACTATAGATATACAAATACAGTACCTGGTATTACAACATACAGCTGTGTGTATTAACACTATAGATATACAAATACAGTACCTGGTATTACAATATACAGCTGTGTGTAATAACACTATAGATATACAAATACAGTACATAGTATTACAATATACAGACATGTGTAATAACACTATAGATACAAATACAGTACCTGGTATTACAACATACAGCTGTGTGTAATAACACAATAGATATACAAATACAGTACCTGGTATTACAATATACAGCTGTGTGTAGTAACACTATAGATACAAATACAGTACCTGGTATTACAATATACAGCTGTGTGTAATAACACAATAGATATACAAATACAGTACCTGGTATTACAATATACAGTTGTGTGTAGTAACACTATAGGTATACAAATACAATACCTGGTATTACAATATACAGCTGTGTGTAATAACACAATAGATATACAAATACAGTACCTGGTATTACAATATACAGCTGTGTGTAATAACACAATAGATATACAAATACAGTACCTGGTATTACAATATACAGCTGTGTGTAGTAACACTATAGGTATACAAATACAGTACCTGGTATTACAATATACAGCTGTGTGTAGTAACACTATAGATACAAATACAGTACATGGTATTACAATATACAGCTGTGTGTAATAACACAATAGATATACAAATACAGTACCTGGTATTACAATATACAGCTGTGTGTAATAACACAATAGATATACAAATACAGTACCTGGTATTACAATATACAGCTGTGTGTAGTAACACTATAGATACAAATACAGTACATGGTATTACAATATACAGCTGTGTGTAATAACACTATAGATATAGAAATACAGTACATGGTATTACAATATACAGCTGTGTGTAATAACACTATAGATATACAAATACAGTACCTGGTATTGCAATCTACAGCTGTGTGTTATAACACTACAGATACAAATACAGTACATGGTATTACAATATACAGTTGTGTGTAGTAACACTATAGATATACAAATACAGTACATGGTATTACAACATACAGCTGTGTGTAGTAACACTATAGATATACAAATACAGTTCATGGTATTACAACATACAGCTGTGTGTAGTAACACTACAGATACAAATACAGTACATGGTATTACAATATACAGCTGTGTGTAATAACACTATAGATACAAATACAGTACATGGTATTAGAATATACAGCTGTGTGTTATAACACTATAGATACAAATACAGTACATGGTATTACAATATACAGCTGTGTGTAGTAACACTATAGATACAAATACAGTACATGGTATTACAATATACAGCGGTGTGTTATAACACTATAGATACAAATACAGTACATGGTATTACAATATACAGCGGTGTGTAGTAACACTATAGATACAAATACAGTACATGGTATTACAATATACAGCTGTGTGTAATAACACTATAAATACAAATACAGTACATGGTATTAGAATATACAGGTGTGTGTAATAACACTATAGATACATTCCGTGATATAGCAGAGTAGATATATATTGTAAAATATTATAATTATTCAGAATATTTTAGTTACTGTATACATTAGGTTTCGTAATATTACACTATAGAAACATAAATATTTAATGGATTTCAATTTTTATAAACGTGTATACTTAGTTGTAAATAAATAAAATTTCATAATTTAACATTAAAGACGTAAAATTATGTAATACGATTTAAAATACATTGTGTATATCAAGTATAATTGTATGTTTACGTTCAATGTAATTAACTGATTTAAGTATGGTGGTTTTGGTTGTGGGTGCTGTTGTTGTTATGGGCGTTTAAATGCTTCAACAATTATAATCATGAATTTATCTAATTATTTAGTGTGCTTATTCTTCTACTGCCCATAAGTTCTCTCAATGTATATATAATTGTTTGGATATAATAATATGGACGTAAACAATCCTTCCGGGTATTATTGAAAACAAACCCTATATACACATAAATAATGAAATGTGTCTCCTATATCATTTTCATCGCAAATATACAGCATAAGTCATATTATGTTCACTTGTTGTACATTGGTGTGTTTGTCTGTGTGTGTGTGTGTGTGTGTGTGTGTGTGTGTGTGTGTGTGTGTGTGTGTGTGTGTGTGTGTGTGTGTGTGTGTGTGTGTGTGTGTGTGTGTGTGTGTGTGTGTGTGTGACATATGACATTTTGCTATTTTCATGATACATATAAATGGATTTAGCTACATCACAGGCCACAATATGTTCACTTGTTGTACAACGGGGGTCACATATAATATTTTGCTATTTACATCATACATATAAATGGGTTTAGATACATCATAGGTCACAATATGTTCTCTTGTTGTACAACGGAGGTCACATATGATATTTTGCTATTTACATCATACATATAAATGGGTTTAGATACATCGTAGGTCACAATATGTTCACTTGTTGTACAATGAGGGTCACATATGATATTTTGCTATTTACATCATAAATATAAATGGGTTTAGATACATCATAGGTCACAATATGTTCACTTATTGTACAGTGGGGGTCACATATGATATTTTGCTATTTACATCATAAATATAAATGGGTTTAGATACATCATAGGTCACAATATGTTCACTTATTGTACAGTGGGGGTCACATATGATATTTTGCTATTTACATCATAAATATCATTGGGTTTAGCTACGTCATAATTCATACTATGTTCACTTGTTGTGTGTGTGTGTGTGTGTGTGTGTGTGTGTGTGTGTGTGTGTGTGTGTGTGTGTGTGTGTGTGTGTGTGTGTGTGTGTGTGTGACATATGGTAGTTTGCTATTTACATCCTACATAACAATGGAATTAGATACATCATAGGTCACAATATGTTAACTTGCGGTAAATATGCAGTGAATACTTTTTAATTTGCAAAATTTGAAGAACTAGAAAAACAAAACGCCCATACACGTACGCCCTTCCCCCCGAAAACCCCCCAACAAAATGTAAAAAAACCTCAAACAAACAAACAAACAAACACACCTACCCAGAAAAAACAGCAACAACCCCCAAATCCAACAATGATGTGAATAGTTTGTAGAATGGTTTTGACAGTTCCTATGTATCCAAGGACAGACGCTGTATTTCCCTCTGGAGGTGGTGAAAATGGCATATCAAATTCCAAACTACATTTGACATCCAATAGCCGATGATTAATTAATCAATGTGCTTTAGTGGTGTCGTTAAACAAAACATACTTCATTGCAAACTATACTAATATGTTACATATAGACACTCCTATTTAAAAACAACCAGCCGACCAATGCATCCCATATTCCCCATTAAAAAGGAAGTTCTATGCGTCCACGAAATACCCCCCACCCCAAGGACACCCACCCGATATCAAATAAAAATACACCTTTACGCGAAGGAAAAGATAAACAAAAAAGCTGAGTGATACATACACTATTATATAAACTCGATATCACCACGTGACAGTTAACACTGGTTTTACTGGTACATAGTTTCTTTTTAATTCTGTATTTTTATTTTCACATTGGTACAATTTACATATTGCCAGTATCACTTACAAGTCATTACCCAAACAATACAAAGAGAACAATTATTGTTATTATTATTATTATTATTATTATATTATTTAGAATACTAGAATATGTATATAACAAGTGTCTGATCATCCTAATGTTTGTCATAGCTCAAACTTCATTTCATTTCCTATTTCGTACGTACGGTATTACTGGAAGGACTACTGCTAGCATTAGAACGACGGGTAAAGCTGCATCCTAACCAAACATAAGCGACGCGAACGATGCTAGCGATTATTAAAAAAAGTCAGTGATATCAATCGCCGTATCCTAACCGCGTGTGTACGGCGCGACATATACATTTGTCGCGTCGCACGCTTCCAGTTAGGATACGGCAACTGAAATCAATGATTTCTAAAATAATCG
>NC_054706.1:12153215-12180715 GCF_016097555.1 Gigantopelta aegis
CCTCTTTTCCGTCCGACTGCCATCGTTTCACACTTCGGACAGGTTTAACACTCCACTCTTTTCGAGGGATGGGGGTTTTGTAGTGTTGTCTACCGTTTCCTCTCCCTGGGGAGATGTTTTTCCTCCTTTTCATGGGGGTGAGTTTTTCTTTTGGGAAGCCCCTTTTTATTCCCAAAAGTTTTTTGACTCCTTGTTACCGTATGTCGTGGTTCGTCCTATCTCCATGTCATTACTTCAAAGGAGCTTTTTGGGTACGGGTAAGTCCTCTATTTTCTTACCTCCTCCCATTAATGTTGAATTCACGTGCTCTAACGGTGTCATTGCACGTCCGTTATAGCATATTTGTTGTGCTAGCACAGTAAGTTGAATAAGACTATTAGAAAATTTGTTTCTAATTTTCATTATTATTCATACTTACCTAGTGCTAGCACAACAAACTATACCTCCCACCCACCCCTATGAGGCTTTCCCTCGGTGGGTGGACTTTGAACCGAGAATGAAGTTACAGGTAGCCCGTGCAAGGATAGCATTGCGCATATCCGGCAAGGGAGAGAATTCTGCAGTGTGTAGGTATGACTCAGGTTGAATAGCATATTTGTTGTGCTAGCACTAGGTAAGTATGAATAATAATGAAAATTAGAAACAAATGTTCTAATTTTAAACTCTTTTTTTTTTTTCCGTATCTAAAGATAAGATGAAATTTTTATATAGCTTGTACTGTTACAGAGAGAGAAAGAGAGATAGAGACAGAGACGGAGAGAGACTGAAGGAGAGGGAGACCTAGAAAGAGACTGACACAGAGAGAGAGGGATGGAGACAGATATATAGACAGAGAGAGATAGAGACAGAGACACAGTGAGAGATAGAGACAGAGACGGAGAGAGACAGACAGAGAGAGAGAGAGAAAACAGAGACAACGAGAGAGAGAAAGAGAGATACTGAGACAGAGGGATGGAGAGAGAAGGAGATAGAGAGAAAGAGAAAAAATACACAGAGAAAGAGAGAGAGATAGATGGAAACAGAGACGGAAAGAGAGAGACAGACAGAGAGACAGACAGAGACAGACAGACGGAGTCAAGTATGTATAATTAACCTCGAACACAGTTCAACCTACTATCAACATACCCCCAAGGAAAACGATATTGGTTCATTATGCAGTTTGTCTGAGTCTGGTTGCAAAGCAAATACACTTTGCATCATCTCTGATGATGCCAAAACATTGTCTCTGTTTGTTTATGGAGATCTATCGCCTGGACTAGTCTTCATAACATAACGATTAATGTATTATGCATTTCTAACGAGTCGGTATCGGTTTCAAATAACGATGACTCAAACAGACGCTTGTTTGGAGCAATGATTTTACAATGATTTCAAATTATGAATCTGAATGCAATAACCAGTAACGCCTATCAATTCCCAGAAGCGAAATGAATGATTTGTTATATGAGGGGGTGGGTGGAAAACATTTATATTGTCAGATCAGGTTTCAGTAAACGGAATCATATTTCATATTATAATCGGTTACAAACATAAAATATTAATTATATTACCTCATTCATTCATTTCTATTCATCCACTCAGTCATTTCAGTTTATTTTCGTGCTTACAAATAAAGAAGACAAACAATGTCCCATGACAGGTATACCAAAAGCAATGGTATGTACTGTCCTGTCTATGGGAAAATATAAAAGATGTCTTGATGCAAATGGAAAAAAATGCAACGGGTTTCTTCTGAAGACTACGAATCAAAATTATCAAATGTTTGACATCCAATAACCGATGATTAATTAATCAATGTGTTCTAGTGGAGTAATTAAACAAAACCAACTAACACTGTTATAGGGTGTATATTACCAAATCCAAGTAACATATGTGGCTAAAACTCCTACCTACTGCGTATCAATCGACATAAATACCACGGATCTAAATATTATCACCCCTCACCCTTAAAGGTAGACTAAACTCCAACAAGAGCCTTATGTGTTGGAAAGATGCATACCCGGACCACCAACACATACTGACACTTTAACAAATGAAAAACGCGTAATTTTAGAATTAATAAAAAAAAACCGTGATTATTCCTGCTAACTGGGGGCAGTCATTTTGTTTCGTTTTTTTGACGTCCGGTGGTATAGCTTGGGGCGAAGTGACGTCAGCTCAGGTCCAACTTCTCTATTGTGCACAGTGTAAACAAATGCTCTAATTTACGACAAGGCGTTTCGCTTTCATCAACCTGACTTGTAAAATTACATAAATGACTTGATAGTAGAGTTATAGTATTTTTTTTCTTTTAAGAAATCCAAAGAAAAAATGCATATTATTAGGCCTGTTGGTAGGATACGTTCGAGCAAAAACGACCACTCACGATACCCAAGTGATAATTTTCTTTTCTCTGGGACTACGTAATTGGTCAGTTTTGTGATTTTAGATGGGAAAGTCTACTTAATCAAGGGTTTTACAGAATTACTTACAGTAATAAAGCTGGTAAAGTCCATTACGATTTGAGGTTATCACACAATACCTTGTGATCTTAATAAAAGAGGCACTTCTTTTTAGTGTGTCTAGACACAATGTCTAGGGACCGTCTAAATATACATCTGCCAATCAAGAACCACGGGTACAGGCCATGGAAAGAAAGGACCAATTAAGTAAGAAAACACTCCGACTATTATTTCAGTACGTGGGTTAATTTATATACAAAATATAATAGTTATTTCAACACTTTGACAATGGTGGTTTATTTTGTATTGAAAAATAAACCACATATACACATTGCTGTGTTACTGGGATATATATTATTACAGAACATTGCGATGCATCCGCAAAAATCAGGTATGTTTTGTTTCTTCAGTTCGAAAACTAATTCCTGACGTGACACGTTAGGTATTACATAACCACCAGCTCGCCAGAGGGCGTATTCACTGGGATGGTACAAAATGGCTGCGCACGTTTTATATAATAGCCGTCACATTTAACCGTTTTATTAATTAACTATACGATTATACTTGTTGATATTAAGCAATAATGTGCATTATGTATCGCCTTGCTTTAGCATTCCTTTAAAGTGAATCAAAAAACAAATTAGGGGTCAAGCTGCTAATTTCTAAAATTACGGGTCTACCCTAATTTTGCACAAAATTTGATTACATTTTTTTTACAGGTACTCCATACATGTTTCAAGGACAAAGCTACTTAACACAGTCGTACTGCACTTTTTGCCTAGATGAAGCTAATTTTTTTTTACAACCAAAACACTCGCATTTATCACCAATCACATGACTTGCGGTGTTAACGTCTCTATCAAAACTTAGGTGCACCTTGAACTTTGACCCAGACGGAAGTTATTTCGTTTAGTACTACCTCTAGGCTCAAACTTCATCTATCAGTTCTGCGTAAAAAAGTTGGATGGGTTGGAAAGTTTGTTTTGTTTAACGACACCACTAGAACACATTTATTTATTAATCATCTGCTATTGGATGTCAAACATTAATTTTGCTATTTTGACAAATGGTCGTAGAGAGAAAACCCGCTACATTTTTCCATTAGTAGCAAGGGCTCTTTTATAAGTACCATCCCACCGACAGGATAGCACATACCACGATCTTTGTGTTTCTCTAGTTTTGAAGCACTAGCTAAATCGATAAATACTCTAAGGGTTCATTGACGGGAATCGATCTTAGATACATCTAAAATGTATACACGAGTCTTATGCTTACAGCACACTTACGTAATACGTCACAAAGAAATCAGTTCTGTGTTCAGGAATACAATCGCTCGCGAACAATTTCGCTGGTACCATGCGACCGTGGTCTCTCGGCGTCCTCAACGTGTACCAGTGTCACTCATACGCCAAACAGCAATCAATTCCATTATTTACCGTGGACCAGCCAATCATATGTTTGTAAAGCGATATCTCTCATTCGTGTGACATCGCTATGTGTTGCCAAAATTTTCAACATGTATGTAAGAAACAAACTCTCCCATACATAATCCGGCGGACTTGTCAATGTACATGTATAGCGATTCTGTGGCATTCTTCTAAAAGTGGTTGACACCACTGAATAATAGTTTACAGGTGTTGTACTACCCGAATGTTCTGTAGTCTGGATGTCTTTGACATCGGCTAGTCGGTGAAACTAATTATTAACTATAACCTAAATATGTCTTAAAATCTTTGCGACGTCATGCGTGAAATCACTATACCGGACCTAACATATGTGTTCTTAAAATCTTTGGCGACGTCATGACGTCAAATCACTGTCTCGGTAATTGTGACCGGAAGGCCAACAACAGACGCCTTGCTGTTCTGCACTAACACCATTTTACGGCTCGTTTACGACATGCTAATGACGTCAAACATCGGCGGATAGTAGTAGTAGTAGCAGGAGCAGCAGCAGGAGCAGCAGCAGTAGTAGTAGAAGTAGTAGTAGTAGTAGTAGTAGTAGTAGTAGTAGTAGTAGTAGTAGTAGTAGCAGTAGTAGTAGTAGTAGTAGTAGTAGTAGTAGTAGTAGTAGCAGTAGTAGTAGTAGTAGTAGTAGTAGTAGTAGCAGTAGCATCATCAACAGCAGCTATAGTAAGTGTAGTAGTAGTAGTAGTAGTAGTATCATCAACAGCAGCTATAGTAAGTGTAGTAGTAGTAGTAGTAGTAGTATCATCAACAGCAGCTATAGTAAGTGTAGTAGTAGTAGTAGTAGTAGTATCATCAACAGCAGCTATAGTAAGTGTAGTAGTAGTAGTAGTAGTAGTAGTATCATCAACAGCAGCTATAGTAAGTGTAGTAGTAGTAGTAGTAGTAGTATCATCAACAGCAGCTATAGTAAGTGTAGTAGTAGTAGTAGTAGTAGTAGTATCATCAACAGCAGCTATAGTAAGTGTAGTAGTAGTAGTAGTAGTAGTAGTAGTATCATCAACAGCAGCTATAGTAAGTGTAGTAGTAGTAGTAGTAGTAGTAGTATCATCAACAGCAGCTATAGTAAGTGTAGTAGTAGTAGTAGTAGTAGTAGTATCATCAACAGCAGCTATAGTAAGTGTAGTAGTAGTAGTAGTAGTAGTAGTATCATCAACAGCAGCTATAGTAAGTGTAGTAGTAGTAGTAGTAGTAGTAGTATCATCAACAGCAGCTATAGTAAGTGTAGTAGTAGTAGTAGTAGTAGTATCATCAACAGCAGCTATAAGTAAGTAGTAGTAGTAGTAGTAGTATCATCAACAGCAGCTATAGTAAGTGTAGTAGTAGTAGTAGTAGTAGTAGTATCATCAACAGCAGCTATAGTAAGTGTAGTAGTAGTAGTAGTATCATCAACAGCAGCTATAGTAAGTGTAGTAGTAGTAGTAGTATCATCAACAGCAGCTATAGTAAGTGTAGTAGTAGTAGTAGTATCATCAACAGCAGCTATAGTAAGTGTAGTAGTAGTAGTAGTATCATCAACAGCAGCTATAGTAAGTGTAGTAGTAGTAGTAGTAGTATCATCAACAGCAGCTATAGTAAGTGTAGTAGTAGTAGTAGTATCATCAACAGCAGCTATAGTAAGTGTAGTGTAGTAGTAGTAGTATCATCAACAGCAGCTATAGTAAGTGTAGTAGTAGTAGTAGTAGTATCATCAACAGCAGCTATAGTAAGTGTAGTAGTAGTAGTAGTAGTAGTATCATCAACAGCAGCTATAGTAAGTGTAGTAGTAGTAGTAGTAGTAGTAGTATCATCAACAGCAGCTATAGTAAGTGTAGTAGTAGTAGTAGTAGTAGTAGTATCATCAACAGCAGCTATAGTAAGTGTAGTAGTAGTAGTAGTAGTAGTATCATCAACAGCAGCTATAGTAAGTGTAGTAGTAGTAGTAGTAGTATCATCAACAGCAGCTATAGTAAGTGTAGTAGTAGTAGTAGTAGTAGTAGTATCATCAACAGCAGCTATAGTAAGTGTAGTAGTATCAAACAGCAGCTATAGTAAGTGTAGTAGTAGTAGTAGTAGTAGTAGTATCATCAACAGCAGCTATAGTAAGTGTAGTAGTAGTAGTAGTAGTAGTAGTATCATCAACAGCAGCTATAGTAAGTGTAGTAGTAGTAGTAGTAGTAGTAGTATCATCAACAGCAGCTATAGTAAGTGTAGTAGTAGTAGTAGTAGTAGTAGTATCATCAACAGCAGCTATAGTAAGTGTAGTAGTAGTAGTAGTAGTAGTAGTATCATCAACAGCAGCTATAGTAAGTGTAGTAGTAGTAGTAGTAGTAGTAGTATCATCAACAGCAGCTATAGTAAGTGTAGTAGTAGTAGTAGTAGTAGTATCATCAACAGCAGCTATAGTAAGTGTAGTAGTAGTAGTAGTAGTAGTAGTATCATCAACAGCAGCTATAGTAAGTGTAGTAGTAGTAGTAGTAGTAGTAGTAGTAGTATCATCAACAGCAGCTATAGTAAGTGTAGTAGTAGTAGTAGTAGTAGTAGTATCATCAACAGCAGCTATAGTAAGTGTAGTAGTAGTAGTAGTAGTAGTAGTATCATCAACAGCAGCTATAGTAAGTGTAGTAGTAGTAGTAGTAGTAGTATCATCAACAGCAGCTATAGTAAGTGTAGTAGTAGTAGTAGTAGTAGTATCATCAACAGCAGCTATAGTAAGTGTAGTAGTAGTAGTAGTAGTAGTAGTAGTATCATCAACAGCAGCTATAGTAAGTGTAGTAGTAGTAGTATCATCAACAGCAGCTATAGTAAGTGTAGTAGTAGTAGTAGTAGTATCATCAACAGCAGCTATAGTAAGTGTAGTAGTAGTAGTAGTAGTATCATCAACAGCAGCTATAGTAAGTGTAGTAGTAGTAGTAGTAGTATCATCAACAGCAGCTATAGTAAGTGTAGTAGTAGTAGTAGTAGTAGTAGTATCATCAACAGCAGCTATAGTAAGTGTAGTAGTAGTAGTAGTAGTAGTATCATCAACAGCAGCTATAGTAAGTGTAGTAGTAGTAGTAGTAGTAGTAGTAGTAGTATCATCAACAGCAGCTATAGTAAGTGTAGTAGTAGTAGTAGTAGTAGTAGTAGTATCATCAACAGCAGCTATAGTAAGTGTAGTAGTAGTAGTAGTAGTAGTATCATCAACAGCAGCTATAGTAAGTGTAGTAGTAGTAGTAGTAGTAGTATCATCAACAGCAGCTATAGTAAGTAGTAGTAGTAGTAGTAGTAGTAGTATCATCAACAGCAGCTATAGTAAGTGTAGTAGTAGTAGTAGTATCATCAACAGCAGCTATAGTAAGTGTAGTAGTAGTAGTAGTAGTAGTATCATCAACAGCAGCTATAGTAAGACGACGACGATGAATATTAAAAAGAGTGATATAATGATGATGACGACGACGATGATGATAATATTAAAATGAGTGATATGATGCTTATGTTGATGCTGCTGAGCTGATGTTGCTGCTGCTGATGCTGATGCTGCTGATGGTGACGATGATGATGATGATGATGATGAAGAGGAAATTAAAGTAAAAGCGTGTCTGATATATTAATTATTTGAGTTTTTATTAATTAAGTCGTTGGATGAAACCTACATATTAAACGAAACTATTAGCTATCTGGGTGAACTAAATTAATTTTCACTTTCCACCAGACGTGACTTTATGGTCGGCATAATCATCGTTACGTGAGCACGACGTCGAAACTATTACTGCTTTTATGGGTCATTATTGGTCACCATCGGCCAATCCATATTACTTCTTTGACTAGCGCTTGGACAAAATGTGTCGTGCTATAAAATAACCGTTTACATAATGTTCCGTTTTAAACACGTTTGATACTCCCCAGAACCTAGTCTTGGCACGTTAATCAGTTGCGCTATCAATCACGCAATCTCAAAATAGCGCAGTGCGCCATCAGTCTGGCTAGGGCTTCCAAGTCGTGTCCAGGGTTCGTAACTAAATCTCGTCAGAAAAGTTAACGTTTGTTTTCTTTAACGATACCACTAGAGCACATTGATGTATTAATCATCGAGTACTGGAATTTTTTTTAATTATTATTTAACGACGTACTCAACACATTTTATTTATGATTATATGGCGTCAGACATATGGTTAAGGACCACACAGATATTGAGAGAGAAAACCCGCTGTCTTACAGGAAACCCGCTACATTTTTCCATTAGCAGTAATGGAATTTGTACATGCACATGCACTTTCCCACAGACAGGACAACATAAACCACGGCCTATGATATACCAGTCGTGGGGCACTGGTTGAGTCGGGAGAACACTCAAAGAGAGGATGGGTCCGCCGAAGTTGGTTGATTCTACTGTGCATGCAACTCCCGACGTAGCTAGATCTTACCCTTCGTCCTCAAAACAAGCCCAGTGATGAAGCGCTCCATAGTTCCGTGGTCGCTCTAGGATCGATCCCCGCCGATGGCCCCATTGGGCTATTTCTCGTCCCAGCCATTGCAGTACGACTGACATATCAAATGCCGTGGTATGTGATATCATGTCTGCTGCATGGTGCATATAAAAGATCCATTGCTGCTAATCGAAAAGAGTAACACATAAAGTGGCGACAGTGGGTTTCCTCTTTCAATATCTATCCATATAACTGTAAATAAAATGTGTTGAGTGCGTCGTTAAATATAACATTTCCTTCCTTCTTGAAAAACAAACTACCTTAATATGTCACCGATAATACTGTCGAATTGTATTCTCTTAGTAGTGGAAAATCGTTACTGTCTCTTGATCCTCTTAGTAGTGAAAAATCTTTACTGTCTCTTGATTCTCTTAGTAGTGGAAAATCTTTACTGTCTCATGCTTCTTTTAGTAGTGGAAAATCTTTACTGTTTCTTGATTCTCTTAGTAGTGGAAAATCTTTACTGTCTCATGATTCTCTTAGTAGTGGAAAATCTTTACTGTCTCATGCTTCTTTTAGTAGTGGAAAATCTTTACTGTCTTATGATTCTCTTAGTAGTGGAAAATCTTTACTGTCTCATGATTCTCTTGGTAGTGGAAAATCTTTACTTTCTCATGATTTTCTTAGTGGTGGAAAATCTTCACTGTCTCTTGATTCTCTTAATAGTGGAAAATCTTTACTGTCTCATGATTCTCTTGGTAGTGGAAAATCTTTACTTTCTCATGATTTTCTTAGTGGTGGAAAATCTTTACTGTCTCTTGATTCTCTTAGTAGTGGAAAATCTTTACTGTCTCATGATTCTCTTAGTGGTGGGAAATTTGTACTGCTTTGTGATTCTCGTATAGCCATATAGCCACATCATAGCTCATTTGAAAGCTTGTTTCATATTGTTTATTCAAAACGCTTGTGTAATAGCCAAAATATTTAGAAAAATCACTTACCACCAGTAATTTTAGTAAATAAAAGTACAGTTAGAAATAAATAGTTACATCTCTTAATTTTGAAAAAGAAAGAAATGGGGTTTTTTTAAATAATATTTGTCACAGCAAATTAAAACAATACATTCTATAACACAATTCATATGAGAATACTATTCATAAAGAAAACATGTTTTTAATTTAAATATGTTTCTTCAACAAACGTTATAATATCCTCATAACATCAATGTTTTATATCAAAACCAGAACTTTACACAACGTTTAAAATAATTTAAATACATAAAGTGTCATAAAATGACACGTTGCATAATATATGTTGGTGTTTACCCTGCTAATGGTGGGTAGACCATTCCCCCTCACTAATATACAGGGTTTTGCACTGCAGTCACAAGAAACCAGATTAGTTAGGCTTCTGAACGAATCGTCAAGTGTGACTCATACATAAAATCAGCCCTAGCTTCATGGGCAAAAGGAGCGAAGATTCTGGGAGCAGAGTCTCTCACTAGATATGACCACTATGGTAGACGCCCTCTGTGCATGTTGCTCCAGTGCAGCTAGCATGGATAATCTTCTTTACACAGATTATCTCCTTGCTGACAGCTTCTTCCCAGCTTTATTTACATCAGTGCAAGAACGTGTTGTTCGGTATTACGAACCTCTCACAGTATTCTGGGATGTCTGAATGCACAGGTCAGATTACGTACTGCATTAGTAAGCTCTGTGGGCGAGTTCCATGTGTAGCCCATATATAGCATGATGTTACAATGCTCAGAACTGGCTGGTACCATGTCGCATCACATCAGTGCAGGGATCGCTATTTTATCAGCTTCGATAGTGGAAGACATCTAATGGGCATTGAAGTAAAACAAACGTCTCCATGTTCCATTTAGCCAGTCGTCATGAGCTGGAAGTGTCTGCAAAACTATTATAGACAACACTATTCTGGTGATGACTATGCTGTGGTGTGAATTCGGCCCCACCAACGCATTTGCATATACGTTATGTCTACGTTTGTCACTGGTTCGACCTTTAGTGAATTAGTTATGTTGGTGCCCCATGCCATGGCAATCATCCACACCCCCCCCCCCCCCACCCCCCACCTCCATCACACCTCTTTTTCTCTACCGTACGTTTCCCCATAGCACGTGTCATAGACAGTATGGGTACCATCCCCAATATAAAATTCTGACTATGCCAGTGATCATGTCTGTAGGATATATTATGCAAATGTTTTGGCAGTGCGGTGTTGGCATCAACATCTAGACTTTGCAGTACAGTGTCTGGCACCAACATTTGGACCAGTTCCACTCCATCCAGAATAACAGCACAGGAAACGACCAGACAAGACACGACAAGACGAGACAAGACAAGACAAGACAAGAATTTATTATACTCAATCCGTATTTTACAACATATGAGGACGTGTTCAATGGTAGGACATGGTTTACATGAGTAAAAATAGTATAATTATAATATTGGTAGCAGTACAGATATAATACAATTGCAAAAATTAGTAAATATAGTATTTAATCAATAATATATAAATATAGCTTATGATATAGTAAATAGCACGTTGTATGTTTGCTACATAGAGAGTTTGTGGTGGGAGTGTATGAATCATAACATCCATGAAACCATTTCGAGATCTTAATTATACACGGCAATGGAAGTGAGAAACATACAGTGTTCAAAACAATGTACTTCTTTCCTATAATGTTTTGTTGATGATATTTGGCTATGCACGATTTAAACATTAGAATTGCACTGCATGCAAATGGTAGTGTTTACAACATGCCAGCAAGTTGGATGTAGTACTGCTTGTCATTTTAACAGGGTATCCAGGTTGTGTATATTGTAGTTTTAGTATTGTTTGTAGGGACTTACGGCTTCTTAAGTTTATTCATGCTTTCTTTTATTAGTTTGCATGTGTTTTTAAATAACTAATTCTGAAGGTGTTCGTTAGTTTATTATACCGTACTTTAATGTACTTGGTTTAACATAGAAATGTGGCTTCAAAAGTAGTTTGCGGTTATCTGTTAACAAGTTACATATAAACAGATAATGATATTCGTCACCTATGTCATTCATTTCACAAAGTGTGCAAAGTCTGTGTCCTGAAGGGATATTGTTCCATCGACCTGTTTCAATTGGTAGGTAATGGTTCGCAGTTCTGTATTTATAAAGGTTGGACCAGATATGTTCGGGTAAATTGTTAAAATATTTTTCTAAGCTAAGATTATCTTTAAAGATATTGTAAAGTTTTCCTTTGGAAGGTATATCTGTATCACTGTTCCAGTTTTGAATGTACTGGTCATGCTGTCTTAATTTTATTTGTTCTTTTGATATGTTAATGGATTGGAAGTTTCGGTACATCCATGTATCTGACATGGCAAGATTATTAAGTATATCTTTGATATTATTAATCCATTTATAACTATGTTCATTCAAGAACTGATCACGAAACATTAATTCGTGTAGTAAGAATGAAATCTTTGTTTGTTTTCCCGTTGCAATTCTAACCCAGAAGCTAATTATTTTTTGTTGTATAATGAATTTCAGTGGCTTTCTTCCGAGCTCGCCATATATCATGAAAAACGGTGTGCTCTTTTTTTTGAAGGTAGTATGCGTCTCATGAAGTTTACATAATCATATAGTTTCAGTTATATCGGTATTTTCATATTCCCATATTTCACAACCATATAGGAGGATTGGGGTTACTATAGAGTCTAATAACTTTAATTGACATTTGATTGATAGGTTATCTATAGACGCAGTACTGCTAGTGAATTCTGCTTTTGTGATTAACATTCACAAAACACTTCATTTTGACACGTAAATTATTTTGTCAGCACCAACATGTCATTAAGATATAAATTTTATTTCGACACATTTAATAGTATGACGTATTGATGGTCAGAAATATAAGTATAAACGTTTGGAACAGTGGAAGTCGCCCAATGTGTTCCAAATAGGATATCACAATCGGAGTTCTTGTACGTTCGTGAATGTTATTTAATATTCCAGAAAACAGTGAAACAAATTCAAGTTGGTATGACTTAAAATACACCAGATCGCAATGTCGCAGTGAACCCGTTCTCTGATTGGGATTTGTCTCCCATCCTCGCCAGTGTCCCACGACTTGTATATCAAACGACATGGTATATGCTGTCAGGTTTATGGGAAAGTGCATATAAAAGATCCCTTTCTGCTAATGGAAAAAATGTAGCAGGTTTTCTCTAAGATTATACCAGAATTACCAAATATTTGACATCCAATAGTCAATGAGGTATAAATTAATGTTCTCTAGTGGTGTCGTTAAACAAGACAAACTTTAACTTAAAATACAACAGTGTGCCTTTAGAACCATTTCAGGTGATGGTTAAAGCGATATTGTATCATTTAAAAAAAATAAAAATAAAAATAATAAACAATTTTACCCAATTTGATCCGATTTGACCTCATTTGACCCAATTGTGACCTCTAAGATAATTTTCCAAAATGACAGCCTGATTAATTTTGAAGAGGAACGTCTAGACTATCAAATTACACCAGTTGTTTGCTTTTAACAAGTAGGTTTATCAAAACGTTATTTTACAGACTTTTCTGGAATTGGCCGCCTTACTACCAGTACTGGAGAAAATCTTCGAATTCAGTCAAAACCGATCGAGACGTTTCACCTGGTACTTCTATCTTTCTACTCACAATATTAGTTATCAATTATAATCCATGTTAAAATGAGTATTGATTCATTTAGAACCCCATAATAGCTGTTTGGTAGTAATGCAAATATGAATAAATGGCCTTCCTCCTTACAAAAATAGGAGCCCGTACACCACCACCACCACCCCTCCCCCTCTCTCTCTCTCTCTCTCTCTCTCTCTCTCTCTCTCTCTCTCTCTCTCTCTCTCTCTCTCTCTCTGTCTCTCTCTCTCTCTGTCCTCCTCCTCCTCTCTCTCTCTCCTCTCTCTCTTTCTCTCTCTCAATCTTAATCTCCTTTGTCTCTTATCTCTCTCTCTAATCTCTTCATTTTCTCTCTGTCTCTCTCTTTCCTCCTTTCTAATTCTCTCTTTTTCTTAATCTCTTTCTTAATCTCTCCTCATTTTGTCTCTGTTTCTCTCTTTCGTCAGTTTCTGTGTCTCTCATTCTCTCTCTCTCTCTCTCTCTCTCTCTCTCTCTCTCTCTCTCTCTCTCTCTCTCTCTCTCTCTCTCTCTCTCTCTCTCTCTCCTCCTCTCTCTCTCCCTTCCCAACTCTCGAAATAACCACATGTTGGACACCACAAGTAGTCGCCGTTTAAAGCCCTGAGATGTCGTTACATTACACGAATGTATCCTGATTCCAAACAACTTGAACAATAACTTTGTAGAACGTAATAGTTTGTCTTCAATGCATTGATCTTGGACGTAACTGCGAAGATAATATAGGCCTAGATATACATGAGGTGTAATCTAACGGGTTCATGAATGTTATAAAGGCAGTTGATGATGCTAATACAATTAAAACTGTTGCTGTTTTTCTATTTCCCTTTAGTCAATGATGTTTTAATGTCGTAAGGCAAGATTACATTTTTTTTCTTATTTAAAAAAAAAAAAAACATTCAATATTTTACTGAAACAGAGTATCACGTTTCCGATATTAGATTTAATAATTCAGTGTTAAAAGATTAACACTTTCACCTTCAAGGGCACAAGGAAGAGAACTACTTTGAAATGTTTTTAATTTAACAACCCGTAAAACTTCACACGCAAGATGAAATTCAAATGTTGGAAGTCGTCGACGATATTGTTACATAAAAACTCTTCAAACAACTGTTCTCTTTGGTCTTAAAACGGAAACTCAATTTCATAAGCC
Organism: Gigantopelta aegis; assembly: GCF_016097555.1. Classification (NCBI taxonomy): domain Eukaryota; kingdom Metazoa; phylum Mollusca; class Gastropoda; order Neomphalida; family Peltospiridae; genus Gigantopelta; species Gigantopelta aegis. Next base: position 12,167,358 of record NC_054706.1, read on the forward strand.
AAGTATAATTCTGTTCACGCTAACACTTAATATTGGAGGGGGAAAAAAGGTTTTAAGGAATATCATTTATAATACCAAATAATGGTAAGTGGATCACTTGGGGTTATTCTAGAAATAATGGAAAGGGATGTGGTCTGGGATGGGGGAAGGTATCTAATTTTGTGGCTTCTTAAAATTTTAATGGAATTTCTTTTATGCAAATAACATTTCAAGGCCTGTTTTATTCCATTAAATATAGAACTATTAGTATTCTAATAGTGTTTATTTGTGCGTCCATGCATATGTTCATGCTTGTGAGTGTGTGCGCGTATATGTGTGCTTATGTGTGTACATATCCGTTCGTGTATTTGTGATTTTATGCATGTTTTGATTGTTTTGAGAATGAGAGACACAGAAACTGACGAAAGAGAGAAACAGAGAGACAAAATGAGGAGAGATTAAGAAAGAGATTAAGAGACAAAGAGAGATTAAGATTGAGAGAGAGAGAGAGAGAGAGAGAGAGAGAGAGAGAGAGAGAGAGAGAGAGAGAGAGAGAGAGAGAGAGAGAGAGAGAGAGAGAGAGAGAGAGAGAGAGAGAGAGAGAGAGAGAGAGAGAGAGAGAGAGAGAGAGAGAGAGAGAGAGAGAGAGAGAGAGAGAGAGAGAGAGAGAGAGAGAGATAGAGAGAGAGTGAGAGAGTGCCTATGTATGTATGTATATATATATATATATAATAATAATAGATTTTTTTTCAGATCAGAGATCCATAGAACATATATAAACATCACATACAAAACTGATTACATAATATACAGCAGCTTGTGCCAGCGATTTACACATACAGATTTGACGTACACAGTTGTACACCGCATGTGGGCAAGTAGGTCGTTTGAAGTTGTTTCGATTCTGCTCTTCAGCGAATATGCTGTTGAGCGAAGTAAAGCGCCAAAGCTTTTTACTCGATGACTGACAAACATCTTGCTGGCACTGTATGGTCGTCGTTGTCCGATCATCCATCGGTATGTATTATTATAACATATGTTAAGATCCTTCATGGTATCCTGTGTAAATTTCACCCATAATGCACCCGCGTACAAATTACTACAATAACTCACAAATAATTGTGTTTTAACAGATTCTGAACATTTTGCACGTACACAAAGGGCTCTATACTGTCGTTTAATGTCTTTATCGTCTTTCATGTTTTTGCATATAATATGACCTAGATATTTATAGTTGTCAACAAATTTCAGTACATCACCACACAAATATATCGAAGGCACATTGATCAACTTCAGAGTTTCTGGCGCAATACACATACAAACAGTTTTTATTGTATTATATATAATATCATAATCTTCTGCAAATTTCTCGCAAATCGTTAACATTTTTCTTAATGCAGAAATAGATGGGCAAAGAAGTGGCATATCATCAGCAAAACTGAAGTTATTTAGAAACACCCCACCAACATTACACCCAACTGCACATTTTGACAACTGTAGGTTAAGGTCATCAATATATATATATATAATATATATATATATATATATATATATATATATATATATATTATATATATATATATATATAAATAATAAAGGTGACATTACCCCACCTTGACGGACGCCATTTGTTACATTAAACTTACAGGAAATATATGCACCACATTTTACACTAAACAATTGGGTTAAATACCATGCTTTGAGAAAGCGAACTACAAAAGTAGGCACGCCTTTTTTCAAAGGTGTCATATATAATGTCCAGTGATTTACTCGGTCAAAGGCTTTTGTCTCCCCCAAAAAGCAAACATACACAGGACTACCTTGTGAAATGTAAAAGTTAATAACTTCCTTAAAAGCAAATAAACACATATCGGTGGATGTCCCACTTTTAAAACCAAACTGATAGTCCGATGTTCGTGATAACAGTACATGTTCCATAACTTTTAATATCACAGTTGCTAGTGTGTGTGTGTGTGTGTGTGTGTGTGTGTGTGTGGTGTGTGTGTGTGTGTGTGTGTGTGTGTGTGTGTGTGTGTGTGTGTGTGCAGATGAGCTGTACAGGTTAATACTAATAATATCGTTCATTGTTTAGTAAGCGATTGTTTTATGCTTAACATGTCAGTACGAAACTTAGTTCTGATAATACGAGAAGAAACCAGCTGCAACCACGTATCTATTTTATTATCGGTAACGGCAAGGCTATTTTAAATCAACACTCGGACTGTTGCTCTTGTCCAGTACATACCACGACTTTTGATACACAAGTCGTGAAACATTTGGTTGGAATGGGAATACCCAAACGGATCTGTCGACTGGTACCCAGTGATTAAAAACCATCGAGTCAATATTATAGTACTCTGTACACAAAAGTCATCTTGATAAAAAGAAATAGATTTAAGTCATCAGTAGCCTGTATCAAAAGGACTTCAATCGGTAACCATAAAAGAAAATGGGGGGATTTTTTATTGAAATAATTGAACAGCGCTGTCGATTTTACACCATAAAAGTGGCACTGGACTCAAAACTGAAACAAAGTAGATCAATAAAAAGTAATCATTCGAAAGTGACATGGAAAATGTTTCTGGGCTCCAAACATACAACACAATTACTTGCTGTGTGGTATCTAACTCTCCCATCGTCTTCACCCTCAGACACTGTGGTAGATATACAGGATTGTTTTCATATTGCGGGCTTATACAAATACAATAAAAATTGTTTTCATATCCGAGGTTAAAGGGTGTATACCACCAAATTAAATCACATGGACGACAACAGTAACATATGTAGCTAAAACTGTTGCATGCAGCGTTTCAAGCAACATGCACACCATGGATATGAATACTTACACCCCTCATACTTAAAATAAAGGCGTAGTGTAGGGATTAAACAGTCGGACTTGCGGCTGGTAGGTACTGCGTACTCATCCCGGTAAAGGCTTTTACCGAGAGCGAGTTTAACGACTCATTACATTGACTTCTCTCTGACTAACCACTAACCACTAACCCACTGCCCTGGAGTGACAGTCCAAATAGCTGAGGTGTGTGCCCAGGGCTGCGTGCTTGGACCTTATATGGATATAAGCACGATAATAAATTTAAACAACAAAAACCAAACAAACAAACCCTTAAAGTAAAGTTTGTTTTGTTTAACGACACCACTAGAGCACATTGATTTATTAATAATCGGCTACTGGATGTCAAACATCGTAATTTCGACATATAGTCTTAGAGAGGAAACCCGCTACATTTTTCCATTAGTAGCAAGGGATTTTTTATATGCACCATCCCATAGACAGGATAACACATACCACGGCCTTTGATATATCAGTCGTGGTGCACTGAATCTGTCCTCTGAATCTCCATTTAAGATAAGGGCACCATTTGAATGTTCTCTCTCTCTCTCTCTCTCTCTCTCTCTCTCTCTCTCTCTCTCTCTCTCTCTCTCTCTCTCTCTCTCTCTCTCTCTCTCTCTCTCTCTCTCTCTCTCTCTCTCTCTCTCTCTCTGGCAAAGCGATATGTACATATTTCATTACTGTTCCTGAACAGTGAAAATAATAAGAGACACTGATTTAAATTTTAATAGAAAAGCAAATTTATTTCATTTTATTTTGTTTTGCACAAGGGAGTATTTAATCAAAATATATTGGTGATCATGATAGAAAGGTTTTCAAAACGTAGGAAGAAGAAAATGCATTCATAATGTATTAAGTGTTACGAAATATTGCTAGACGTTTGTGTTATTGATATAAATATTGCCTGTCAAAGACGTATGAACCATAATCAATCACACCTTATAATATTGCTATTTAAAAAGCTTACGTTACGGAACTTAAACAAACTGACGCCAAACATTAGATTAAATAAGATAAACAATGATCCCTATCGTCCCTACACCTTACGATCCTCGAACTCTGATATTAGCGAGACGCTTAAGGCGCGTTTACACTGTGTGGTCTGTAGTAACGATTTGGGAACATTCTTAGACTTCTTCTTCTATTCTTTGAACATGGAGACAAGGACCCCTGTAGTTCGAAAAAATGTTGTTTTGCGTTGTAGGTATTTGGAAACTGTTCAAAACGAAAACCTGAATCGTCGCACTGTCCAACGTTTACAGAAGTCGTATTGGATGTTCAAGCACGTTGTCGTGGACACACATCTCTAGTATCTAGTATTTGGGCTCTCTGTCCAGGACAAACGTAATGTTCGTTGTTTAGCTGGGGACAAGTCGGTATAGTGGCCTTATCTCTTACCGTGAGGTGAAGTCGGTAAAGTAGGATGTCGAACCAAAAATGCCTAAAAGAAATTTATACATCAATAGTATTATACTATAAAAGTTATTTTTAAAAGGAAATTTGAAATAGAGAAATACATTTTTTTTTTTTTTTAATGCGAGTATGAACAATTTAATGACTGCTGGGGCTTGATATTTTTATTTAAAAAAAGGAAGACAAGATACACAAATTCAGTTAAACGTCTGTCTGCTGACAGTACCAGTATTTCTACTCTATCAAAAAACTAAATAAAACAAAAACAAAACAACAAATTCTACTCATTCATTTATTCATTCATTCATTCATTCATTCATTCATTCATTTATTCTTTCATTTTCCTGCATTTTTATCTTTCTTTTTCATCTTCGTTTGTTTTTTGTTGTTTTTTGGCACGAGTAATAAAATAATATATGTGTATATCTGTGAAAATATGTTTATGTATGTATATAGGTATGAGTGTATGGATATGGATATGTATGTACGTGAGTATGTTACAAACGCTAGTAGCAAGGTAAGTCAATGATTCGAGGTTCCCCATTCTTGACATTGTCACATTGATCTGGGGCAAAATAGTAAAAAAGGATGACGAGATATATCTCAGTGGTAGAGTTCGCTGGACGTGTAATGGGATCACAGGATTGATCCTCCTCAGTGGAACCTTCTTTTTATTACCAAACAAGTGTCTTAAGACCTTATATTAAAGGCCTGAATATGTGCCGCTCTGTCTGTGGAACAGCGCACATAAAAGATCTCTTGGTTCTGTGCACTGACGTAACCAAGGGAACCATAGTGGTCATGAAGCACACTTCTTTTTCCCCACCACCTTTTATATTGGCCTGTCACCCCATAATTCGTGTAAAAGCCGGACTTAAACAGTGTGATTTCCCCTTCTCTATTATAAAATCCTGGATACGCCAATGATTTTGTGACAGAAAACAAATATTTTTTCACACCTAGACTAAATGTTGCAATAACCATATGTTAGACATAAAATAATCGTTGTTTAAAATTAGCTTAGGTATCCCTAAACACACAATATTTTTTCCCGATTCACAGGAAGGAAGGAAGGGAACATTTTATTTAACGATGCACTCAACACATTTTATTTACGGTTACATGGCGTCGGACAAATGGTTAAGGAACACACAGATATTCAGAGAAGAAACCCGCTGTCGCCACTTCGTGGCCTATTCTTTTCGATTAGCAGCAAGAGATATTTTATATACACCATCACACAGACAAGATAGTACATACCAGGGTCTTTGTTACACCAATTGTGGAGTACTGGCTGAAACGAGAAATAGCTCAATGGGACCACCGACGAAGATCGATCCTAAATTGATCGCGCAGCAGACGAGCTACCGTAACGTCCCCAACACCCCCACCCCGATTCACAGGAAGACTTAATTATCCCAATTATTTTACTTGCATAGTTGTAACTTATTGCAATCTGATTGAAATCAGCTCCAGTGGTCTTCATTGCATTTCAATTTATTTTCGTAATTATATACAAATAAGGTTCAAACACGTTGTCTTGGCCATAAGCTATCTGGGTTGTCTGTCCAGGAAAGTGGTTAGCGGTTAGTTGTTAGTGGTTAGTGAGAGAGAAATCAGTGTAGTGGTCTTACACCTACCCATTGAGTCATTGGGTGGGAGCCAGTACCGAGCTACGAACTCAGTACCTACCAGCCTTATTTTCGATGGCTTAACCACGACACCACCGAGACCGGTTTCCACTGGTCTACTACAGATGGAAATGTTAGGGTACCAAAAGGACTAAAACGTTTTCCGTTTCTGAATGATTGTTTTAAGCTTATGACTAGTCAGTTCAAAGGTGTAGACAGTTATCTGAAGTCGAGCCGTGAGTGCGCACCTTTATAAATTGCGCCAAATTTCTCTCCATTAAAGTGTCAGATACGCGGGACTTGGCATCTGATTTCTAACTACACGTGACGTCACAGGTCGGCGCAATACCAAACTTCAACTTTGATTACTGACCACCAAAAATCGATAGTTTCGCTGTAATATTAAAAAAAAGAAGAAGAAAAAATAATACCACCAGTTACTTCGTTATTGCGTTTGCTACAGCGTAAGCAATTAAATTTTCATTCACTTTCAACATAGCCATATTAAAATGTTTTTTCTTAATCTGGCCGAAAGAAGACTTTTAATCAACGACTAAAAATTGTATTGACTACTTCAATTTTTTCATAATGTGAGTGCACGTGATTAGCGTACGACTATTGAGGAGTGCACGTGATTAGCGTACGACTATTGAGGGTTAATCTTGAGATGGTCACAGGAAAACATAATCTAACAATACCAAAATAGAAAACAGAATATTAAAAATAAGTCGCAGGCAATACTGACTGTAATTAATGAACTTTTAGGCACATCTTAAAGTTGTGTTTATAAAATGGTCTTGATAAAACATTTAATGAACCTGAACTTTTATCCTCTATATATTGGCTTCCTGTTATGAATTGAATAATTTTATTTCACACACACACGCACGCACACATTGCGCCGATCTCTCTCTCTCTCTCTCTCTCTCTCTCTCTCTCTCTCTCTCTCTCTCTCTCTCTCTCTCTCTCTCTCTCTCTCTCTCTCTCTCTTCTCTCTCTCTCTTTTTCGCTCTCAATTTTTACATGGGTTGCAAGTAATAGTGTGTGTAGAATGATGGATATACTTGGTGAAAATGTTTCAGGCTAGCTAATTTTTTTCGAACGTCCTCATCGTTTTTGTCCAAATCTGGGCCTGCATCTTAGCTATTCAAAGTTACATTTATATGTTAAAAGTACGTTACAGCCAAAACTTGCCATCTTATTTGATTAAGTCGCCAAAGATTTTTATGCTTATATACATATACATATTTTATGGTTTTTAATTTTATTTCTTGTAAATACAATACTTGTTAAATATTTCTGATAGTTTTTTAATAGTTCTAAAGAATCTCCGTAAGAGTTGCTTGTGTACTTTTATTGCTGTATTATTGTATTATTACTGTTGAACTCTCGTTTTTATGTTAATTTGTACACAAATAAAAATACTGTCTGTCTGTCTGTCTTGTATGTCTGTCGGTCTGTCTGTTTGTCTATGAGTATATACCGTAGCACTATCATTGGTCAAAACCTATATATTTATTTGAAACTAGGTTCAAGGTATTAAGAATATCCTAAACGGAGGGTGGTAGTGGCAATGTTAGATTCTCCGAAGGTCACCAGAGGGCGCTGCTCACTTGGATTTAAAATTGAAAATGTTCGTAATGGGTAAAGTTATATAACAACCCTCACCCTTAAAGTACAGTAACGTAACTGGCCTCGGTGGTATGGGGTTACGCCATCGGACTTAAGCTGGTAAGTAATGGGTTCGCATCCCTGTAGCGGCTGCCACCCAAAGCACGTTTAGCAACTCAATGGATAGGTGTAAAGCCAGTACATTGATTTCCCTCACACTAACCACTAACCCGCTGTCCTGGACAGACAGTCCAGATAGCTGAGGTGTTTGCTCAGGACAGCGTTCTCGAACCTTAATTGAATATAAGCTTGAAAATAAGTACGAACAAACAAAAAATCGACCTAACAAAATCCCTCGTTCATTCCGCTGTGTCTTATACAATTCTAATACATATAACTCTGAAAGAATGTTTCAAATATTCAAACATTCTACTGCATATAAACAGAACACTAGAATTCTAAACGTTGGTACTTTCTTCATTTAATTTGTAAATTAAAAAAAGTATATGAATTTTGATGTTTGTTTGTAAATGGTTTCAATACAGTGAAACAGTAAACGAAAATATGTCCTCGCTTGTATCGTTTTACGAAGCATAATTATTTTTCATTTCAAATTATCTAATACTGGAGAAACTCACCTAATAAATGTCTACTGTTTTTTGAAAATCGATATTATTATTCTTTTAAGTAACTAGTTGTTTTGTAGAGTTTTTTTCTCATAGTGTATTTTATTTTACTTTACAATTATATTTGTTTTATTTTCGGGCGGGACGTAGCCCAGTGGTAAAGCGCCCGCCTGATGCGCGGTCGATCTGGGATCTGGGATCGATCCCCGTCGATGGGCCCATTGGGCTATTTCTCGTTCCAGTCAGTGCACCACGACTGGTATATCAAAGGCCGAGGTGTGTGATATTCTATCTATGGGATGATGCATATAAAAGATCACTTGCGATTAATAGAAAAATGTAGCGGGTTTCCTCTCTAAGACTATATGTAAAAATTACCAAATGTTTGGCATCCAATACCCGATTATTAATAAACCAATGTGCTCTAGTGGTGTCGTTAAACAAAACAAACTTTAACTTTGTTTTATTTTAATTTTTAAACAGTATATTTAATTTTTTTAAATTTATTTGCAAAACTGCTAAACTAATCACAGAGAAATACCGTTATATGATAAAAATATAAAATAATTTATAGGAATTCTGAGTTCGCTGCCTTTGATAAGATGTTGCCGAGTGACGGAGACGTTTTAAAGACAATAATTACATATTAAATATATTTTTTGCATAAATTATCAGTGGTTGTTTATTAAATGTGTTTTTGATCATCCTAGATTTTGTACTAGGTCAAACTTCATTTTATATCTTAATATATTGATTCGTACGTATGAAATTACTGGGAGTCCAAATCTAGTTTGGGCTTGTTGACAGTAGGACGATCAGAAACACCTTGACTGGTATTCTTTTTTCTTAACACGCATCTGTAGTTAGTATGTAATATTAGTTGTTACAACACGAGGCGGGATTTAGCTCAGTCGGTTGAGTGCTCGCTTGAGGTGCTTGCATCGCAAGATCGAACCACTTCGGTGGATCCATTAAACTGATTGGGGTTTTTTTTCTCATTTCAATCGGTGCTCCACGTCTGGTATATCAAAGGTCGTGGTATGTGCTATCCTGTCTGTGGGATGGTGCCTATAAAAGATCCCTTGCTGCGTTAGAAAAAATGTAGCGGGCTTCCTCTGATGACTACGGGTCAGAATTACCAAATGTCTGGCATCCAATAGAGGTATTTCACATTCCACTGCGCATGTGCCCGTTGCGGAGTTACTCGAGGACGCAAACCGCGAGATTTCGCGAGATCTCGCCAAAATAGACCTATCTGCAAATTGGGGGGCAAAAGCAATGGGAGGCCACGACCATTGTTCAATTATTAACTGTTCCAACCGCATATGTCCGGGAAATTCGTTATCCTTCCATCGATATCCAGCCAATGGATATCGGAAACGATTGTGGGTAATCGTTTCACGTAGAAAACGATTTTAATGTTACTCTAAGTACGAGGGTTTGTTCGGCACATTTTGTAGGAGGGAAGCCAGTGAACGCATAAGGGACCAAAACCTTACCGGTTCTGTACAGGACGTTCCTACACAGGGCGGTCTAGTATACTTAGATATGGTGGAAAACACATTAACAGTAAAGAAAATAAATATATATTTTGTATATAAAGAAAATATATGTATATTTCGGATTATACTCAATAAAATATATAACGTGTGCGTGTGTAAATATATAAAAAATATATGTAGTCAGAACAGCTCTGTACAGAACGTTCCTATACAGGGTGATTTAGTATTCTCTACTTAGATATGGTAGTAAACAGTAAATAAAATAAAATAAATATCTATTTTGTATATACAGAAAATATATGTATATTTCGGACAATACTCAACAGAATATATATATATATATATATATATATATATATATATATATATATATATATATATATATATATATATATATATATATATATATATGAACTTTTAATGTTATTATTACTCAGTATGTTTCAAATTTAATTATAAGTATTGTCTGTTATTACTTTACGTTCATCTAGGTATGAACAAAAATATCATCCGCAAACTTGTGAGAACGGCTTCGCCGATTCACAAAATTTACGGATGATTTATTTTGTTCATACCCCGATGAACGTAAAAGAAATAACAGACACTCCTTAAATAATAATAATAATAATGATATATAAATATATATAGAGTGATGACGGCTCTGTACAGGACGTTCCTACACAGGTCCGTCTAGTATTTTATATACTTAGATATGGTGGAAAACACATTAACAGTAAAGAAAATAAATATATTTTGTATAATACTCAATGCGTTCATGTTGACACTGTATAAAAACGTGTGTATGGGTAAACAGAACGGCACCTACCTTCAACCCCCCCCCCCCCCCCCCCAAATCCCCCTTTTTTAAATTCCCACTTTATGGATATACATGTAACAGCATAAAAATCTCTTTTTTTTTTTTTTTTCCCAATTAGATAGACACTAAGAAAAATGCAACAAAACACCTTCTTATATATATATATATATATATATATATATATATCTATATATATATATATATATATATATATATATATATATACGGTCCACCTGTCCTAGCGGCCACCTGTATTCAGCGGTCACTTGCCTTAAGCGGCCACTTTTTTCCTCCCAAACGATTTATAATGTAAATGCACTTGTAATAAGCGGTCACCTGTCTAACGCGGCCAGCGGCCACCTAAATCTGATCCCAAATTGCTAAAATACCTGCATTAAGCGGCCACAGTAAAGTTTTACTCTTATATAAAAGGGATATTTTAACAACAGCGATAGGTGCAGCAAATAACCGATCTTCACACCTTCAGGAATAATAGTACCCATTCAGTCCCGACATCTCCACTGTGTATCAATTAAGGAAGTATGAATCTGACATGCATCTAATTGCCTCTGGGCAGGCTACGCTTGACATTTGTAGATTCACTTACTATAACAATACATCGCATGAAGTCGGAATTAAATAATTAAATGGAAAAGAAAACAAACTTGTGGAAAACGGTTAATTTAATATATTCTATTTGCATTATTTTTGAAGGAGACAACATGTCAAAAGTTGATTTATAGTCATCTATGAAGCACACATCCGTTAATTAGCAGTACAGACGGTAAAACAAGAAACAACAACAAATGTTTTAAAGACTATATATGTGGCAACCTGTACTCAGCGGCAACCTGTCTTAAGCGGCCACGTTTATCTACTCCCTTGTGTGGCCGCTTAAGACAGGTTTGACAGTATATATATATATATATATATATATATATATATATATATATATATATATATATGTGTGTGTGTGTGTGTGTGTGTATGTTTATATATATATACTCTCTCTCTCTCTCTCTCTCTCTCTCTCTCTCTCTCTCTCTCTCTCTCTCTCTCTCTCTCTCTCTCTCTCTCATCTCTCTCTCTCTCTCTCTCTTTTCTCAAATATATATATCGATCGATGCCATAACCTGTCGATGCCATAACCTATGGAATCTGTCAAATGTTTTGTTTATACTTTTTACGAGATAGTCTTTTAATCTGGCGTTATCAAAACCCTCGGATACAAGTCGCAGAGACTTTGTCCAAGTTGTTGCACTGCTTTTTAATTTGAACCATTCCGCTGTAAATTTCAGCAGACCGTTTTCTACTGCCATTATACCATCTAATTCGAAATATGTACATGTTAGTTGCCAAAGTTTAAAAGTCTCCTACGAAGCTACTCAAGTCGCCCATAACAACCTGTCTGTCACGCCCCCCAATTTGTAAATAGACTAGTTTCAGTCTATTTTGTCAAGGGACGTTACTCTTCGCGCGCATGCGCAATAGGAATGTGAAATACCTCTATAGGCGATGATTAATTAATCAATGTGCTCTAGTGGTGTCTTTAAACAAAACAAACAATATTCGTCTGAAACATCTTACAATGGCAGCAAACTCATGACAGTCCCTTCAAATACTGTCTGCTCTAAATATACCATTATCAGATACACAAACTATTGTTTACAGTTACAGTTCATAAAATATTTAACAAGGTCATAACTGCGTGTGTGGCAGTGAATAGGGTCTCCTCTAACTGGATATAAACGGTACTTTAAACACTACATCACTACTTATATAAACGGTACTTTAAACACTATATCACTATTTATATTTTTCGGGGCAACTGCCACCAGGAGCCAATTTCACAAAACATCGTAACTGTTCGTCTGCTACTAGCAGTATACCGGTCATACGTTTACGTCATGTGTTTGGCATGCATTTCACGTAGAAAAATTATATCATTGTGAAAGATGAAGCATTTTAAGGACAAAGGACAATGAAATAATTGTATTTTAGACTATATTTGTTATATACTCTTACGTTTACGTCATGTGTTTGGCATGCATTTCACGTAGAAAAATTATATCATTGTGAAAGATGAAGCATTTTAAGGACAAAGGACAATGAAATAATTGTATTTTAGACTATATTTGTTATACACACTTACGTTTACGTCATGTGTTTGGCATGCATTTCACGTAGAAAAATTATATCATTGTGAAAGATGAAGCATTTTAAGGACAAAGGACAATGAAATAATTGTATTTTAGACTATATTTGTTATATACTCTTACGTTTACGTCATGTGTTTGGCATGCATTTCACGTAGAAAAATTATATCATTGTGAAAGATGAAGCATTTTAAGGACAAAGGACAATGAAATAATTGTATTTTAGACTATATTTGTTATATACTCTTACGTTTACGTCATGTGTTTGACATGCATTTCACGTAGAAAAATTATATCATTGTGAAAGATGGAGCATTTTAAGGACAAAGGACAATGAAATAATTGTATTTTAGACTATATTTGTTATATACTCTTACGTTTACGTCGTGTGTTTGACATGCATTTCACGTAGAAAAATTATATCATTGTGAAAGATGGAGCATTTTTAGGACAAAGGACAATGAAATAATTGTATTTTAGACTATATTTGTTATATACTCTTACGTTTACGTCATGTGTTTGACATGCATTTCACGTAGAAAAATTATATCATTGTGAAAGATGGAGCATTTTAAGGACAAAGGACAATGAAATAATTGTATTTTAGACTATATTTGTTATATACTCTTACGTTTACGTCATGTGTTTGACATGCATTTCACGTAGAAAAATTATATCATTGTGAAAGATGAAGCATTTTAAGGACAAAGGACAATGAAATAATTGTATTTTAGACTATTTGTTATATACTCTTACGTTTACGTCATGTGTT
>NC_054706.1:12185715-12220715 GCF_016097555.1 Gigantopelta aegis
AAATTATTGTGAGATAAAATCGAGTTTGAACTGGTAAAAACATTAGGAAAGAAAGAAAGAAACGAAAGAAATAAAATGATGTTATTTACCTCTGCAAATTTTGAATTACGATTATTTACCTTCCAATGCTAATGTCTAACTATCAACTGTCAGGACGGAGTTGGTCAACTCGACGGTTGCATTGTAATTTCCCTAACTCCCGAGAATCGAGTTGTAAGAGGTCTCAGACTAGCAAATAAACAGTCGTAGATGTCGTGAGATCTTAAATCTCAGAACTAAAGATAAATAATAGCTATTTCTTAATTATTAGAATTACATTCAAAATTTTCATCTTAATTATTGTAATACTGGTATGTCGAAACAGATTTTTTTATGTAAATAATAAACCAAAAACTTCATAACATACATCTAATATTGTTAATTTATTTGTTTATTTATCTTTACACTTATCTACTGCTGTTGCACACACACACACACCCCTCTCTCTCTCTCTCTCTCTCTCTCTCTCTCTCTCTCTCTCTCTCTCTCTCTCTCTCTCTCTCTCTCTCTCTCTCTCTCTCTCTCTCTCTCTCTCTCTCTCTCTCGCCCTTTCCGTCTTATAAATATCATAGAAAGCATTAACATATTTAAATATCATATTTTGTTTAGATACTATTGTTTAAATATGTACTTTGTAAGGCAGTGACCACGGCTCCCCAATCTGTTCACTGCCTATAGTCTGGGGGCAATAAATCTTTTCTTTTAAACATTTTTTACTACTAATAATAATAATTCGACATTTAGTCGATCGATAGAAAAGGGGCTGTTGTCACCACATAGGTTATTCTTACTGAAAAGGCTGTAATGGATCTTTTATATGGACTTTTCAAATGATGGCAGGTACACACAATTGCCTTTGATGTACGAGTTGTTTGGCACTGTTTGAAATGGCGACAGTTAGAGACCACTGACATCCAACAACCTATTGCATGCCATCCCTCAAACAACAGGACAACCAAAAACATGTGGGATATGGAAATGTTCTAAGAAGAAATATATCTGAGTCTGCTTCCACTCTAGGATGTTTCCGACCAACTAGTCCGGGATCCACAGGTCTCAAAGCTCTCAAAAATGGGTTGAACCTGACTTCACCTAACACACTTTTATTTTGTGTTTTATTTGTTTGAATAGGCCTTCTTGTGATAGAATTGGGTGGTCTGCTTTGCCAAACATTTTGCAAACAAAAATTATGGCTACATTTATACATATACTATGCAATATTTTTGTAGCAAAAAAACAAAACAATTAATAATTATATAAAACAAAATTGATTATGTTCTTCCCTACAAAACCTCTTGTTACTGTAGCTCATTAAATGCATTCTAATAATGGCAAACAATTAACCATTAACCCACTGACCTGGACATAGAGCCCAGATAACTGAAGTAAGTGCCCAGGATAGCGTGCTTGAACATTAATTGGACATATGCACGAAAATCAAATTAAACGTAAAGAAAAGAAACAAAAAATCAGTTCAACAGATGCTATGCGTTCTGATGCATGGATTCATAGACGTTATAAATACATGTACCAGGAAGATTGTGAACAACTATGTGGCCCGCCCATTGTCAGTCTACCACCCCCCCCCCCCCCCCCCCACCCCACCCCCACCCCAAATTTTACGCAACCAGAAGTACAGGCATCAAGCCATAAACCAAAAGGAAATGCAAGTGAGGAATGCATTTTTCGAGTAAATTAAACTTGGTATTTGAATTCATCCAGTTTGATTATATATTTCGAGAAAGTCCAGTTACAATGTGGCCTTAGGGAGGTTAATACTCGTTTGGTAAGATATTTTGTGTGATTCAAACTGAATCCACAGCCACGGTATTTTTATTAGTTTATGAAGAGAGAGTCCACAGCCTAAGAAATGCCCTAGGAGGAAGACGTAACCAGGATCAGCACAGGGAGACGACAACCACTTGCACCAGTGGCTGGTCTTTCTACAATGCAGTCCCTCTCTCGTCCTGCGATGCTAGCTGGTACTCATGTCTACACATCGAGCCGCTAGCCAGTTCACTTATACTTTGTTTTATTTAATGACACCACTGGAACACATTGATTTATTGATTATTGGTTAATGTCAAATATTTAAAAATTCGGACATTATTTTAATCCTGATGGAAACCCGCTGTATTTTCCTTTAGCAGCAAAGGATATTTCATAATATGCACTCTCCCATAGATAACGTAGCACTAACCATGGTGTTTGATATACCAGTCGTATGCCATTGATCCTTACGGGAAACCCAAGCAGAGAATGGGTCCATTGACTGGCACTAAACATACAACCAAATCATCACAAGCATGTGTTCTGCCGAGTGTGTTAGATACGGCCCCTACCTCAAGCCAGCTCAGAGTCTTCGCCTACTCCAGCTCAACGGTGATTCACATAATTATATACCGTACTCCAATGTGTTGGCTATAGCAGTTATACTATTATGCAAACTCTGAATACTATGTCTGCAATCTGGGCCATAGCTAGACCGTAGATATGTCAGTATGAAGCAAAGTATAGCATGGTTGCCATCTCTTCTCAATATATCCTAACTGAGTGTGATCCTATGACCTGTTCCTACAAGAGGAAAGAATGTTGAAAACACTGGCAATGTACCCTTAATCTTGTTCGTGAAATGTCTTTTTGGTTAAAAGACACCTGTTCAAATGTATGTATGGACGAGATGACAATCTCGATGTATTATTTTATCACCAAGGAAAATTTGCTTTACATTCTTCTGTCGAGACTGTATTTTAATGAGATGTGCAACAGTGATGCTGAAGGAGTCTGATCAGTGCAAGATGTTCCAAGTACTGTTGATACAAGATATAAGCTAAGACCGGCGAGTCTGTACATAAACAAAGGCTAATGTGAAATGTGTGATTGATTGTCTTTGCACTGGTGACCTAAGGAGGTTAGACAGCAGTGAATAATTAACTACTGACAGGAATGATAAACCTGCTGGATAGTTTTCATAAGCAGTAAGCGAACTTCGCTGTACCAGTTTCCACATTTCAAATAATACTTCTAAATTCCTATCTTTTGGAATAATAATAGATGTTACTAAAATAATATTGTGAAGCATTACCAATAGCAGGGATGGCAGCTTCTACACAATAAAGTATTGTGGAATTGTGTCAACCAGTATGTTAAAAGAGAATCTATTCAATATGTGACTATGAATAAGGGTAGATAATCTACCTTTTTAATTAAAAGAAGTGCAGTAACCGAAAACAAGAACAACGCTTAAACCTATGATCGAAAAATACTGTATTAATTTGATACCAAAGTCTTGCCGCTTTTCTTGAGAGGCAAACTTTAATTTATTGATTCTCATATTTTCTACTGAACTGTGATACACCAAACGACTTCTATAGGGCATAGTACAAACTTGCAGATTTTGTTTTCTCTCTCACACACACGTTTATGACAATAATTAAAAATAATAATAATACACAGTAGCTTGGAACTTCGTTGGATCATGATTCTTAATGATTATATTACTCTGTATTCAATAAAGTGCTCAGAATGGTCAAAACTGTATTGCGATATATATTTGATATTATTTATATTTATATATTCAAATGAAAGCAGAAGGAATAAATATTTTATGAAACTTTGTTTATTAGCTACAGCGGATATGCTAAATCATTTAGTCCATGCCTTTCTTTACAGAAATCAGCATGGCTACTATTTCTGGATGCGCTGTGTATAGTACGTGTAGTTATTTATTTTTACTGGGAAGGGGATGCTATTTTCTTAAATTCACTAGAAAATGAGAGGCTTATTCAAAGATATCAGCTTAATTCTGGTAAAACTTATTATAACTTGGAAACAACAACGTATAAAAATCGCGATATGCAAAACTGTAGCGCGATTCGTATCGAGTTGAAATATCGCGGTATACCAGCTTTTGGTTGCAGCATTAATATTAAAACTGACTGGCAAATTTATTATTATTAATTAATTAAAAATACTTTCTAAATTCGTAAATGGACTAACAAGGTCAAAAGAGATCCTGAGAATTGGCCGATATGACGGCTCACTGAATGAAAAATGGCAACTCTATTTTTTCACGTTATTTATATTTTCAAGTGTGGAAGCATAAGGACATCATATTAATTTTTTTTAAATAGCTGACATTCGCACAGTTAAATGTATCTTATAAAGCAAATGATAAAAAAGAACACTTTCATCAGTTATTTCTATAAATGTAGAGTCTACACATTGCTGCAAGATGTTTAAATACTACCTCCAAGATAAGGTGGTACAAACTTCATCTGTTTTTCCATAGATTTGATGATATTTATTATTATTCATATTTTAAAATCTAAATAACAATCTTAATATTTATTTAAATAAAACACTCAAATTATATGCTGTATTAATAGACAGTGTTTTGATGTGAAATTCATTACTGATCTGCCGTCTATTTCGGTTTTAATATTTACAGCTTTTATCTGTTCATTAAAATGATCGACGTGTAATTTTACAGTTTCACTGACATTACTCACTAGCATGTAAATATTAACAGGCATATACATATGACAGTTTGCCATATGTTTAGGGTTTGATACTTATAAAATACTAAAACTACAGTTGTTTTAATGTACATACAGATAGTGTGCTTTTAACCAATTTAGGTTTGGGTATAAAACACACTAATCTATAAACCTGTAACACATTTGGATACAACAGAGTGAAACAAGAATCTGTGATGTTGAAATACCCTTAAAAATAGACTAAAACACGACTCCATAATCATTACTTCTCAAACTCACGTGCGTTTTTAAAAATATGAAAAATGCATTTTGTGGTATTAGAAACACCAGGATAAGCAGAAACACTTCGGTTGTACGCAAATGGATAATCTAAACAATACAGTATAAGTAATGTTTGATTTCAGTGATCATAAACAGCTCTGATAGTGAAAAATATGCCTTAGTGTTTACAACCTAGGGTCTTTCTCTTTAAAATGAAAAAAATGAGTGCTACAAATATCAGTATAGGGTGTATACTACCAAATCAAATCCCATAGACGACAATAGTAACATATGTGGCTAAAACTTCTACCTGCAACGTATCAATCGACATAAATGCCACGGATATAAATACTACCTCCCCTCACCCTTAAAGTGAATCACAAAAACGTGGATGTCAAGATGCTCATTTCTGAGATAACGGGTAGCGTCTATTACTACCCTAGTTCCGCACAAAATTTGAGTACTTTTTTTTACAGGTACCCCATACATGTTCCAAGCACAAGACTACTTGACACAGTGGTACTAGATGAAATAAAATTGCATACATTTTTAGCCCAGAGGAAACTAATTTTTTTTACAACCAACACACTCACATTTATAACCAATCACAGGACTTGTGGTGTTCACGTCTCTATCAAAAGTTGGGTGCACCTCGAACTTTGACCCAGCCGGAAGTTATTTGGTTTAGTACTACCTATACGACCGCAAATACATTGGATATACAGACACTGGTAATATAAACCTTTTTTTTATATGTAATTTCAGTCGCCAAAACGTCTGTTTGTCGCAAACCTTTTTCAATTACTGCAAACTCGGGATAGTCACTTTAATATGTAAGTTTAATCTCGGAAACGTTCTAATAGTCTAAAACGTCAGGAAATGTCCCTTTAAGAAAAGCGGGCAAACTACAAAATCAGCCTTGAATTTTGCCCTTTGTCGAGATGGGTGTCTCACATACACTGACTTTACACACCATGTCGACCATGGTGATGTTGATTAGAACAAGTTT
The DNA here is from genome assembly GCF_016097555.1 of Gigantopelta aegis. Lineage (NCBI taxonomy): Eukaryota > Metazoa > Mollusca > Gastropoda > Neomphalida > Peltospiridae > Gigantopelta > Gigantopelta aegis. The sequence continues at coordinate 12,191,524 of NC_054706.1, forward strand.
CGTGCTGTCAAACCCGACTTGGGAGAGTGTCCGTCCTCTTGTAGACGGAGGCGAAAGGATAATGTTGCTTTGTGTAGAGCTCGCTGACTAATATGTTACGTTTTAAAAGAGTTCTTTCATAACTGTAAGCAATGTCAGTGTACGTAGACAGTGCGTCTCGTCATGGTGGAATGCAGTCATACAGAGTCAATAACAAATAATGTGTTGTATACTGGAGCAGACGCAAGATTGTTCCATTGAGTGCGATGCAGCTTATTCACCTGGGCCCCGTTCCACGAAGCGATCTTAGCCCTAAGATCAACTTAAGTGCATACGGTAAGCTATGCGCTTAAGGTAATCTTAGGGCTAAGATCGCTTCGTGGAACGGGGCCCTGCAGTGTTTCCATGTACACTAAAAACAAACAGGTTGCTGCAAAATATGTAGCAGGTCTTCAACTGACGCAGACCAACGCAGATCAATGTTTGTGTGTTTGTTTTGTTTAACGACACCACTAGAGCACATTGATTAATTAATCGTCGGCTACTAATGTCAAATGTTTGGTAAGTCTGGCACGTAGTCATTAGAGAAAACCCGCTACATTTTTCCTAATGCAGAAAGGGATCTCTTATATGCACTTTCCCAGACAGGAAAGCACATACCACAGTGCGGTGCACTGGTTGGAACGAGAGAGAAAAACCCAGTCAGTTGAATGGATCCACTGAGGTGATTCGATCCTAAGACGCAAGCACCTCGAGCGAGCACTCAACCGACTGACCTAAATCCTGCCCATACTCCGGACTAAATGTCGCAATAATCATATGTCAGGCATGTCTGCTCGAAACCTTAGTGGTATATGAGCATGTTAAAAACATTACGTTCAGGCATGTCGATAAACAAAGATTATGTTCCTTTATCATTATTTTCACACATAAATAAATTATTTAGACGATTAAACTGTATATTATGTTTAATTATCTTTCGTGCACCTAACTATTTATCTTTTTTTTAAAATTTGACTGAATAATTTAAAAGCACTTTTATTTGGCGCCAAAATCAATTAACTGTTTGCTGCCGAATAGCATATCAATATAGTATATCCGGTTAGTGAGTCGTGATCGTAGTTTATCAGACAGATCGCGTGGTGTGTGTTACAACGTGGACGGCACTGTCAGTGTGACGGCTGGGGTGATGTAAATATAGGCACATGTATTGAGGGGGCGGGACGTAGCCTAGTGGTAAAACACTTCCCACATGCGCGGTCGGTCTAGGATCGATCCCCGTCGGTGGGGCCTATTTGGCTATTTGTCGTCCAAGCCACTGCACCATGACTGGTATATCAAAGCCCGTGGTATTTGCTATCAGGTCTGAGGTGCATATAATAGATCCCTTGCTACTAATGGAAAAATGTAGCGGGTTTCCTCTCTAAGACTGTAAAAATTACTCAAATGTTTGACATCCAATAGCCGATTATTAATAAATCAATGTGCTCTAGTGGTGTCGTTAAACAAAACAAACTTTTTGAATGTATCGAATGCCTGATGGGCCTGGAACCTGCTAGGCGGTCCGGATGCACGCTCCCCTGAGAACCAAACAAAATGAATTTCAGTTGTTTAAATACTGCATGTCCAGCCTCGTCACCAGACACGTCTCTTCTGGGATCCGCCACTGCTTGTTCTCAAAATATTGTTAAACACATTTTTCAAGACATGAAAATCAAGACTGATGTATATGAAAAGCAAGAAAAATATAACTCTAATGCATTTATGTTCTGGTGAAGAGCACAATCTGACAATCTGATTAAAAAACGACGATCATGGTAAAGAGTAGGATTATACTCTGAAGTCCGTTGAAAACGCAACAGTCAGATTTGTCGTTGTAAAAAAGGATGTGAGAAGAAAAAATACTACATTTAACTGATTTTGTGTAAATGGATACATTCTGGTGGACAATAAACCACATATTTGTATTCTGTATTTTATAGTAACCTCAGACATGCGATAGCCCATCTCCATTGAAAAGGCACCAGTAAGATTTGTAGTTGTAAAAAGGATGAGAAGAAAAAATAAAACATTATCTGATTTTGTATAACTGGATACATTCTGGTGTACAATAAACCACATATTGTATTCCGTGTGCTATAGTAACCTCAGACACGCGATAGCCCATCTCCATTGAAAACGCACCAGTCAGATCTGCAGTTGAAAAAAACGTTTTACTATTCATCTGTTGACGTTTATCAATAAAGTAAACAGTTAAAATAACGATGGACCGTCCGACTATTGAATTAGCTGTTAGAATCCCTGTCAAATGGGCCAGTGGTAAAGCGCTCGCTTGAAGCGCGGTCGGTCTAGGATCGATCCCCGTCGGTGAGCCCATTTTGCTTTTTCTCGCTACCTGTCTGTGGGATGGTGCATGTAAAAGATCCCTTGCTGCTCATCGGAAAGAGTAACCCATTTGCGTGGTTATCTGAGTGGTCCTTAACAATATGTCTGACACCATATAACCGTAAGTCAAAATGTGTTGAATGCGTCGCTAAATAAAACATTTCCTTCGTTCCCTGTCAAATCAGTAATGACGCAAGGTGTTCACGTGAAACGTTACATGGACCGTGCATTTAAACATTATTACAATTTGGTCTGCGTCCTCTAAATCCGGTTTAAACACACAAGCCGACGAATATCAGAACGCATGGGCAATTCAGGCATGTTTCACAACAGCTTGCTCCGATTAACAGGTTAAATACCTATCCCGTTCTAACCAGTGCCTAAGGCTAGTGGTTTACGGGTTCGCGTCACAATATCGGTTCCATGCAAGTTTACACCGATGTATAGGTAGTACTATACCAAATAACTTCCGGCTGGGTCAAAGTTCGAGGTGCACCCAACTTTTGATAGAGAAGTGAACACCACAAGTCCTGTGATTGGTTATAAATGTGAGTGTGTTGGTTGTAAAAAATAATAGTTTCATCTGGGTAAAATAAATGTGCAATTTTATTTCATCTAGTATCAATGTGTCAAGTAGCCTTGTGCTTGAAACATGTATGGGGTACCTGTAAAAAAAAGTACTCGAATTTTGTGCGAAACTAGGGTAGTCATAGACGCTACCCGTTATCTCAGAAACGAGCAGCTTGACCCCCATTTTTTTCTGATTCAATTTAAGTGTAAGGGGTGGTAGTATTTATATCCGTGGCGTTTATGTCGGTTGATACGTTGCAGGTAGGAGTTTTAGCCGCATATGTTACTATTGTCGTCTATGGGATTTGATTTGGTAGTATACACCCTATAGCACATATTCAGTGCATAATAAAAAATATTATGATTTTGTCCTTTTATTTAATTAAACTATACTGGTTGATTAACTAGCCATAACTCGATCATGCAAGTTCACAATGACCTTGACCTTGACAATAATCTCTGTACATGGCTCTGAATGGAGTTTGAATCAAAGTTAGCACTGAAGAAAAGTTGGTTTTGACCTATAATTCATACTGTAAAGATTTCAATAATTTCTTTTTACATGGTATTTGACTTGCCATATACAACTGCGCTTAAATATGGTATTATATATAGGCAACCTGAACTACGATTTTAATAGCAATTTATTTTTATATTAAAAATAGCATGTGCCAATAGTGGGTTAATGTCTTTAGTTTCCATTAACATTGTTAATTTTTTATGTATGAAATTTTGAAAACTCAAATTTGTAAAGAAGTTGATTTTTATTGTCATTTTGACATATGTATAGGGTGCTAAGTTATATTTTAGACAAATTTGTAGTTTTATGCAAAATTTAAAGTAAATTTGAAGAAAAACTTTACCAAAAACATAATTAAATTTGTTGTCACTATTGTGCCTTCTGTTCTTATTTGTGCATAACAATAAGGTTGTTAAACATATACTTAGATTTTCAGATAATTTTTGTTTCTTAATAATCACTTAGTTAGCTCTCATGAAAAGCATTTTGAGTTTATACTAGATTCAGAACCAATTTTTTCAGATTTGATTATCTGCCTTGGATTAAGTTGATAATTTATTTTATTGTTAAAGCTGTATTACCTAATGTTACTAGCTAAATAAAATGCTGGATTACAGATTGTAGGAATACATCTAATGTACATATTGTATTCATCCGGATTAGAAAATAATGCAAGAAAATAGATGTTCGGGTAATTTTGTCATTTAAAAATAGATTTTTTCAGTAATTAATCAAAAATAAATGTGTTAAAGCTGCATGATTATTCCAGATATCACACCTATTAAAACCTCCAACTACAGTAGGCTATAAATAAAATATAGTGAGGAATATTGGTGGCTGCCAATAGTTTTGATGGTTCTTTATAAAAATCAGCATGGCCGATGGATTTGAAATTTCCACACCTGGTAACTTGAAGACACCCACACCCAGCATACAGGATTTCCTCCCAACACTAATGTTCAGGACATTAAGTCATTACTTCATACAGATACAGTCATGTTTGTGTTTCCTTCCTCAGACAGTGTATTTTTTTAATACTGATATTTCTTTGATGTGCCTGTTAAGGTCTTCATAATCTGGGGGTCAATCAAGTGCATGTGTTTTAATGGAATTCTTTAAAGGGGTAGAGGTACTCTGACTATCTTTGTTATCTTTACATATGTACCCGAGTACACACACCCAACTGAAAGTAAATATCTTCAGGAGTTTTATTTTAAAACATTTTGTTGTTTAATATGACATATTGCATTTGTACAAAACTATATGCAATATATATGCTTTTTGAGGTGTACATTATATTAGGTTGCACTGTAGAAACAACAGTTTTCAGTGAGGTTGTCAGTTTATGTCAGAATACACCAGATCCTGGTTGTCATAAAGACACATAGCTGGACACTTTTTGAAAAATGTATGTTATCAGTATAGGTAGTACTATACCAAATAACTTCCGGCTGGGTCAAAGTTCGAGGTGCACCCAACTTTTGATAGAGAAGTGAACACCACAAGTCCTGTGATTGGTTATAAATGTGAGTGTGTTGGTTGTAAAAAATAATAGTTTCATCTGGGTAAAATAAATGTGCAATTTTATTTCATCTAGTACCAATGTGTCAAGTAGCCTTGTGCTTGAAACATGTATGGGGTACCTGTAAAAAAACGTACTCGAATTTTGTGCGAAACTAGGGTAGTCATAGACGCTACCCGTTATCTCAGAAACGAGCAGCTTGACCCCCATTTTTTTCTGATTCACTTTAAGTGTAAGGGGTGGTAGTATTTATATCCGTGGCGTTTATGTCGGTTGATACGTTGCAGGTAGGAGTTTTAGCCGCATATGTTACTATTGTCGTCTATGGGATTTGATTTGGTAGTATACACCCTGTAAGGTATCTGGGCAGGTTTTGTTTCACTAAACACTAACCTCCGCTCTTGACAGATAACACAGATAGCTGAAATGTGTCCAGTACAGCGTGCTTGAACCTTACTTTGATACAGACAATAATGTAAACTTATATAGGTATATGCATGTGACGGAACATGCTCTTAATTTAGTTTTCGCCTGTGGCGATATTAATTGTTTTAGAGGGCCGTGTGCACTTCCAATATGCACTTAAGCCCAGGTGGGCACTTTGTTACGTAATACCTCCGCGCGACCGTGGTCGAGCTGTGCCTAATACACGTAATACCTCCGCGGGTGCGGCTTTTACGACCGTGATTTTGGCGACTAAGCGTCAGGAAGTCTGGCCATCTAAGAAAAAAATACCGCTTGGTCGCTGTGGAAATAGCACTTGTAGGTATTGGGTGCCCCTATGTACCCCCAGGCAATATTCGGATGGTATGATAAATAGCTAGGGTTTTAGAGATATCAGGGAGAAACATAGGAAGGCTCCCAGGGATCGTTGTCCGTCCGGACTGGTAAATATTTTATTTCTGCTCTGTGTATAACCTTGATGTGATTGATGTGACTTTAAATATTTTAATACTGTATTATACCAATATTATTTAGACGGTGCTGCCGGTAATCTGACGCAGTAAACTGTAGGCTCACTGTCTAATATATATAAAGCTTAACCAGTCATCCTAGAGGACCTAGGTAAACTGTAGGTTATTGTCTTTATTGTGATAGGTACCAGTATTAATTCTGTGTTACAAGGTTACTGAATGAGTAGTTAAGGGTTAATTAAAAATTAACCAGTTAGGAATAGAGTTGTAATTCCTTTATTAATTAAGTACCCCTGGAAGCGTTTCTCAATTATCACACGTGTGGGTGTTGTGTCACGGTGAAGTGATTAGCATATTGTGTAAACTAGACACCTAGAGATTAACTAATTAAGTGATCAGTTCTGGGTTGTTATTATTTGTTGTTGTTAATTAACTACTGCGGCAGTACATTTGTCAGCGTAGGTTAATACAGATTCCAAAGTGCATTGCGTTTTTGTTGTGTTTTCTAGTGAACTAAACGTGCTATATTACATATACTTTATATAAGATCTTATCTCTGATCATACCTAGACGAACTGCCCGTTACAGAGAGATCTAATAGATAGATAGTTGGTAGAGATATTTGGATAATCGTGTTTCATTCAGTTACGGGTATTATAGGATCCCCGTGACAATGCAAGAATAAGTGAATTAATAAATCAATCAATGGATTAATAAATCGATCGATTGATCATTAGATGAATTAATTAATTAATTAATTAATTAATTAATTAATTAATAAATGAATGAATTAATTAATTAATTAATTAATTAATTTGATTTCAGAATTAACGTTTGGGCTCTAAGGTTAACCAAACTCTATGTTAAAATTTAGAGCACATTGATTTATTAATGATCGGATATTGGATCTCAAACAGTTTTCCATTTCTAGCAATGGATCTTTTATAACATAACATAACATAATTTGTATTACATGCAGTACGAAACTCCCAAACAGGGATAAAAAAACATTTACACGTTACAAAATTATGAGATATATAAATTTTATTACTAAAGAGACAAAAGCAAAATGAATCAATCAATCAATTTGATTTAAGAATTAAAGTTTTGGCACCAAGAGTTAAATAGGGTATATACATTATCTTAATTTTGCCTTAATACGTTTATGAATGTAAAATGAATAATAATTTTTAAAAGTTAAGTTAAACTTGATAAAAGTATTGACATGTACTATTGTCATACAAAAAGATTCAAGCACCAGCAGATTGTAAAATATCTGTATATAAATATACTGACCCGGATTACTTTTGTTTTGCACTTTAATTCTGGTTATCTTTTTATTGGTAAGGCTTATTCTTCGACGTAATCCAAATTGGCTAGTTACGAATTACTTTCTGAATGGTACGTGAATAAGATAGATAATTCTATTTATACTCTTACATTACTGTGATGAACTGTGTTCTATCAAATGTTGCCCCCGAGTCAGACCCCCGATCTTATCGGAAGCCGGACTCGGAATAGGCGTGTTCGGAACCATAGAGGTATATGAACACGTTAAAAACCTAACCATAACCATATCAAATCTTAAAATCACTCTAATAAATAAACTGCATATAACCTGAGCACGGCAGAGTTTAGATGTGTATTTTTAGTTTCATGTAATCAAATGTTTTAGGTGTCCAATAAGCCCATTTAGGCTAGGTGGCAATATATTTTATGTCTGTTTTGTATAATTGTATGTATATCGTCAGTTGACACTTTAATAAACAATTAAATCATGTGTAATGATCTTTCACTGGACTGTTTTTCCCAACATACGACCACCGTATAGATAGCCAGCCCTCATTAGCCGACGCTATATACACGGCCGCCGTGTATATAGCCACTTCTGTGTTAAGTGACAAGAATTGCGACCTCCATTACGGTAGTATTTATGGATCTGAGAGCAAATATATCATTGCGAAATGCGACATCGGGTAAGTACAAAGGATGTCGGCAGTGCAGATCAAAATAGAAGAAGCGATCAGAACGATCGGAAACTGTGTATAGACGTTGTGTATCATATTATAGATGTTTTGATTTGATACTGCATTGTGTTGGGGATGGGAGATAGGTCGGGTGTTTTGTAAGTATTTATTTAAAGGGTGCTGGTTGTGTCACGGGGGATGGGGTGAAGGTCATAGGCTTGTGTATATTTATATTTATATAAATTTATATTTATACTTATATAAATTTATATTTATATTAATATAAATTTATATTTTTATTTTTATTTTTATAAATTTATAATTATATTTATATTTATATTATTTTTTTTTCATCTTGACTTTGATGTGTATTCATGAACGGACTCTTTATATAACTGTCTGACTGGAATCAAACTCAATACATCTTAATCTTCTGGCGAAATCCCATTGATTGCTTGCTATATGTGTCCACTTCCCAATATCTTGCGTTGGCGAACAAAAATTACCTTCAGTCTCTATACATGTAGGACACACAGACGTTCATACTAAAAGTTGTCTTGCACTATATCGTGACATTGAATCTACGTCACAGTGGTCGGTCTAATACATGGAAGCAGTTTACTTTAATATACATTTTTGTTGACGTTAGATTCGTTAATAATGTGTACAGTATTCATTTCGTGTTTAATATATATATATATATATATATATATATATATATATATATATATATATATATATAAAGTGCATAACCAAAATGTTTATTTTCTAATTGCTTTTTTTATGTAAAATTATCTAATAAAATATCAAATACTTTATGAAGATTGTTTTTGGTGGTGGGGGGGGGGGGCAGATTTTTATTGTGTGTTCTTTGTATGATTTAGCAAAAGCAATGTTCATCTGACAAGATTCGATAATGATCAACTAATTTCATAACAATGTATGCGCTGAAGGGAGAAGAAAGAGAGGACGTCCGAAAACAACATGGCGCCGAACAGTGGAAATAGAGATAAAGGAGACAGGACACAGTTTGGGTATCATCGAGAGATTGGCAAGGGATAGACCGGCGTGGAGCAACTTCGTCGCTGCCATAAATGCCACTAAGCGTGACAGGAAATGATGATGGTGATGTATGTGTACCATGATGATGATGTACGTGTACCATGATGAACATTATATCTTCTCTCTATTACTGCCTCGGGCCAATACAAAACGTCAGAGGACTTATAATGGAAAAAAAAACTATAATAACGTACTATTTCACACTGTGAGATGTAAATTACCTTCTTTTATGACATAATATCATATTAAGTGTCCAACATCCGATTTTAGATCGACCAATGATATTACGCAATACAATAAAAACACCTTTCTGCTTTTCATATCAAGTCTTTCCGATTGTTCCCTCCGGCCGTAAAATATTCATCATTATTTTTCGTCGGTTTTCGTTTTGTTTTTTTCCTCTCACATCAGAATACTGTTCGCCTTTATTAAAAACAGATGAGCAATAAAGATGACAATCATATAATGTCCTTTATACTTGTCATATGGAGTCTCGATGCTTATAAAGTTTATATCTGTTATATTACTTTTTATCTAGGCCTAAGAAAAATGTGTTTCTGAGAACCCGACACTTTAAAACAAAAAAGCGGTGTTTATTGTTTTTAAGAGGGGGGGGGGGGGGGGATTTCGATTTTTTGTTGTTAACATGTAAGTGAAAAGAGTGCACAGATAATATTTTATCTGGACTTGCAGGGGTGAATGTAGTATACAAATAACTGAAAAAAGCTGACCTAATTTACTTAAAACCCCGGTCACACTGTCAAGGATCGTCTGGCCGGTTCCATGACGGATGAAAACCTCACGGATGACCCCGGATAGTGGTCTATCCGCGGTGCCCTACGGATGCACCACGGTTTAACTACGGTTTTCGACGGATAAACCAAGGATTATTAAAGGTACATTCCTGAGTTTGCTGCATTGTAAGATGTTTCCGACTAATAAAATAGTTCTACGATTAAACTTACATATTAAATATATTTTCTTGTTTAGAATATCAATGTCGGTATATTCAATGTGTTTCTGGTCATCTTAATATTTGTAAAAAGTCTTAATTGAATTTTGTCTTCAAATAATTTCGTACGTACGAAAAAAAAATATTTTAGGAAATAAAATGAAATTTAACCTAATACAAATATTAGAACGATCAGAAACACGTTTAATATACAGCCACTAATATTTTATGCAGAAAAATATATTTGATATGTAATTACAGTCGTTAAAAAGTCTCTGTTAGTCGATAACATCTTTAAAATTGCAGCAAACTCAGGAATATCCCTTTAAAGACATATTGTCACAGACCACTGACCTATTCAATGGTCTAACAAAGTAATACCCGAACAAAAATAATTTGATTGGTCCCTAAATGTACTTTATTCAACCATCTTCATAACCACCAAACTCCATTTATTAATGATATTTTGTAAAAATAATTGAATTGTGACAATGGTCCATAATTCAAAAAATAAAATTGCTGAGAGGGTTGACATGGATTTTACTGCACCATGGTTCGGTTAAGGTGATGTAATAGCTAGATTTGGTTTCCAACGATTAATGTAATTTTTAATTTATTATCCCTTTTTAGAGAAATAAGGTCCTTAAATCCGTGACAGTATAGGGAGTTAGTTGACAAAGGGGAGCGCTACGGGTCGCTACGGGTCGCTACAGGTCGCTAAGGATCGTTAAGGATCGGTACAGTTTAGTACGGACCACAACGTATTGTCACGAATGATGCCGGATCGTATTCGTGGCTAACCCGGCGTCCTGATCCTTGGTAGTGTGACCGAGGCTGTGGCATGGCACTCTATGCAGGGTTATTACGTATTAGTAAGGGTTAGGACGGTTTAGTTGGGATAGGTACGTATAAGTAAGGATTGGTACGGGTTTAGTACGGGTTAGTAAGGATAAGAATGGATTTCCATCCGTAGTAGTGTTTTGAGCACGTTCAAAAAACCAGTACGGATTGGAACCACACCTACGTATGATCAAGGATCCAACACGGATTACTACGGATTACTAGGAATAATCCCGAATTGAATCCGTAGTAATTCGGGATGGCTGTTCTTGAGAGTGTGACCATAGCATTAAAGAAATATCTGCACATTCTCTGAAACAAACAATTTTAGGCCGTATCAGTTGGACTTGGTTGTTCTTTGTTTTAATGTTGGAAGTAGGGTGGGAATGTGTGTGTGTGTGTGGGGGGGGGGGGGGTATTGATTCTATACCAAGAACGAAATCATCAAAGTCTGATCATTGACTGGAGTCGATAATCCGGCATCAGCTGCGCTCGGGACTATCGGCTGTCAGTCGAAACATGGAAAGTGTGCAAATAACCCTGCATACCACGTGTACGTTTATGCGGTAACTTTGACTTGTGTTGACGTGCAACTTTTACCGAAAACAAAAACTCACGAAACATAATTACGGTTCAAAATCTGTCTATTTCTTAGTCATATAATTATGTTTGAAATCACATTCATTCCAGCGAGGTATTTCGTCTGAATAACACTTTTTGTTGCTATGGTTTCATTGTTTTGGTTGTACACATGTATTTGTTTTGTTTAAGTTGTTTTGGAGTTTCTATTATTCGCTCATTACTATCTATGGGTTGTTTGTGTGCATGTTTGCGTGTGTGTGTGTGTGTGTGTACGTGTGTGTGTGTGTGTGTGTGTGTGTGTGTGTGTGTGTGTGTGTGCGCGCGCGCGCGCTTGTGTGTGTAATCGTGTTGTTTAACTTTCGCTTCGGGTACGATATTGTTGCTGTTGTTTTTCTTTGTTTTGTTTTGGGGTGTTTTAAAAATATTTTTAGTTTATTTGTTTTGTTTTTTGTTGTTGTTGTTGTTATTGTTTTGTTTTGTTTCTGTTTTGTTTGGGGGGTTTTGTTGGGGGGGTTATGGGGGTGTTTGTGGGCGTTTCCTTCTTCTTTTTCTTAGGGGGTTATGGGGGTGTTTGTGGGTGTTTTCTTCTTTTTCTTCTTCTTTTGTTTGTTGTTGATTTGCTATTGTTTTGTTTTGTTTTGTTTTGTTTTTGTTTTGTTTGGGGTTGGTTTTTTGGGGGTTTTAGGGGTTATGGAAGTGTTTGTGGGTTGTTTCTTTTCTTTTCTTCTTTTGTTTTGGAGGGGCAGAGGGGTTTTATGTGGGATTTGTTTAAGGTATTATTTAGATCATACTGGAGAAGGGACAACGGGGTTGTGTTTATCTTCTTAGCGCCTAACATTAGTGAATTAAAGTTACACTAGCAACGCCACTGTACAGACACTCGTCAATATTTATACCGGTCATATGCTGGGCAAGTCCCTTTCTGAATCTGGTCCATTATATTATTCACAGAACGGTCTACTGGGTCCAAATTTAATAAAACGCGAAATTATGTAGACTATGTGTTCTGGTCCTATAACTATTGATACCAACACACATGAAGCATAAAGTATTCCCTGGTAGCTAGTAAAGTGTCTGTAGAATTTAATAGCGCTCTCTTTAATGTTATGTTAACGACTGTCTCTTGGTGTACGTTATTAACGTTGACAGGCGCCGTGTTTCAATACTTCATTGACGGCAGTTCGAATCCTCGCAGGGGATGGGTTATATTGAAGTCTCGATTATTCAGTTCCGAGTTAACAAATTTATTCATCGGTTTTTATTCCACAAAAGAAGGAGTCATTGGTGCCTAATCGAGGCCCGTAGGAACAATATCAGGAGTGGGGGTCACAACCTCTAGTGGGAAGGGGCCCACATCTTTCATAGTCATATTTTACCTTCATGTTTACAGAATAGGAAAGAAAGATCAGCCACCCTCCCATGCTTCCTATAGGCCTGTCATTGACTGTAACTTCTTGTTTTCAACTAGCTTTAAATGAACGAATGGGAGGGGGGATTAAACAATTTGTCCTACAGAATTAATTTAGTGGTAGCCGAGGGGGGAATGTGGTAATGTGGGTCATGTCGCCTCATTATAGCCATGCCAGTTCCATCACAGGAGGAATTGATTTGGTACCTCTTCCCTTAAATTCGCTACCCTTATTTTCTGAGGTATATATCTCATTTTTCTCATCTACTTTTTCTAATACAATTTATTTTGAGCTAACACCAACATGATGGATTTGCTAAAACTAATTCATTAAGCAAAAGGTTGTAAAAACTGAGTAGGCTAAATGTAAAAAGATGTAATAGCCGAAAATATTTGATACCGCACTGGGACCTGCGGCTTTACTACCAAACCACGGGAAGTTAAATCTGAACCACGGCGATCTTCTTACCCCAAATCAAACCCCGTAGACGACAGTGGTAATAGTTGGTGTTATATCAGCAGCACCCAATATTTCAAGATACAAATACAACAATCATTCATCATTAAAGTAACTTAGTATTCTAATTGCGGTGGCATTTCATTGTCTCAAACACAATAGCATCAGGTACATAGATACACGTTCAAATCAAAGAAACGTATTGGCCAGATAAAACACCGCTTTATGACAGTAAAGGCGACGCCACACTATACGAGAAACAACACTTTATGACAGTAAAGGCCACGCCACACGATACGAGAAGCAACACTTTATGACAGTAAATGCGACGCCACACGATACGAGAAGCAACACTTTATGACAGTAAATGCGACGCCACACTATACGAGAATCAACACTTTACGACAGTAAATTCGACGCCACACGATACGATAAACAACACTATATGACAGTAAAGGTCACGCCACACGATACGAGAAACAACACTTTATGACAGTAAAGGCGACGCCACACTATACGAGAAACCACAGTTTATCACAGTAAAGACGGCGCCACACTATACGAGAAACAATACTTTATGACAGTTAAGGCGGCGCCACACTATACGAGAAATAACACTTCACGACAGTAAAGGCGACCCCACACGACATGAGAAACAACACTGTATGACAGTAAAGACGACGCCACACTATACGAGAAATAACACTTCACGACAGTAAAGGTGACGCCACATGATACGAGTGCCTTGTACGAGAATAGCCGATTGTGAAAAGATAACATAACGATTTCATTGGTTGCTTTTCAATCGTCTATTCTCGTACGTGGCACTCGTATCGCTTGGTAGGCGGGACGTAGCTCAGTGGTAAAGCTCTCGTTTGATGCGCGGTCGGTTTAGGATCGATTCCCGTCGGTGGCTCTATTGGGCTATTTTTCGTTCCAGCCAGTGCACCACGACTGGTATACCAATGGTCGTGGTATATGCTATTTTGTCTGTGGGATAGTGCATATAAAAGAGTCCTTGCTATTAATGGAAAATTGTAGCTGTTTCCTCTCTAAAATTATGTCAGAATAACCAAATGTTTGACATCCAATAGCCGATGATTAATAAATCAATGTGCTCTAATGGTATCGTTAAACAAAACAAACTTTTCGTATCGCTTGGCGTCGCCCTTAGTCCTTTTACTTATTTCAAGAATGGTATGACAGTATGTCATTTTGTATGATTTCTATCATTTCTATGTCAGCGTTTTCGACGAAATAACAGACTGGATTTTCAATATACGTTAGTGCTTTAACACCATTACCATCATCATTACCATAACCAGCATGTGACATCTAAATTCACATCCACTATAAACTGGTATAAACGGAATTGGTGGCACTTGGGGTTTCTGGACAATATACGCATATCATAAAGATGTTTCCACTGACATTTTTTGACAAAATATGTAAATAAAGATAGGAATGCAATAACACCAAGACTGGCGATCACGAAGCAAAATCCCTCATGCAATTCAGTTCCATCACGACTGCAGCAATGTCGAAAATACTCTCAGCACAGAGGGTAAAAAAACCTTGCCAAGAGTATTATTCCATTGACGTAACCAATAACTTTATTTACTATGGATGCTAAAATCTTGGTATTGGTGTTTCAGCACCAGATTCAGTTCTGTTGGGGATAATGACAATGGAGTGATTACTTTTGTCGACCAATCCATCGAATCATGCTCGTCTGCGTACATGTGAAGAATCCAAATAAACTAAACATCGGACTACTAATGGACATTTTACATTCCTGCTTTTTGTAATGCCACTCAAATAAATAAATAAATGTAGTACTACTGTAATAGTGCTAGTAGTGTTGCTATAAAGTGCTCCTACTGGCAGTAGCTAGTTGGAATATCCCTATTATCTCAATTGGTAGAACGCTCGTCCGTGGTTCGAATTCTCTCAGTTGAGGTTGATTTCTATCTGTTAAACTACTCTGTCTTGATTCACACCATTTTATGCATTCGTATATTATAATTAAGGGGCGAGACGTAGCCCAGTGGTAAAGCGCTCGCTAGATGCGCGGTTGTTTTAGGATCGATCCCCGTCGGTGGGCCTATTGGGCTATTTCTCGCTCCAGCCAGTGCACCACGACTGATACATCAAAGGCCGTGGTATGTGCTATCCTGTCTATGGGATGGTGCATATAAAAGATCCCTTGCTGCTAATCGAAAAGAGTAGCCCATGAAGTGGCGACAGTGTGTTTCCTCCCTCAATATCTGTGTGGTCCGTAACCATATATCCGACGCCATATAACCGTAAATAAAATGTGTTGAGTGTGTTGTTAAATAAACCATTTCCTTCCTTCTTTCGTATATTATAAAACCTTTTTTATCTGTTTCCACTGAAATAGACTTAAAATTAAATTGATCAAAAACAAATATTTTAAATGTTTGTCAGTGTAACACTAGCATCATCAGAAGAATAAACAAACAAACTAGTGGGCATACAATACAATATGGTGTAAAATAGAGAAGGCTAGCTTGGAAGTTAAACACAACACCAAGTAACACAGGAGTTGACCAATAAGATAACAATTTGAACAACAAAACCGTAATACATGGTCAGGGCCGTATCTCTGCACAATGCAGAGTCGAATAGGCATTTGGCAAAATAATGGTTGATTCAGTGAATCCAGTGCCTCGTGTATAGATGGACAGCCTCTCCCGAGATGTCATTTCTTGTTCATCGCCACACAGAGGACTGCCACTCCCAGACTAGTATCAATGAATGACACTGGGATATTAAAAAATGTGTATATTCTAAAATAGTATGTTATTCGATAATGAATTCTGTAATATCGGTTACATTGGAGCCGACGGGTGTGTTTCAAGACAACAATACAATTATAACCCAGTCAGGACCCGAAACAGTTTACCACATAGCTCCACCTGATAAGTGAGGGTATGTAGTAGCATTAGCTAGTGGGAATTTCTCTATTGGTCGCACCTAGCCTAATATAACTGAGATGGAGAATTATTGAACCCAAGGTCGTACCTTATCGATCCCCCGAACCCCCCCCCCCCCCTCCCCCCCAAGAAAAAAAAAAGAAGAAAAAATGGCCCAAACTAAAACATGAAAGAATTGTACTTTTGGGGTTTAGAAGTGTTTGGCATAAGCAGTTCCTATATTACTGTACATGATTCTATTTTTACTGAATTCCTTGATAGTTTAGACTAGATCCTGCCCTGGCACAGTAATAACAACAACTAGACTAAAATGTCACTTCCAAACTAAATGAGCACTCAATAGCTCTACTTATGGCCGTGATGTGTAGTTCGGTAACACTTCATTCCGTGTGGCATATTCTTCACCAGGGTCAGTGTAACCTCTGAAATACAAGTCATCAGATTTTTGTCACTGCAAGGTCCTCGACTGTTAAATGGTGTTATGCAATTTTCAACAGTGGAACACGCGATATCGAGTTTGGCACTCGGTCGAGGCGACCCCAAACAGCTGTCCGTGATAAAACCATCGAGCGAATTGAGACATCTCATTGTGTTGCTGGATATAAATGCCTTCACATTATTAAGACTCAAAGACGTGCTTGAACCTTAATTGGATATAGGCACGTTAATGTGTTATCATATCCTATCCTAAGACTCGAACGTGGTACTTGCACTTGCAAGCGGTGCTCTCTCACTAGCGTTGATAATTAATTAGTGCCGTGGAACAGGCCATCTTTAGCGTCTTGGGACGAGGTATTTGTGTAGGGAAGGCCACAGAAGCCGTTCTCGCGGAAAAGTTGTGAAGTAAAGTGGACAGGTTTAGATGTTTATGTTTTATGTTTAGGTATTATCAGAATTGAAGAGAGAATGTGTCAACTGAGATGTTAAAGTGAACAAGCCTGTATTGGAATTTGTACAAATGTTTATTGTTCAAAACAGAGATTCACAAAATGGAACTGACTAGCTTCTGGATACTTTTTTTTATAATGTGCTTGCTTCAAGAATTTCTGTTTTGGTCAAAAACTCAGCCTATGGAAGAACATTGTGTCTGTATCCCTTTGTTTTTGTACTCTGACGGTACGCCACATTTTGGTGGAGTGCAATATTCTGAAACAAACTAGAAACTATATATTTGGATGAAGAAAGGTAGACGAAAGGGAGAAAAGAAAGAAATAACTATTTGTTTAGAGATACGTCTGCAAATTTTAAAATATGCTTATTTGGAGTAACCATAATTATTTTGACACTTGGTCTCTGAAAGATGATGAAATGTTACTATGTTAAATAGAATTAAAAGATGGATGTTACAGATCAATTACAATCAATTACAATCAATTAAAACAAATTACAATAAGGAGATGCAATCTATTGTTCGCCATGTACAAACATTAAACGTTTCCCCCTAATTCCAATAGTTTCGTTATCGCTGCCACTTTTGACAGTTATTTGTGATTAGAGTTCCTTCCCTTGTGCAGACATGACATTGGTCTATATTATTGGTAAATTATCAGCGATATTTGGTATTTGGCAATAATTCAAATGAGGCCACTTTGATATTCGATAAACAAATATAAATTTTGCTGAACAAATATTGGATTTATTCCCAAAATATATTTGACATTACACAGTTGAAGTTTCTGTTGCAAATAGGTCTGATGTAATATCTATGGTGCCTACATAATGTATGCAATTGTATGTTTGTTGTTGCTGCTGTTGTTATTGTTCATGCCCAGGGGCGGCACAGTATAACAAATAGTGGTACGGCTCGAGGTTGCCAGATTCTCCTTTTAAATTCACCTGTGAAAGACATTTTCACAGAAACAACAAATATAACCCACAAAAGATAAAAGTGGTACGGCCATGTCTTACCTTTGAAAAGTGGTGCCGTACCAGCCGTACCGTTTGCCTGTCTTGGACAGAACTTTCTGGCGAAGTCAGATATTGTGCCCAGAACAGGCATGCTTGAACAGTTTTCTGATGAAGTACGCTAAAAATGTTCCATATCCATATGTCATTGCATTTTTATAAATTAAATCTTTGATTTGTAGGTTAATTAGTTTGGTTGACTTATTGGTTATTTGGTTGGTTGGTTGGTTGGTTGGTTGCTTGGCTGGTTGGTTGGTTGGCTGGTTGGTCCATTGGATGGTTGAATGGCTGGTCAGTTGGTTGGTTGTGTTAAGTAGTTGGTTGGTTAGCTGCATGGTTGGTTGGTTGGTTGGTTGGTCGGTTGGTTAGTTGATTGGTTAACCGGTTTGTTGGTCGGTTGGTTAGCTAGTTGGTTAGGTGGTTGGTTGGATTGGTTGGTTGGTTGGTTGTTTGGTTTGGTTGCATGGTTGGTTGGTTGGTTGGTTGGTTGGTTAATTGGGTGGTTTGGTTGGTTGGTTGGTTATGTTGGTTGATTGATCAGTTGGTTGGTTGGTTAGCTGGTTGGTTGGATGAGTGGTTGGTTGGTTAGTCGGTCGGTCGGTCGGTCGGTTGGTTAGATGAGTAGTTGCATGGTTCGACGGTCAGTCGGGTACGTTTTGTTGATGAATTGGTCAATTCACTGGTTTATAGACAACTGTTATTTGCTGTGGTTCTCTCAGAGGATGACACATGCTTAAAAACCTAATAATTCCCAACAAATGGTTTAAACCGTATACTTGTATCTGGAGACCATCTTCGAGTCCTGGTATTTTATTATCCGCAGACGATAACGAACCGTCTGCTGGAGCTTGCAGTGTGCCTGATACTACACCGTGGCCGCTGTGCATAATCGAGCCCACTCGTAATCCACCAATGTTAATTAATAAGACATCATAAAACTTGGAGCGCGTTTTCAGCTGGGTCCTGGCAATTGTCAGCAGGTCATCTCCCTGTGTCTGGAGTATGGAGAGGTCGCCATTCGCCGTAAGACTTGGTCCGGGGTTGCGGGTCGATCTAAGCTGGGTCGTGTCGCGTTCCTGATCAAAGAAAACGGCTATTGGCCGTGTTGAATTGGAATTTATTGTTATTATTTGTTGTGCCTCTTTGATCTGCTCGCTTTATCATCTCTGTCGCCACTCTTTATGACGTTTCGGCCCGCGTAATTGGAATGAGGCGAATTGTTACTTTGTGACTTCGCGCCGGGGTTCTCCAGTAAACACATCCGCGGTTGATGTTTTCTGCGCAAATTGATAATGACCCCACGTGCCTCGACGTTCTAGGTTGCGCATTTAGTGCGATTTCGGAATCATTTGCAAATTATTTTCAAACACAAATTGAATCCAGTGAAAAGGAGAAAGGGTAACTAAAAGTCGTTTGTCATGCATGATTAAATCTTCGAACCGAGGGCGAGACTGGAACGCCATTTTGTTTCTTCCGTGGGCGTAGTTTCCTCCCGAGAGTTACTCTTTTTCAAAGCGTACTTATATGTTGGTATTAATGGCGATTCGCTCTTAACGTAGAGCATAAAATAGGATAAGTGTGAAAGTATCCAACCTTTTAATGTTCTAGCCGCCTCTCCTACTTTTTACTTATTAACCGTTCAGTTCCACATCCCAATCTTTATACTACAAAATTGTTAATTATCTTTTGCTACTAATCCCTAATCCGCATGGCAATCGTTATAGTAGTAGTAGTAATAATAATAATACCGTTTTCTGGGGGTAGCGAGTTACCCATCTCTTAAATTAACCCTGTAATCACAAGAAAAACGAACAGACTAAGCTGCGTGATGCGAATAGGAGCACTAACTTCGGAAAGACATAAGCCCGAACATAAGTTAGATCATCGTGCACTAATTTAAGTTTTTATATGGCTAAATAACTCAGGTGTTATTCCCTCGAGAATAATTGACCTTATCTTCAATAGAATCATGTTGGTGATATTCACTATTAATCGGCTATAAAAGGACAAAAGCGACCGAGAACAGGTCACGAGTACAGGATTTATGAATGAACTAGCTAAGCATTTCTTCTCGGTAACGTATTCTGTTTGTTAATGATAAATGTTGAGTACGAATTTTCCTCCCTTTTTTTCCCCATTAACAACATTTAAAAAAATAACTGATCGTTAATCGTGAATCGAATACGTTCGTTCCAAATTAAATCTATGTTTTCGATGCTGTATACAAGGATGGCATATTAACATTTAATATTTTAATAGTCTCTTTGATAGAATCAACAATTATTTTGTCTTTAAGTACCGGTATTGAATTGTTATATTTCCATAATCCTTTACCTTTTTATTGAAAATGGCGTGCATTTAAATGATAAACTTGTATAAATGGTCCTAAAATTAATTCTACGTCGCGGGACTTGTTGATGTGTACTAATTAGGATCTATCTACGTCCCGGTACTCGTTAATTGCCCTTTTACCTGGTTGACGGTGTGTGCAGTCAAAACTAACAACGAACTAATTCTGTACCACAGTGCAGTTATTAGCACTAAGAATTCGTGTCACTGGTTATGTTGTAGGTATTACAAATAAATAAAATAAAATAAATTTTAAAATGATACACAATAATATAGGCTCCAACCTAAGTTTTAACGGCTCTGGTGTAAATATGTTTGTCTGTCTGTCCGTCGTCTGTGTGTCTGTCTCTCTGTATCTATGTCTGTCTGAGACAGTGTCTGTTTGTTAATTTTTAATTGTTAATACAACAAACTATCCAATTTAAAGTAGCATAACATTTTTATTCAAACTTCAGTAACACATTAATTATTTCCATAATTCAGTTTCACGATTCATTTCGAGAGCCGGATTCTGGCATAGATAGTGTGGTATTTTCGTATTCGTGCCGGAGCTCACCAGTGGCCATCTAACTGCTGTAGTTTAACTTCCACTGTAGACTGCTCACGTTTCAATAGACCTACCACCTCAAATATGTTCGGATGACTCTTCTGGGCGATTTGATTTATTTTATGGTGCCATCCTTTCAAATGGTTATTTGTCCGGTGGCTGTCATTGCCAAAGTGGTTCAATCCAGGTGCTAGATTACCTTTTCATTCTGGGGACTGTTAGCAATTGTCAGCCCAAACGTCCTCAACTTTGTCCAGCGGAACCATCGGAAGGGTTGAAGCACGCCTTACCACCTTTTGTACATCATCGTGTTCAATATATTCTGATGCTAGTTCTACTTTTTGCGCGTACAACGCCAAATACAATGAGTTTAATGGAAAATTTAAAAACAAATCTGTCAATCGTGTGGTGGGGAATACAGTGCGTACAGCGTTGTGAGCAGATATAAAATACTACCCAGGACAGTAATCCTTTAAAACAGTAGAGACCAATACGAGCAAAACAAAACAAAACTGAGGAGAAAAAGAAGAAATAACAATAATAAAAAAGAAAACACACACACAAGCGCCTGCTCAGTTGCTACCCCGAACAGTAATGCTAGACTATAAACGATTCTCATTTCGTTGGTGGAAAAAAACAGTAGAGCTAATTTTAATCAGATTGTTAATTCACTCTTAAATTTGTGCCTTCTACAGACCATACACATTTTTTTATTAGTTTGCTTTAAATTTTTCTGGATAACGCAGTCCCTAACAGTTAACTATTATAGTTTTAAAGCAACCATTATTTAAGTAATACATCTCAGGTCTTTATACCATACACCAAACGAAGACAGAGACGAAATGCAGTTTGAAAAATAATAAACAGGATAAACATGGAAACTATCATTTAGTACACACAAATTAAAGGGACATTCCCGAGTTTGCTGCATTGTAAGATGTTTCCGACTAATAAAATATTTCTACGATTAAACTTACATATTAAATATATTTTCTTGTTTAGAATATCAACGTCTGTATAATCAATGTGTTTCTGGTCGTCTTAATATTTGTAAGAAGCCGAAACTCGATTTTGTCCTTTTTTTTAAATAAAATGAAATTCAACCTAGTACCAATATTAGAACGATCAAAAACACGTTTAATATACAGCTACTAATATTTTATGCAGAAAAATATATTTGATATGTAATTACAGTCGTCAAAAAGTCTCTGTTAGTCGATAGCATCTTACAAATTGCAGCAAACTCAGGAATGTTCCTTTAAACAAAATAGTGAAATTAAAATAACAAAATATTTAGTTTTACTAAAATCCTCGGTAGAAGTAAGGAACAACTCGTAATTTCACATGTTTGGCTCAGAAACCCATAATCGAAAACAAAAACACCACAAAAAACTCAAACAAACAAAAACTCCAATTACAAAAAATAATAAAACACCAATAAAAAAAAAAAATATATATATTTGGTTTTTAATGAAACAAAATTGAATCAAACAAAAGCACACAAACACAAAATATAGCAATATAAAAACCAAATAGTAATATTGCTATAATAATATTTGTATATTCATAATCACAATCTATTTAAATATATATTTTACTGAAAAAACACAAGAAAAAACTCACCAGATTAAAAAAGCAAATAAATGAGACAACGATATGCATATCTTCTCTCAAACTTATCTATATAGAGAATAATACATAAGTGGCTGTTAGATACCATTTATCTCACAACGAGTTGTTTTAAAATGTACCTAACGAGCGAAAGCGAGTTTGATATGTATTTAAACAACGAGTTGTAAGATAAATGGTATCTAACAGACACGAATGTATCATTCTATTTCTTACATATCCTCAAAACCAGGTTTTAAGCAAATTTTAAATTCTTTTTCGAATTAACGTTATTTACAGCCGTTGCACTTGTAGCTAACTTATGCGTCACAGACAAGTTAACTATACATCACAGTGTAATCGATTTCGATCGTGGTGGGGTTTTTTTTCATTGGATGTATAATATTGGTGACCTGGTCATCACCTAGTAACAGCCAGTCGTTTGTCTTGAAATTGTTAACACACGTACATTTTACAAGTATGTGTTATCAAAAATAACGAATGGTGTTCTCACCATCAAGTGTGTAAGAAATATAATATACACACCAGCAGATTTTCAAAAAGTCAGTGACCTGACAGTTCTCAGTTATATAAACCGACCAATTAACAAGAGCCAGAAGTAACAGATTAATACCAACTGTAAATTGTGCATTGCCGTGCCTTACTAATGACATTTTCTTAGTCAGTGTGTACATATTTGATGACTTTCTTATAAAATAAATCAACATTTGCTTACTTTGGTGATTCCCGACGAGGCACGCGTCCTTGTTAATTTAAATACATTCTATAAATATTACTCCACTTGTCTTGAAGCTGTGTGGTTTTGATGTTTCGTCAACATTTTTCTAATAGAAATTTTAACTTGTACAGATTCGCTTTATACAAAATGAAAGTCTGTTTTCGCTGCACCCCAGCACATGGTCTAATCAGCGGTTATTACGTGTAAAGAAATAAAACTGAGACATAATGGTCTACGCTTCTTGTGAGAGTTCAAATTGCTTGACGAAGCATTGGCTTCGCATTTTAGTTCAAAAGCACCAAACCGGCCTCAGTAGCGTAGTGGCTACGTACTCGACAGTTGTATACTTAACAAAATTAGTTTAGGGTCATTAGACTTTCTGAACAGTTGTTTTTGCTAGTGCTATATTATACTTGCAAGTTTTGACTACAGATGATTTCTATACGTCGCCAATTGTACAGTGAACAAAAATACAAGCGTTGTATTCGTTGTAAAACCAAAACGAAATGTATTGTGTACCATATATAAAGACAGGAAAAAGTTTGTTTTGTTTAACGACACTACTAGAGCACATTGATTAATTAATCATCGGCTATTGGATGTCAAACATTTAGAAATACTGACTCGTAGTCAACAGAGGAAACCCGCTACATTTTTCCCAATGCAGCAAGGGATTTTTTATGTTATATAAAGACAGATGCCGAAAATACCTATTTGGCCTTAATTAATGTTGTTGAGTATGCATTGCAGAGAGACCCAAAAGCCTCAATTTAGTACTGTTTAATATGTTTAGTAATAGTAATACTGTATTTGCCTGTACCAGCAGATCGAGTATATGACTACATTTGACTTATTTATCTCAACTACTGTTTCTGTTTCATATTCCTTTTTTCAACCATAATACCTGTATAAAGCTTTTTTCATTTATGTCGACTATGTTTCGTAATTAATAAATTACGTAGGGGCATATATTTAAATATTTATTTGTTTCTTTTGTTTAACTACACCACTAGAGCACACTGATTTATTATTCATCGGCTGTTGGATGTCAAACATTTGGGTAATTCTGACACATAGTTTTCAGAAGAAACCCGCTACATTTTTCCATTACCAGCAAGAGATCTTTTATATATGTTCTTTTTCACAAATATGACAGCATGTACTACAGTTTTCGATATACCCGTCCCTGGGTACTGACTGGGATTAGGGGAAAAACCAGAGAGCAGGTCCACCAAGAAGATTCGATCCTTCGACCCAAGTCCCTCAGGTGAGCGCTCTGCCGACTGACTAGATCTCGCCTTCACATGCGCATCGGTTTCCAAACCAAAATTAAAACTAAGGTAGAAGTCTTGTTCCCCAGACCCTTCCCCATACCCACATCTCAATCCAAGGTGTCCACGTTTTACTGTTTTTCCCACGACTTGTGTATCAAAGACCGCTGTATGTGCTGTGCCCTCTCTGAGAAAATTCATATAAAATATCTTTTGCTGCTAATTGAAAACTGTAGCGTGTTTCCTGTGACTGCCTGTGACAAAGACAAAATGTTTGACATCCAATAGCTGATGATTAATAAATCAATGTCTTCCAGCGGTGTCGTTAAACAAAGCAAACAGACTTTATTTCCGCCGGTTACGCCTCTGTGATGCGTTTTGTAATGTACCCTTTTTTCTAGTTCAGTCAACTTTACGTGTTTTTGTGTTTTCAAAATCTATATAATAAAGTGTTTTTAACACGCGCGTGTTGTTTTGACAAGACTTTATTGATGATCGTCCAATGTGAAGAATAGTGCCAATATAAAACTCGGCTCAGCTATCAACCAATAATCAAATAATCAATCCACGTGATATTGTTATTATATCGGACTACTTAAAGAAAAGAAAGGAATGTTTGTATTTCCTAAGGTCTACGAATTAAGGTGACGCCACACGACACGAGTGATTTGTACGAGAATAGCCACAAGACAGGACAAAGATTACCAGTGGCGGATCTGCTCGGTCTGGCTGAACTCGGATTCCATGGGTTGCTATAAAATCTGTTATTATCGTACAAGGCACTCGTATCGTGTGGAATCACCTTTAATAAACAGCTAAGTAGAAGAAGAAAAATTGTTGTACGACACCACTAGAGCACATTGATTTATTAATCATCGACTATTGGATGTCAAACATTTGGTAATTTTGACATACAGTCTTAGAGAGGAAACCCGCTACATTTTTCCATCAGTAGCAAGGAATCTTTTATATGCACTTTCCCATATACAGGATAGCACATACCACGGCCTTTGGTATACCAGTCGTGGTGCAACTAAGCAGTATACATGTCTGTCATAGTTTTAAAGGAAACTTTGATGTATGTGTGAGTTGTCACATATGTGAGAATAAAGGACCACTTACTGCTGATCCACGGAGTAGCTGATGTGGCTGGAGTTTGTTATCTATTCCAGACCAAGAAGAAGATGAAGAAGTTTATTTTGTTTAACGACATCCTGGAGCATATTCATTAATTAATCATCGGCTATTAGATGTCAAACATTTGGTAATTCTGACTCGTATTCATTAGAGGAAACTCGTTACATTTTTTCCAATGCAGCAAGGGATCTTTTATATGCACTTTCCCACAGACAGGAAAGCACACCACATTTGACCAGTTGTGGTGCACTGGTTGGAACGAGAAAAAAACCCAATCAGCTGAATGGATCCACCAAGGTGGTTCGATCCTGCGACGAAAGCACCTGAAGCGAGCACTACGTAAGCTTCAGAGATCGCTACACAATTTAAAAATATTAAACGGTAGTTGCTAATAAATTTTTAATCGACTAGAAAAATCGCTAATCAAGATTTTGAAAAAGATTTTCGCCAGTTTGACACGGATTAAACAGTAAACAATACCATGAAGAATTTAAACCTTAAGTCCTTTCCTTTTTAGAAGTACAGGCGCGGTTCCAAACATGGTTGGGATGCATGAATTAAAGCTACATCTTCTCCTATACAAATATATTTAAAACGTTTCAATGCATCGTACAATTAACTACAAGTACTTCTTACAATAATAATTTCGCTTTAATGTGATATATTGGCGGATCCAGAGGGGCCACAAAGATCATGTAACCACACACACACACACACACGCACGCACGCACGCACGCACACACAGGCACGCACACACACGTTTGAAGTGCCCTTTTTAATTAAAAAAAAAATCATCCACAAAATGAAGCATCTCTGAGCATCTTTCTTTTACAAACTTTTCGGGGAGCATGTCTCGAACTCCCCTACAGATCCTGCTCCCTTTGAAAGCTAGGCTTATTGACCTTCAACAAACTCAAAACGGAATTTTGTGACTCCCTCCCAACCCCGTTATAAAATCCTAGACACAACTCTGTAAGATGACTGAATCGGGATTATTAAAAAAAAATGTTAGTTAAAACGAACACACTAAACGAAGATATTAAATTACATAAAATTCATTTCACAACCCAAACATAATAAGATAGTGATCCAAGTTAGGTTTCCAACTTATTTTTCTCTCTTTTAATTTTATTATCTGCTGCAAAAACACGACATTGTAAATAAAAATATATCATTGTATAATTCTAAAGGTCATCGTAGAACGATTTTTACTGGTTGCCTATAATAAAAAGTATTTGGCAATCATCTAAATGTTGACTATATTCGTGTTTTATTTCTTTGAGTGTATGGAATTGGAACTAATTTCAGAGGCAAACCGACGTGCTGCTTCGCGGCACGGAGCATTTTCTACTTCCTGTCCTGCGCGATGAATATGGATATATGGCTGATTGAATGGCCCGTATTCTATGGGTTATTAGCGGAGTACGATTCTATGTAATCAAACTATTCCAGTTCCAATATGACGTTATGACATTACGGAAAATACGCACTGGCTGTAATCTCAATGAAAATGTTTTATGAATGTCGTAAATGTACAGTGCAAGTTACTCATTACAGATATTTGTTGTAGGTTTTTAATCTAAGTTCTGACAGTTTCGAGGTTTGTTTGAGATTCATTTCTTGTTTGTTGTATCTGCGGTCAGAGCACTTACTTTGCTTTATTTTTCTGCAAGTGTTTGCATTTCTTTTACTGTTTTATTTTTATTTATATATTTTATTAGTATTGTTTGGTTGGGTTAGGGGTTTTTGGGGCGGGTTGTTGTTTGTTTTGTTTGTTTGTGGGGGGTTTTTTTGGGGGTTGTGTGTGAGCGTGGGGTTTTTTTGTGTTTTAGGGTTTGTCTCTTTGTTGTAGCTTTTTTCCCCAAAACATTCAAAGGAATTGGGAGACGACAGCATCTGGGTGGGGATAGCCATATATTGATTTAATTTTCAACAGGGGGTTGGGGTAAGTAAGGCGCAGGTGTATGGAGGTTGGGAAGGGGTCGCGAAATTTACTTTTGTTCAGTGTTCACACCCCCCCCCCCCCCCCCCCCCCATCTAAAAAAAAATGCTCGCACCCCTCCTCCGCGCTCTTGACGCCTATGTAACTATTGTTTTTTTTGTTTTGTGTTTTTAGTTTTCAGTCAGATCCCATCTATTCTACGCACTTGGTAGCCTATCTTACGATTCTGATGATATTTCTTCTTTGCAATGCCATGCATCCCACTTTGAAAAACTCAGATCCGATTTTTCTGCGGAATCAACAGTTGCAAAGATGAATGAACGCCGAAAATTCAATCAATTGGAATGTAAAAGATGAGGTGTCTCTTGACATTCCCGGATTAGCATCGGTCCGGAGATAAACCCGGTTCGCAGACGAGGTATCTGGCATTGGGCTACACAGCTTTTGTAGAATGGAACCAAGGGAATTGGCCGATATTCTGTGTGTATTGGCCGGGCACTCGGGAATCATAAGCGTGAATTTGTGGCTTATTTCAGACGCATATATGTGTTGATTGAGTTGCCTGTAGATTAATGCAGTCTCTGCTGGGGGATAAGAGAGTAATTCCCACTCAAAGCTGATTGCGCTATCACGTTTCCGGTTTTGACGAATGCGTGATTACTGTTTATAGTGGCCGTTTCTGGGTTGCAAAATACAAAGAATTAAATTAAACGTTCGCCAAATATACACAATCACCGTAAACCTTCACTGTATAGTATGTTTTTTCGACTGCTGGTGCATTTCTCTTTTATATGCGTGCAGAATAAAGCAAATGGTGTGTAATTAATAAATTATACAATATGGTACGTATATGGTACAGCTACGTGCGTTATAGGTTGTTTGTGACGAACTCGCTTCTGGCTTAAGTCGGAGTTTAGGCCATCATGGTGTAAGTATATTACAATTCCACATCTCCTTTGGCGGTCTTCTGTGGACATGCAGACACACGCGCACACAGGCGCATGCACGCGCACACATGCACATGTACGCATACATACAAATGTACATACATACATACATACATACACACACACACACGCACGCCCACGCACACGCACACACACACACACACACACACACACATATAGATACATACATACATACATACATACATACATACATACATTCATACAAGGATGATTCGATACCTCGGAACTTATCGTAGCAAGTCTGCAAGTTGCGAGCGATTCGGTGCCACAGGTTCGAGTCCCAGCAACGGCATGGGACAATTTGTGAGGCCAGAAAGCTTTAAATTATCCCCTGTGCCAGTGCGTTAATATCTATGTATGTAATAGTCAACCTCAACATACATACAATATATAGATATTCATACATCAATACATACATAAATATGGCATGGGACAATTTGTAAGGCCAGAAAAGATTTAATTATCCCCTGCGCCAGTGCGTTAATATCTATGTAACAGTCAACCTCGACATACATACAATATATAGATACTCATACATCAATACATACATACATATGGCATGGGACAATTTGTAAGGTCAGAAAAGATTTAATTATCCCCTGCGCCAGTGC
>NC_054706.1:12223215-12230715 GCF_016097555.1 Gigantopelta aegis
AGTGTGGTGTGGTTACTTGTATATTATCATTATTTTGTCAAAATAATACGAGTATGTAATTAGCAAATTACCATAATATCTCCTGTAAACCCCATCTTGTCACTGTATTATATTGTGTACTGCATGAACCTCATATGCCGTTGTGTAACGGCCTGAGTAGTAATAAAGTTTCTGTTTCTGTTTCTGCATGCATTGTGAGCTTGGGATGCGAGTAGTTTTGATGAATAAAAGCAGTGTAATCTGATGGGGTAGTCACTCTGACAATAATTTTTGGAAGTGTGTTTTAAGCTGGTACAAGATCGTGAGTAGATGAATTTATTTTAGTTCGAATGTTAAATAATTTAATATAATTGCGTTGTATGAAGGTGTGTTATAATTAATTTGGATTTGTTTAATTTTATTTGTGTACACTGTGTAAATAGAGAAATTAACCCAAGTAGAAACTGAATTGGAGAAAGTTTTATATATAGATGAAAGGAATGTATTAGTTGGGACACATAAGCATTTGAAATCCATGAATGTAGAATATATGTGCATATGGAAGGTTAATATGCAGATGATATGAATGTGTGATGTTTAAATCTTTATTGTAGTTTTAATCCACATGGGATAGGAGATGTAGTCGGGTTTCTCCTCTGATGTTTCAACGAATTACTCTTAGTGTCGTAAGAGGAACTGATGTGGATTGCTGGTTGGAACGGGACAAATGGTGTTTCTGAGAAGTACTCTTAGTGTCGTAAGAGGAACTGATGTGGATTGCTGGTTGGAACGGGACAAATTGTGTCTCAACAAAGCGAGTATTAGATGGCGGTAGACAACTCAACGGTTGAAGAAACTCATCCAACATGGTGATGGTTGGTGGTATGTGCATCCAGTAGATGAGTGGTGACTCGTAATAAGGAACATTGGCAACATTGGCTTAGTCTATGTGGTTGTTCAAACTACTATGTGGATAAATCTGTGAACTTTTAGTTTAACTTTGTGTTCTTTCGTGAACTGTAAAAACGAAGTGGAATATTACATGGACGATGAAAACTTGGGATTTTTAAGAATGAGTAAACGAACTATATTGTAGGGTATAACAGTGCATTGTTTATTGTGATTTGATATATGTATGTGTAAATGGTGTGTTGGAATGACTGGAATGCATTGAATGGTGGGATGAAAGATGGCGTGGAAGGGCATGGTATGTTTATGTGCATATATATTTAATATTGTTTACTTTTATTAAATTTATTGTTTCAATATTGTGTCTTGTTGTTTATCCTAGTTACTAGAGTGAGAGTGAGTGAGAGAGAGAGAGTGAGAGAGAGAGAGAGAGTGAGTGAGAGTGAGTGAGTGAGAGAGAGTGAGAGAGAGTGAGTGAGAGTGAGTGAGAGTGAGATAGAGTGAGATAGAGAGAGTGAGATAGAGAGAGAGAGAGAGAGAGAGAGAGAGAGATAGAGAGATATGTAAATAGATAGAGAGATAGATAGAATAGATGTTTAACGACACCCCAGCACGAAAAAAATACATCGGCTATTGGATGTCACTATGTAAAAGAAGTCGGTGATCTGTGGACATCATACGTGATGGACGTTTCATGGTTTAACCTCCACGGGACCATCTTTGCTGTGTTTGGAATCAGATTGGCAAAGAAGCGATAAAAAATGGCTTTAAAAGGCACAGTAAAAGATCACCACCGGTCGATAAGTGCTTGTTGAGGGCAGAAACAGATAGAGCAGTCCTTATTTGCCCGATAATACTCATTTTGTGGAGTCCCTCTCTGGCAACTTAATTATTTCACCGCTGTGATCAGACATTTTAGTGGGACTTTTTTTTTGCATTTCGGATTACGTTTATGAAGTGAGTTAATCAATATTTATGTATGATTTTATGCAGCGATATTTTCTAGAGGAAAATATAGTTATGCTAGAAAATTGATATTTAATGTTATAAGTGATTAGAAAATTATTGAGTGGTTTTTTTTTAGGCATTTTGAAAAGCGATGATAAAAACAAACGCTTCGGGCCGTGTGTGGGTATATGCCATGTAATACAAGGCATGATGATAAAACTGTAACTCATTTTCTGTGAATATTTCCAACAATGGTTCAGGAATACTGTTCTAGGAATGCTGTTCGCGGAATGTTTTCTGCTGTATAGCAGGGGAATAACTAAAGTGGACCAGGGGTAGCTGACCCTTCCTCTCGACAAGAAGAAGAATATCCTTTTAGTTTAGAAATTCGTTTTTTTCTGTAGAACATCTAATGCTACTATGTCTGATTCATATTAAAACTCTCTCTCTCTCTCTCTCTCTCTCTCTCTCTCTCTCTCTCTCTCTCTCTCTCTCTCTCTCTCTCTCTCTCTCTCTCTCTCTCTCTCTCTCTCTCTCTCTCTCTCTCTCTCTCTCTCTCTTTCTCATACAAACACACTTTTTAAGACTAAGTATGGCCCTACTTAGATTGTCTTGTCACAACAGGTTTATGCGTTAATGTAAAAAAGCCGCTATTGTAACATAGGCTACTCATATTAGAGCCCTTTTTATACATATTCCCATAGACATGGCAGCACATACTATGGTCTTTGATATAACAATTATTATTCATCTGTGTAACGAGAAGTAAGCCAGTATGTCCACTGATACCTGGCTGTCGATATTTGGGTTTATTAATTTTATGACGGAATCAGTGGTGTGATTGGTATTCTCAGTTCTAGTATTACGATAGTGATGTTCCAATTATCACGTTAATGGGCCCGTTGGGCTATGTCTCGTTCCAGCCTGTGCACCACGATTAGTATATTAAAGGTCGTGTTATAAGCTATGTGCATATAAAAGATCCCTTGCCACTAATGGAAAAATGTAGCATGTTTCCTCTAGACGACTATGTCAAAATTACCAAATGTTTGACATCCTATAGCCGATGATTAATAAATCAATGTGATCTAGTGGTGTCGTTAAACAAAATCAACTTTTCAACTTTATTTCAGTTATGATCCCGTTGGCGGGAGAGTGGTCTGTTTTCCTAGTGCGCACCACTCTCAAAACAAAACAAGTCTGAACTTTAGGTTCAAACGTCACTGACTACGTCACTGTCGTCTGCCAAAGTGAAATGCAATAATGATGTAGTTGTGACGTATGCTAATGGTTTCCCGACAAGATGGTCTGCTGTTAACATTCTTCAATAATTAAATTTCTGCTCTGTCATTACAAGTTACAGCCTGCTAATTGGTCAAGCCATAGTAACAAGTTTTCTTTCACTTCGGCCTAAATGTAAAGTGGCATATCTGAACTACTTTCTGTCGAGCTCTTAAAGTCTGGAAACTATTGAGTGTATAGGGTCACACATTTTGTTCGCCTTTCTTAAAATGTACTACTTCTTCTTCCTCCTCTTTTTTTTTTTCTTCTTCTTCTTCTTCTTCTTCTTCTTCTTCTTCTTCTTCCTCTTCCTCTTCCTCTTCTCCATCTTCTTTCTACTCCTCATCGTCATCATCTTCTTCCTCTTCTTCTTCTTCTCCATCTTATTTGGATTCTTCGTCTTCTAGTTATTTATTCACTGCATTCTCTCCCCCCCCCCCCCCACTTCTCTTCTTCTACGTATTCCTCTACTTCTCTTCTTCTTCTTCCTACTACTATTACTACTACTACTGCTGTTGCTGCTGATGATGTTGGTGATGATGATGTTGGTGATGAAGCTGCTGCTACTATTTTATATGCTTCTTATTCTCCTCATCCTTCTTCCTCTACTTTTATGAGGGTTTTGTTTTCACCTCTGCCTCTTTCCCTTCTCCTCCTTCACTGAATGTCACTTTAAAACAAAAGATACTTAGAAGTGTTGAGAGCTATTGTGGTCCCAAGACTAAACAGATCAAGTTCAATTTCAAGATGTTTAAAATGCACATTCAAAGCAAGCTGTTATAGCGCACGCCTGTCATGGGTGCAAGTTCTAACTTTCGCCAGCTCTTCCGAACAAGACAGGAAAAGCCAAACAGTGTCGTCGGACCCATCTTGTACTTTTCTTAACATCACAAATCGTAATCCAATGCTGCTTGGTGAATTCTGACCTCTGGGACGTCCACCCCGACTGACACCACCCACTCCACCCACTCCACCCACTCCACCCCGACTGACACCACCCACACCACCCACTCCACCCACTCCACCCACACCACCCACTCCACCCCGACTGACACCACCCACACCACCCACTCCACCCACTCCACTCCGACTGACACCACCCACTCCACCCACTCCACCCCGACTGACACCACCCACACCACCCACTCCACACCGACTGACACCACCCACTCCACCCACTCCACCCCGACTGACACCACCCACTCCACCCACTCCACCCACACCACCCACTCCACCCCGACTGACACCACCCACACCACCCACTCCACCCCGACTGACACCACCCACTCCACCCACTCCACCTACTCCACCCCGACTGACACCACCCACTCCACCCCGACTGACACCACCCACTCCACCCACTCCACCCACACCACCCACTCCACCCCGACTGACACCACCCACACCACCCACTCCACCCACTCCACCCCGACTGACATCACCCACACCACCCACACCACCCACTTCCCATTAATTTAGTCCTCGTCATGATCTTTAATCGATGAAGATTTATTTTCAATGATCGATCACTGCTCTTGAGTTCGCCACTACCCACATCTCTTAAGACAGTCCTGAGTTCGCTGCACATATTTACAACAGAGACAACCAACAGAGGAAAAACATTCTGGGGTAATCTAAGCATTGTTGCTTGCGTCAAATTTAATCACTGGCACGAGACCTTGGAGAAATGGCGCCTTTGAGACTCCCAGTCGACTGGGGTCCGCCCGTTTGTTACGCTAAGTAATGGAGTTCCATCGGGTGATAAGAACACGTGCATTATGTTCGGTTAATTTCACATTTCTAGAGGTGTATGTAGGTTGTGGCAAACCAGGGAAGTTCAATAAAACTTAGACAGAATGTGAGAAAGTTATCGCCTTTACTTCAGTCTCTGCCCTTTAAAACAGAAATTGAATTAATTGGTATTTCTAAAAATGAAAAAGGGAAGTAGCAAAATGTCACTGAAAAGTAAACACAATAATATTCGGTTATTACACCGTAAACATCAAGAGGTACCTTCCCTTTAGTAATGGATATATACACAAAATGTATATACTAGTATATGCCGGTATATCAATATTATGTCTCACCTTAAAAAAACCCCATATATTGTTGGCGTTTGGTACGTACGTTGTTCTTTCCAGTTACCATTTTTGTAGCTGCATGCAAGAATTATATATGCACTGTGTAAACCAAATGAGTTTCATGTTGCTTTTTATTGATGTTGTTGTTGTTGTTGTTGTTGTTGTCGTCGTTGTTTGTGGTGGTCGTGATAAAATATGGACAATTTCAAGTCCTCAGATATGAAATCACTATCATTATACAATAAAATATTTTACTTCTTTCTGGATATGGAAGAAAGGAAATGTTTTATTTAATGACGCACTCAACACACTTTCTGGATATGAGTAAATATCTAAGTTCACTTTACGTATATATCTGTTTATAAATTACACTGTTCTAACAAATAAAGTCTTAACTTGTTTCTTAAATTGCTTGACAATGTGTCAAGTAGAGTATTTAGGTCCGTGTTGAGACTCTTCTAACCAGGCCCGAAATTAAACTTTGTTTTGTCAACAGCATACGATCGCAGAAGCCGGAAAAGCGAATTGCTGAGATATTGGACTGGGTTCGTGTGTAAAGGAAACGATTAAAGAAGCCAGTATTCTAGGAAAAGAGGTAATAGAAATTTTAAACTGATGGCTGGCTTTCCAATATTGGAAATAAAGTGCTATCTCCTTTAGAACTTAACACAATGATCGACAGCGGGCAAGTTGGTTTTAAGACAATTTTCCAAGACGGAAAAAAACATGGTTTGAGAGCCGACGTTTTTCGAGTGTTTGTTTCATGTCCTAGGAAGGTTGGAATGACAATGACCTTTAACAGATTTCGAGTCCTGCCACTGGCGTAACAATCTATACGGAATGTATTCACTTGAGTAGAGCTCTTTTTTCCACCAATAACCTTATACAGTGAAAACCATTTGATAAAAAAGCTGAAATATGTTTATGGAAATGTCTCTAATCCATGGGGTGGTACCCGCCGAACACATCTAAGGTATTCCGTGTAACCAATACGCTTTGACCTTTAACGTCCACTAATCAGTACACGTTTTTGTTTTGTATGGGGAGGTTCATATATTATTGTTCTTTGTTTGTTTTGGGTGGGGGGGGTTTTGTGTTTGTTTTTGTTGGGGGGTGTTTGTTTGGGGTTTTTTTGGGGGGTGGGCGTTTTGTTTTGCTTTGCTTGAGATTAGTTTCGAGGATTTTGGGGTTGTTGGGGGGGTTTTTGGGGGGTTTTTTTGTTGTTGGGTTTTTCTTTGGGGGGGGGGGCGTTTGGGGGTATTGTTTTTTGTGGTGGTGATAGTTTTGGTGTTGTTTTTTTTTTTTTATTTTTTTTTGGTGTGTGTGTGTGTGTGTGTGTGTGCGTGCGTCCATGCATGCATGCGTGCTTATGTATGTGTGTATTAGGGAGATTGTTGCTTGGCTACATTCATGCTTATTTAGCATGGGAGGCGTGGGCTATTTTCAGTTAGTTCTACAGCATTGTACACTTCTACTTTCTTTTGGGAAGACAACTGTCCCCTGTTTCTCTCTCTCTCTCTCTCTCTCTCTCTCTCTCTCTCTCTCTCTCTTCTCTTCTCTATATATACATGTTATATATAGACATACACACTTCAGAACCCCTCCACCCCCACCCACCCCCCCCCCCCCCCACCCCACACACACAAACATATGTATACATATACATGTATATATAAAGACACACACACACACATAGATAGATAGACAGACAGACAGACACAGGTTCGAGTCCCAGCAACGGCATGGGACAATTTGTGAGGCCAGAAAGGATTTAATTATCCCCTGCGCCAGTGCGTTAATATCTATGTATGTAACAGTCAACCTCGACATACATACAATATATAGATATTTATACATCAATACATACATACATACAAACATACATACATACATACATGCATGCATGCATACACATACACACACACACACACACACACACACATATATAGTCCAGGCAGTTAAGTAAATTTGAATTTATTTTTGCTCTTTTTATTCTTAACACTATCCAGAGTTAGAAATCCATTGGTAGCATTTTTTCAGTCATTTGATCATGGCGGCCATCTTGAAATTCAAAATGGCCATACTTTTGGGATATTTTACATATATTTTGACTCCCAGTTAGCATAGCATTTATATTTTTGAGGGCAGTGAACTCGCTGATATCATTTTATTTAGTTATTTGGGCATGACAGCCATCTTGAAATTCAAAATGGCCGCCAATTAAATATTCTTATTCGCCAATTAAATATATATATATATATATATATATATATATATATATATATATATATATATATATATA
>NC_054706.1:12235715-12435715 GCF_016097555.1 Gigantopelta aegis
CCCGAAACACTACAAATAGAGAGGACCGCTACATCACCAATATGGCTCTACGTCAACGCACAACCAATGCACGCCGATTACGTGACAATCTGCGACTGGAACTCGAGTATCTGATCAAACCATACGCAATCGTCTGAGAGCCAATAATCTACGCTGCCGTCGCCAGGCTGTTCGACCACCACTCCTACCACGTCACAGAACGGCCAGACGTCACTGGTGCACGCTTCATCTGCGGTGGCAACGTGTTCAGTGGGGTCGAGTGATGTCCAGGTTTAGTCTCCAGTTCAACGACGGTCGGGTTCGTGTCTACAGACGTCCTGGGGAGCGCTTCGCTGACGTTAACGTTAGACAACGTCACCGGTTCGGTGGTGGCAGCGTCATGGTGTGGGGCGGCATCTCTATCCACCACAGGACCCCCCTTTATGTGGTGGATGGCAATCTGAATGGAATCCGCTATCTGAATGAGATTATCCGGCCGTTGGTTCTCCCAGGCCTTCAGCAGATTGGCGGCGGGGCAGTTCTGCAGGATGACAATGCCAGACCCCACCGCGCCAGGGTGGTAACGGACTTTCTCAGACAACAAGGTATCGCCAGGATGGATTGGCCAGCATATTCGCCTGACTTGGCCCCAATAGAGCCGCCTGGGACGAATTAGGCAGGAGAGTTCGGGATAACCATGCCCCTCCGGCCAACCTTCATGATCTGGGTCAACTTCTTATGGCAGAGTGGCAGGCCATTCCCCAAGAGTTCTTCAGACGTCTGATCAAACAGCATGAGGCAACGATGTGTCGAGTGTATTCGCGCCAGGGGTGGATTCACACACTATTAAACAAATGTTCTAATGTGTAAAATCCATGTTTGACAACCTTCAACTTTGACAGCATGTCATGTGACTTTCTTGTATACAGTGACGTTTATTTGTGGTTTTTTGTAAATATGGAACAATAAATAAAAAATTTGGTGTAGTTTACATCATCAATCTAATACACTCTGAAACTTATTTGGTTATAAATTTTTGACCCTTAAATTCTTTTGAGTAGTATATATATATCAAATACCATATGGCCGGTTCAAAGTTCAAAGTGTCCTTAAAGATCCAGGTTTATTGAAAACATAATTGACTATTGTTTGGTATCTACGTATACCTTTTACAATATATATGAAGTATCAATAAAACAAATTCCAAAACATTTACCCGTTTTTAATATGTTCGCAATAAAAAGTGGTGTTTTTCCCATCGCTTGCCAAAACACCTCTCGACTCCACGAGCTAGTCACGTGATCCTGTGACGCGCTATGCGGCATACTATGAAAGCGTTATTGTGCACAGCCTTTCACACCTGACCTGACCTGACCTTTTCACACATTTGATTTGGAACGCGGTTGTTTGTTTTTTGTTGTTTTTTTTCAACGCGAAAATACTATTCCAGAGAACTGAATTGTATAGATGAAATATTCTTTTGGAGATAGTTTTCAAATGTGAAATATGGTGAACCATTGTTTAGTGTTTGGATTCATCAAAGCTGCAGTTTTTCCGAACTTTAAACAAACCGACAATCACAGGGTTTGCATGGAAGCGGTTCTTAAACCGGACCCGTGCGTAATGGAATTGACCGTTACGATGGGATATGATCTTCAGTGACCACTTCATCCCTGGAGATTACGACAATTATTTCAGGTGGTCGATAAGTATGACACCTAAACGTTTTGTTTAAACTTATCTGTTCCAAACCTGTATCCCCAACGGCACAAGTTTGCACACGATAAAGCAAACACGAAACCACGACGAGTACCAGCTAAATTAGAACTCAAAGGGGTGAGTTATAACTTGGACACACGCACGCACAGATACACAGGCGCGCACGCGCACACACACACACACACACACACACTGAGCGAGAGGGGGCGGGGAGGGGTGGGTATCAGTGCAGGGGCGGAATATAAATTTAAAAAAATGGTGGAGCAGCTCGAGGTTGCCAGACTCTTCTTTCAAATTCAATTATAAAGGACATTTTCACAGATACAACAAATATAACCCATGTAAATGCCTCTGAAAGTGGTACGGCCATGCGCCGCCCTTGCATGGCGTAGGGAGGCTCAGGGGGCTACGGGAGTACGCCCACCCACCCCCATTAAACTGTTTTCTTTTTTTTATAATATACTACGCAAGGTTTTTCTTATCTTTTGATCTGCACTGCCGACAGCCTTTTTTTTTACTAACATGATGCTGCACTTCGCAAGGATTGTTTTGCGCTCAAATCCTGTCGACTACTGTACATCCATCGTGCTAATTACTGCGGTCAAAGATGAATTCCATAAATGCAACCCAATGGAAGCCGCCATCTTTGACACAACATAGCAGTGGCTATTACATTTTAGGGGAAAACCCTGTGTAAAGCCACCACACCCCATTTAAACGGCATGGGACAAATTGTGAGGCCAGAAAGGATTTAATTATCCCCTGCGCCAGTGCGTTAATATCTATGTATGTAACTCAACCTCGACATACATACAATATATAGATATTCATACATAAATACATACATACATACTTTCTTTCCAATTCGACAAAATGAAAAGCAAAACACGAATCTATTTTCTGCACACAACTTCGTCGCAAAGTGACACATAATAAATGCAAAACTTTAAAAAGCACAAGTTAGAAAAGTTAATCTTCTTGGGTCTCGCTGCTAATGTTGGCTAATGCAAGTGGAAGTAATTACATTCCGGGGTGCTCTCCGCAATGGTGTCACAGAACCCAACCTCCTTTACTCGCGTGATCTTTATGAGAAAGTATGCGAATTTCATTTTCGATCTAATTAGACCGGGCGTCCATATGGGGCTTCGATGACGAAAAAACTTGCGTAATTGACGAATCACTATGAAATACCGGCGAGGAAGATGGCGCCGGAATCGACTGGTGTCGAACGAACCTATCTTCCTGATGACGTGGAGCACTGTGTCTTGAGAATTGGATTTGCGGCAAGGTGTGTGCCGACACGGACCTTTAATTTGGCAAAGTATTAACTTGTGAGTGCGACTTTCGTGGACAACAAATGAAATCTTGGGGAGGTTTTTAGTCCGCCCGTTCCCGACTAGTTTCGTGGGTTTATCAGAAGCTTTTTTCTTTTCTTTTTTTTTCTTCTTTTCTTATAAAGGTGAAAATGATGACAAAGCTTTTAAGACCATTATTACCCTTTATCAGACTCATGAGCGAAGAGTGGTTCAGGGGTTAGAATGTTCGTGTGAATTACAAGTCGTAGGATTGATCAGTGAACTCACGACTGAAGGGGTGGGTCCGGACACAGACGTTTTCTAGGAAGTGGGTGCACCTTGCACTTGTAATATTTTGAAATACATTTTCATACATTATAATTATATAGCCACTACCCAGAGTTAATGTTAAAGTTTTAACGTTTTGAGGTGTACTTTCCGTAAATTTTATATTGTATCGTGCTTTGCTCCTCGCTCTTTACATTGGTTTTGTATAATTACATCATTTTGTCGTTAAACAATCATTCATTCATCCATCCATTCATGCATTCACTCATTCTTATTCATGTACTTACCTTGTTTGACACCCAATTGCCGATCTGTAGTTTTGTGCTGGGGTGTCGTTAAACATACATTGATTCTCATACACAGGCTAGATTCTTCTCCAGAAATATATTACATCTCTATATTCATTATCCATCCGGGTTACTTAGGGGGCGCACCCTCCCCTTGGATCCTCACACCTGGAGTGATACACCAAATACCTTAGTATGTGCAATCCTGTATTTAGGAAAAGTGCATGGTTTGTTTGGTTAACGACACGTTTAGAGCACATTGATTATTTTATCATCGGCTATTGGATGTCAAATATTTGGTAATTCTACCGTAGTCAAAAGAAAATCTGCTACAGTATGGGATATTTCGTATGCACTTTTCCATAAACAAGACAGCACATATCACATCCTTTGCAAAGGTGTAGATACATCTCTCTTACCGTTAATCCGTAATAAGAGATTTTATTTTCTCTTAAAAAGAATTAAAAAAAACAAAAAAAAACATGTTGACGTTTATGTTGTATGAAAGTAGTTTGTTTTATTTAACGACGCCACCAGAGCACATTGATCCTCTCATCTTATCATCGGCTATTGGACGTCAAACATATGGTCATTCTGACACTGTGATTTTGTTTAGAGGAAACCCGCTGTCGCCACATAGGCTACTCTTGTACGACAGGCAGCAAGGGATCTCTTATTTGCGCTTCCCACAGGCAAGATAGCACAAACCATGGCCTTTGTTGAACCAGTTATGGATCACTGGTCTGTGCAAGTGGTTTACACCTACCATTTGAGCATTGCGGAGCACTCACTCAGGGTTTGGAGTCGGTATCTGGATTAAAAATCCCATGCTTCGACTGGGATCCGAACCCAGTACCTACCAGCCTGTAGTCCGATGGCTTAAACACTGCACCACCGAGGCCGGTTTTATGTTGTATGAAAGGAGTTGACGATGAACTTATTAAAGGGACATACCCTAGTTTCAACCCGTGAAAATTAACACTAAGTTTAGTTAATCTACAAACCTGAAACACATTTGGATAAAGTTACAAATGAATGAAACAGGAGTCTGTGACTTTGAAATGGTGAAATACCCTCTGAAAACGGACTAAAACTCGACTCCATAACTGTTACTTTTCAGATGCACGTGCGTTTTTAAAAATATGAGAAATACATTTTGTGATATTAAAAATAGCAGGGTGACTAAAGACACATCGAATGTGTGGAAATTGATAAACTAAACCATAAAATCTAAGTAAGTATGATTTCAGTTACCAAAACCGGCTATAATAGTCAGATATATCTTAGTGTTTAAAAACTAGGGTATATCCCTTTAAAACCGCGGGTGTGTTTGTACTTTGCTTTAGTAAGCGATGTTATAATACTGAGAAACGGTAACTTTAAGATGGCACAGAGATTAGAAGCTGTGAAATACTCCAACGAATCGAAAGCCAATCGTTTTATTCAGCACGACGTCCCACAGTAGATGAAGCCGATACATAATCGAGCAGTTCCTGAAACAAGAACGGGTTAGGCAGCTAGCACGTCTACTTTATCAGTTCATGTCTCTGTGAATTTTTCCTAAATGCGCCATCTTTGTAGATCAAGATAAATGCGAGGACATTTTTCACCGAAGAGAAATTTGGCACTTCCAGCAGATCTTAATTAACGTTCAAATAAACCGGGCAATAAGTCTTTTCGAGGGTTGTCTCGGCAATTCAATAGCGTCGTTTTCGCGCTTCCATCTAAGGTTCGAGTACGCTTTCTTGGTAACAAATCTCAGCTGACAGTTAATGATTCAAAGCGAGGAAACTTGCTACCGTCACATAGATAGCCGGGGTAAGTTCAGCCAGCTCTTTGTCGCTAACGCTTGCTAGATTGGGCTTTACACTACGCATTAGTTAAAAGTTTGTTTTCTTTAACGACTCCACAAAAGCACGGGGCAGGACGTAGCCCAGTGGTAAAGCGTCCGACTGATGCGCTGTCGATTTGGGATCGATCCTCGTCAGTGGACCCATTGGGCTATTTCTCGCTCCAGCCAGTGCACCACGACTGGTATATCAAAGGCCGTGGCGTGTGTTGTCCTGTCGCGAGATGGTGCATATAAAAGATCCCTTGCTGCTAATCGAAAAGAGTGGCCCATGAAGTGGCGACAGCGGGTTTCCTCTCTCTATATCTATGTGGTCCTTAACCATATGTCCGACGCCATATAACCGTAATTACAATGTGCTGAGTGCGTCGTTAAATAAAACATTTCCTTCCTTCCACAAAAGCACATCGGCTATTGGATGTCAAACATTTGGTAAATTTGGCATATAGTCTTAGACAGGAAACCAGCTCCATTTTTTTTCATTAGTAGCAAGGTATCTTTTATATGCACAATCCCATAGACAGGATATCATATACTACGGCCTTTGGTGCACCAGTGGTGCACAGACTGGAGCGAGAAATAGCCAAATGGGCCCACCGACAGGGGTTGATTCCAGACCAACCGCGTATCCAGCGGTATTTAATGCTATATTAAAGTTAGGGACACCTTGAAATTTGAGCCGACCAGATGTAATTTGGTGTATTGATACCTTTAGCGAGATCCTAGCTTGAGTCACCTCCAGCTCTACCCCTTATTGATGACATATCGATACCAATAAGGGGTAGGGCTG
Organism: Gigantopelta aegis; assembly: GCF_016097555.1. NCBI lineage: Eukaryota > Metazoa > Mollusca > Gastropoda > Neomphalida > Peltospiridae > Gigantopelta > Gigantopelta aegis. Next base: position 12,241,923 of record NC_054706.1, read on the forward strand.
GAGATGACACGAGCTAGCAAGATCCATACCATCAACACGGTATACTGCTGGACTGGTAAGTAGTTGGATAAGAGCACTAAGTACAAATCTCTCGATACTGACAACATTATCGATAATGCTTCTTTGACATCGAGAACCGGCGTTTCAAAGGGAGTACTAAGACTTCATGTCATATTTACCGAATGTTTGACATCGAGAACCGGCGTTTCAAAGGGAGTACTAAGACTTCATGTCATATTTACCGAATGTTTGACATCGAGAACCGGCGTTTCAAAGGGAGTACTAAGACTTCATGTCATATTTACCGAATGTTTGACAACGAGAACCGGCGTTTCAAAGGGAGTACTAAGACTTCATGTCATATTTACCGAATGTTTGACATCGAGAACCGGCGTTTCAAAGGGAGTACTAAGACTTCATGTCATATTTACCGAATGTTTGACATCGAGAACCGGCGTTTCAAAGGGAGTACTAAGACTTCATGTCATATTTACCGAATGTTTGACATCGAGAACCGGCGTTTCAAAGGGAGTACTAAGACTTCATGCCATATTTACCGAATGTTTGACATCGAGAACCGGCGTTTCAAAGGGAGTACTAAGACTTACATATTTACGAATGTTTGACAACGAGAACCGGCGTTTCAAAGGGAGTACTAAGACTTCATGTCATATTTACCGAATGTTTGACATCGAGAACCGGCGTTTCAAAGGGGGTAGGGGGTACTAAGACTTCATGTCATATTTACCGAATGTTTGACATCGAGAACCGGCGTTTCAAAGGGGGTACTAAGACTTCATGTCATATTTACCGAATGTTTGACATCGAGAACCGGCGTTTCAAAGGGGGTACTAAGACTTCATGCCATATTTACCGAATGTTTGACATCGAGAACCGGCGTTTCAAAGGGGGTACTAAGACTTCATGCCATATGTACCAAATGTTTGACATCCAATAGCCGAGGAGCGGGACGTAGCCCAGTGGTAAAGCGCTCGCTCGGTGCGCGGTCGGTCTGGGATCGATCCCTGTCGGTGGGCCCATTGAGCTATTTCTCGTTCCAGCCTGTGCACCACGACTGGTATATCAAAGGCCGTGGTATGTACTATCCTGTCTGTTGGACGGTGCATATAAAAGATCCCTTGCTGCTAATTGAAAAGAGTAGCCCATGAAGTGGCGACAGCGGGTTTCCTCTCTCAATATCTATGTAATCCTTAACCATGTCTGATGCCATATAACCGTATATAAAATGTATTGAGTGCGTCGTTAAATAAAACATTTCTTTCTTTTCCAGTAGCTGATGATTAATAAATTATTGTGTTTTAGTGGTGTCATTAAACAAAACAAACTTTTAACTAATGCGTAGTGTAAAGCCCAATGTAGCAAGCGTTAGCGACAAAGAGCTGGCTGAATTTACCCCAGCTATTATGTGACGGTAGCAGGTTTTCTCGCTTTGACTCATTAAAGGGACATTCCTGAGTTTGCTGCATTGTAAGATGTTTCCGACTAATAAAATATTTCTACCATTAAATTTACATATTAAATATATTTTCTGGTTTAGAATGTCAGTGTCTGTATATTCAATGTGTTTCTGGTCGTCTTGATATTTGTAAGAAGCCCAAACTGGATTTCGTACGTACGAAAAATTTTATATTTTTGGAAATAAAATGAAATTTAACCTAGTACAAATATTAGAACAATCAGAAACACGTTTAATATACAGCCACTAATATTTTATGCAGAAAAATATATTTGACATGTAATTACAATCGTTAAAAAGTCTTTGTTAGTCGATAACATTTTAAAAAGTGCAGCAAACTCATGAATGTCCCTTTAACATGAGTGCATGAATGAATTCAAAACTTGTATCTTTGCACAAAGCGGATACTGTACACATGTAGACACATTATAATTTGCATTTTTCATAATCTATAATCTTCATGAATGATAGCCATATGTTACAAATCAACTAGGATAATTAACGAACGTTTAATAAAACCTTTGTGTATTTAGTAACTTTGGGTATAGTGGACATCATAATGTAACAATTGTCCAAAAAATAAGTAAATAAACAAATAAACAAATTAGGAAACAGTTATCTTTTCAGAACCTGATTGATTGATTGATCGATTGAATGAGTGCATGAATGAATTCAAAACTTGTATCTTTGCAAAAAACAAGAGTCAAAAGCATGTTTTGACAAAGTGGTGATCATGCATTGTACGATTCTTCATTAGGAGGACTGCCAGTGGCCAGGACGACACATTCTTCCCAAGACTGTTACAATACATTTAAACCTGCACAAACAAAGCTCAGTGGATATATTGACATTGTGTAGAGGGGACGGGATTTGGAACACTCATCTGAGGTACTTGAGTTGTGGGGTCGAACTCTGTGTATTTTTACCGCCCCACCATGCCCCATGACATGTACATTAAAAGCTGTGGTATGCGCTGACCTGTTTGTAGAAAAAAGTGTGTACCAGTATATAACAGATTCTTTGCAGATGATTCATTACTCAATGTACTTTAGCTGTCATTTAGACACAAAACAAACTTTAATTTAAATTATGTAAAACACTCATTCAAAGTCAACAGCATCTTTTTTACAGTTTCTACCAATTTCTTAGTTTTCGAGAGTTAAATCCTCTTCCTCTGGGGGCTTTAACGAGGCAATGTATCATGTCATAATAGCTATGGTATTAGCATTGATTAATACATTTTATTGTAAAACGTTAGCGTCGATAAACATCCTAATTAACTACAGCGTAACTGAATACATGTTTAAGGTTACTGCAATTAACTTGAATTGATCCCTCATTTCTTTGCTAATATAAACGATTATTTAAACAGAAAGGAAAAAACGGTCTCAATCGACCTAGTTTCCGTCCTGTTTGTAAACATATTAAAGCAGTTTGAAAGCTAATTGTGTAAAATTGTTTTTCTGGTGGATGGGAATTAAAAGAACGGAAGAATTTTGTTTTGTCATTTTTAAAAATCCTTTATCATCATACTGTGTCTTTCTTACCGGACATATTTAATGGAAATAGATCAATGTGCTGGAATACGTGTAGCACAAAGGGTTTGCTAATACTAGGATCACACTACCAACTGTCACGGCGTGGTTGGCCAATTTGCCGATTTCTCAAATTCTGCAACTGTCCTGTTGCTAGTGTGATCGATCTTACAACTCGATTATCGTCGTATACAACACCTACGACCGATTAGTTGTTAGTCTGAGCGCACCCATCGTAAGTCGGGAGTTGTGGAAATTACAATGCACTTGTCGAGTTGGCCAACTGTCGTGACAGTTGATAATCTGAGCCTAGCATAAAACTACACTGTATAAATAAATAGGTAAAAACTACTTATCTACATGTATGTTGGGCATATTATATATAAGTATAAGTATACAAGTATATATTCTCACGGGAAAATGTTCCTCTGCGCGTATTGTACAAGGTAAGCCTATATGTTTAATGGCAATGATTATGAAGGGAAAATCTCAAATAATTTTCAAGAAATTATTTATTGGTGAACATCATATGTTGATTTGTAAAATTCAGTTATACAAAACAAAAACTGTTTTGTTTAACGACACCACTAGAGCACATTAATTAATAAATCATCAGCTATTGAATGTCACGCAACTGGTAATTCTGACACGTATTCATCAGAGAAAACTGGCTACATTTTTTCATTAGAAGCAAGGGATCTTTTATATGCACTTTCCTACAAACAGGAAAGCACATACTACATCCTTTGAGTAGTTGTGGTGCACCGGTTGGAACGGGGAAAACCCAATCAGTTGAATGAATCCACCAAGACTTGGTGGATCCATTAGTGGTTCGATCCTGCGATGCAGGCACCTCGAGAAAGCACTTAACCGACTGAGCTAAATCCCTCCCCTTCAGTTATATTTATTCAAGTAAGAAATGTCAAGTCATAAACAAATTTTACAATTTGTTCGAGACCATTTTGTTAGGTGAACAGGAACTTTTTCCATGAGTATATTTTATTATCCAAGTGTCCACGCTATAACCCATGTGTCACACACTGTAGGATCAGACACAAGACGGATTTAAGAAAGGCAATCTAAGGTAATCACCCCCCCACCCCCTCAAAAAAAAAAAAAAAAAAAAAAAAGTGCTCCTTTTTAACAATTTGTTTACATTTTTCATCGAAGTGACCTTTTCAGGGGTCGGTCCGTGTGCCCTTTTGTACCTCCCACCTGGGTCCGCCCTTGAGACTGCATCTGACCTACTAAATAGGCTTACAAAATATTGCCTGAAAATATTAGCACTTCATTTTCTATGAAAGATTCATTCATCATATCTCACTATTACTGAATTAATAAATGTTTAACAATATCCCAGCACAAAAATGCACATCGGCTATTGTGTGTTAAACAAAGGTAAATACATGAATATGATTATTTTCATTAAAAATTAAAAAAATAAAACATTATTATATAATTGTGTAAAACCACAGCATAAAGAGTTGTGATATTTTGGTTTGTAGCTCAAACAAGGATACAGACAACAAACATAACATTTGTAATTTTTCAGCTAATACTAGCAAAGTGACAGGCTTAAAACACAACACATTTTATTTACGGTTATATGGCGTCAGACATATGGTTAAGGACCACACAGATTTTGAGAGGAAACCTGCTGTCGCCACTTCATGGGCTACTAACATTTGTAATTTTTCAGCTAATACTAGCAAAGTGACAGGCTTAAAACACAACACATTTTATTTACGGTTATATGGTGTCAGACATATGGTTAAGGACCACACAGATTTTGAGAGGAAACCCGCTGTCGCCACTTCATGGGCTACTCTTTCCAATTAGCAGCAAGGGATCTTTTATTTGCGCTTCTCACAGGCAGGATAGCACAAACCATGCATGGCCTTTGTTGAACCAGTTATGGATCACTGATCGGTGCAAGTGGTTTACACCTACCCAATGGGCCTTGCGGAGCACTCACTCGGGGTTTGGAGTCAGTATCTGGATTAAAAATCCCATGCCTCGACTGGGATCCGAACCTAGTACCTACCAGCCTGTTGACCGATGGCCTAACCACGACACCACGGAGGCCGGTCATGTTCTATGATGTCTATTGGAAGATCTGTAGTTGACGCCAGAACAGACGCAGTGCGTTTTGTAACATTCGATTCAATGCGTTTTATTTCGGATTGGTACCATACGCGCCAGACCCAGTGGATCCGAACCTAGTACCTACCAGCCTGTTGACCGATGGCCTAACCACAACACCACGGAGGCCGGTCATGTTCTATGATGTCTATTGGAAGATCTGTAGTTGACGCCAGAACAGACGCAGTGCGTTTTGTAACATTCGATTCAATGCGTTTTATTTCGGATTGGTACCATACGCGCCAGACCCAGTGGGTTTTAGGTCTTATGGTATCAAGCATTTGCAGAAGAATGTATATTTCAAGTCACATAATCTGTGTCACACTTCCTTTTTTGTATACTTCAAGTCACAAACATGTGTGACTGACTCTTCCTTTAACATATTTTTAGTCATGTAAGTCATGCAAAGAAGCGGGACGTAGCCTTGTGGTAAAGTACTCACCTCATGCACTGTCGATCTAGGATAGACACCCGTTGATGGGCTCATTGGGCTATATCTTATTCCAGCCAGTGTAATATGAGCGTGGTATGTGCTATCCTGTTTGTTGGATGGTGCACATAAAAGATCCCTTGATACTAATGGGAAAATGTTGCAGGTTTCCTCTCTAAGACTATATGTCAAAATTACCAAATGTTTAACATCCAATTGCTGATGATTATTAAACCAATGTGCTGTAATAGTCTCGTCAAACAAAACAAACTAACTTTTAAGTCATGGAACTCTACCTTTTGTTTATTTCAAGTCACATTATCTGTGTCACTCAACCTTTAGTATATTATCAAGTCACACAATCAATCACATGTGACTTTTGACATACAAGCCCACCTATTATGGTTCATAAAAGTTTTTTTGTTTGTTTTGTTTATTAATCATCGGCTATTGGATGCCAAACATATGGTCATTTTTGACACAGTCAGAGAGGAAACCCGCTACATTTTTCCATTAGTAGCAAGGGATCTTTTATATGCACCATCCCACAGACAGGATAGCACATACCACAGCCTTTGATATACCAGTCGTGGTGCACTGGCTGGAACGAGAAATAGCCCAATGGGCCCACTGGTGGGGATTATCTCAAACCGACCGTGCATCAAGCGAGCACTTTACCACTGGGCTACATTCCGCCCCGACTGGTTCATAACACAAATAACTCAATTCTCTGTTTCAGGGATATTTTTAATATACATGTATATATGTATATATGTATATATATATATGTATATATATATATATATGTATATATATATATATATATATATATATATATATATATATATATATATATATATACGATATGGAAACAAGGCAGTTAGTTCAATACATGCTATATCTACATATACATGTACAACACAATGAATATTAGTGCTATAAACATGTATTTACAGTTAACGTAAATCACTGCTTGCTAAGTAGAGGGCACTTGAAAACACAGTATATAATATGTAGAAGTATACTACATTTATTTACTATTAATGAAGACCAGTATAAAATATTTGAAATAACTCAACTCAACATTTTAATTGTGAGCCAATAGGCTTGTATTATGTATTATTATGGCTGTAAATAATTCAGAATATGAGGCTGATTTTCATAAATTGGACAGACAGGCCGTAGCTAGGAGGGGTGGGGTGGGGGGGTGGGGGGGATAATTTTTTTAATTATAGAAAGTTAAAGAAAATTAAGGAGTTTTAGACTATTAACTACTCTGTATCTGCCCCCCCCCCCCCCCCCCCACCCCCAAAAAAAATCCTAGCTATGGCCCTGACAGAATGTTATAACATATTATGTTATTACAAACATAAACATCAGCTGATATAAAACAATAAAAAAAATCTGCAATTTCATTTTAATGTACATATATTATGTGATTTCATAACTGAAAAGTCAAACAGTTTTAACAATGAGGTATGCATTCATATCAGTGGTTTTATTGTCTTTCAAAAACAGACATCTGCATTTCAAATTTAATTAAAGTTGATTTAATCAACTAATATAAAAGCAAATTCTGCAATTTCATTTTAATATACCAATTATGTCATTTAATAATTTAATAATTTATTAATCAAATTTATTTAATAATGAGGTATGGATTCATGATATCAATGACTTTCTTTTATTTCAAAAACAGACATCTGGATTTCAAATTTCATTAAAATGGATTTCATTTTTCATTAAAACATTCTCTCTTTCCAAGAGTACAAAATTATAAAACTGGAATCAAATTGATCAATTTATGTTTTTTAAACCACCAGTTCAGTTTAAACCATTTTGAATACATGGACACCAATCATTACAGGCACATGTGCAGGGGTCCCTGATACAGCATATTTTCTAATCTTTTTCAATATATTGTCACAGGGGAGCAGTCTATAAACTCATCATAGTCAAGACCACCACCCCCGCCCCCCCCCCCCCAAGATACATTCCTGCACACATGCCAGAATTATTAATATTAAAACATCACTTTGCAACATCATAATCAGTGATTCAAAATATACATGTATTCAAATGAATGAGAATGACTATATTATCTGTAGAATCCTCTGGTTCCAAAAATCAGACAATTGTGGAAAGCTAATCACAAGTTTAGTACCTAGAAAATGGGTCTAAAGTTACAGTCTCACTGTTTGCATTTAGCTCCAGTGTTACATCTAAGTGTTATAGGATATTAAACATGCTACTATTTAATATCATGTTTATGTCCCCCGTGAAATAATCTTCATTGTCACTCACTAAAGCTCTTGACAACTAAACATTTATTTCACTCAGGACATAAACATGATACGAAATGGAAGCTCGTTTAATAGCCTATAACAGTTACATGTAATATTGGAGCTGTATGCAAAACATGAGGCAGTCGCCACCACCACCTTCAGAAAAGACAAGACAAACTTGGATTTAATCATATAACTGTAAAAGTGGATCTAAAGATATATTTATGTTCTTGAAATTGGGTCTAAAATTACACAACAGTTGAAAATAGGTCTGCACATAATAGTACAAAATTGGGTCTAATCATATACATAGAGGATATTTCATGGTTTTGTCACATATCATTTATATCTCATTGAGTGAAGTTTGCAATCATATCTCCAGAGTCGCGCTTGCGCAACGAGTGTGATATGATTGCAAACTTCACGAAATGAGATATAAATAATATTTGACAAAAAAACATGAAATTTTCTATTTATTATATAACATTTGGCAATTTACCTTTATTTTTAAAATGCAAGCAGCAAAACAGTTCCAGCTTTCTTACAGTGAAGATAACACTTTCGACAGTGACAATAACACATTTTAGAGTGAAATAGTGAAATTTTCACTCTAAAATGTGTTATCGTCACTGAGTGACTGATAACACTTTTATTTCACTGATATTTTAAGATATTTCACTATATGTTATATAATAAACTATAAATAGCTGTCTATGGTACCAATAATGTTGTCTAAAATTATTTATGAGGTAACAAAAAATTGTAAAAGCTGATGAGGCTAAAGTTATTGAGGATGTGTAACCACAAACTGGGTCAAAGTTATTTATAGCATACCTCAGAAGTGGATCAAAGTTATTTTTAGATTATGTGGAGTCAGAAACTAATTCAAAGTTATTTAAGTTGTCACTAGATGCTTATTAATAGAAAGGTCTGATTCCACTGACTAGGTCAAACTACATTTGATAAACTGGATTAAAGTTATTTTTGGCATTCTCTTAAAATACAAATGTCTTAATTAATTAGCTGCATCTGTTACTGGGTCATCCATCATCATAAAAATAACATGTGATTTAACTTAACAGTCACTACAAAAATTCATATCCATTTGAATTAAATCTAAAGAGGCACTTTGACACATCCTCAGCCATATGGTATTATTATTTTGTGCACCGATTCAGTGAGAATTCATAACAAATGCTGCATTCGAGAAAAAGCACTTTGGTTACAGTCTCTCTGACCTTAATCATGAGTGACAGGAAAGAAGCTGCAAGGTGCCAATTTGTAGGCCATCATCTAGATCACGGAACAGTACAATCCTAAAATACGACGTTTCCTCATCTCTAAGCGTCACCAGATTTGACACCAACAGACTCCGGGATTGCCGGATTGAGGACATCTGATGGCAAAACATCGTAGCCTAGTTTTTTCAAGTCCTTCGTAAGAATGTTAAAAGTCACTTCAACGAAGCCTTGAGATCGCACTCTTGTCACTGAAAAAGTGAAAACTACAATTCTGTTAACAGGACATGGCCAATTCTGGGAATGAAGTATTCATGTGAATGATAATTCAATTAGTTGTAAATATATACATGCAGAACTCACAATTTTAGGGGAGCTGTCACTGTGGCTCCTCATCACGATCCAGAAATTAATTCAAAGAGAGGAATTTTAGCTCCCTTTAGAATGTGAATTTAATTTGTTTAAATGTACTACTACAAAAGGCTTAAATATTGATGCTTATTGTGTTAATATCTTAAATGGCTCCCCATAATGTTAGTAAGGGGAGCAATTAATCACAGCCCTCAAAAAGAAAATCACAGCAACATTTGTGTATATTGGTTATTTAGCTTCCAATAAAGAATGGAATTTTATATTTACTGAAACCTCAGCACATTTAAAAGAATGGCTATTTCATGTTTAACATAGGGCTAACACTGGCTAACACTGTCATCCATTTTGAAACAAACAAACACAATTATACAGAATATTATATTAAAAAAACAAAATCTAGGTTTGAAAGGGTTATTGTTGAAGTTTTCCCATATTTATTTTCTGAATTCCAATTTAGAAAGATTATCTAGTTTATAACCATCTATGAGAAGAATTACGGATCTTCATTCAGCAAAAACTGGTATGCCCTTCGTTGACCTCTAATGACAAGTTTGAAAATACACGCTGATGTTTCAATGCCAAGTATTAAACATCCACAATCAGCTTTAATGTGTTCATCAATATAAAAACTAGATAGCTAGGAAACGTTCAACACAAGGATCATCTTGCTATAACCTGACTGACACATAAAAATTACCCAACTCACTTGGCCTTTTTTTCCCCCAAACAATATTATTGCAACTTTGTTATATTAGTGTTCTTTGTTAAACACAGACTGACAGACTATTAAAATGATATCGCAAACTGATCTTTATCTGTCTCTCTCTCTCTCCATCTGAAGAACCACCTCAGCTGTAACACATTAATTGCCAAGAAGAGTGGATGTTTTAGGAAATGATTCTACAAGATTGCATCAGATAACACAGTCTGAAGACAAACACTGTGATCCTGGGTTCATGCACAGCCAATTAATTTGTCCCATTCACAGCCAGTTGACAGGAGTGGTCCCGAGTGCATGTCCAATTAACTGAAATCACACGAGCACAGTGAGAGGTGTTTGCTTTCCATGATGTGGGGCCTGAACCAATCAAGATACGAAAATCAAGGCTTAATGCTGAGGCACAATATCATGTCTTTACCCAAAATATTTACAGGAAACTCATCAGCGCAGATCTCATACCACAAATAAAATTAAAAAAACAAGTGTTGGGGGTATGTCCTGGTATTATTAATGTGCCCTTCCCCCAACAATCATTTCCAGGAAATGACAGGATAGACTCATCACCAGACCTGTCAACCCTCCCGGATTCCGCGGGAGTCTCCCGGTATTTGATCAAATCTCCTTTCACCTGTGCGGGAGACAGTTTCTCCTTTTAAATGACATTTTTGTAAGTATAAAAAAAATCGATCCTCTTTTGTCAAAATAACAGAAGGGAAGTAACTCTGCCTTTTTTTCTCATTCGGCAAATGTCGACTACTTTCGGCTTCTGAGAATGTAACAGGCCGAATTGTCCCGACTGTTTAACCTTTGCCGAAGTGAAAATTGTGGGATAGCCTATTTATATTGTTAAAAAAGCACATGGAGTTTATAAAATGACATGTAATTATAATGTTTGTTGTCATCGTAATGGCTACAAAGCGTGTTGCCGCTAATTCAACAGGCTGTGTATTGACATTCAGTGTTGCCATATAAAAAAAAAAACTATCCAATTTAGTTCTAATAACACCTCTGAATTGTAAAATGTCTTCCCACTGGATTACATAATGCAACTATGACGAATCTGAACTGCCAGACTCCGAGTTGACAGCGATACACACGATGCATGTTAAAATCACATGTCACAGCAAGACAACGAAAAGACCAATTAACTGTATAAACATACTTGTGTCAGTTAATTTTGTATGTTTGTGCAGTAAAATGTTGGTTATAAGGGTACACTTCAAGAAATTATTTTTGTACAATTAAAAAATGTTGTGTTTGACATTGACATAAAGTTACTCACGGAAATGGGTATAATTCCGGTATATTTCACACGATGTCCGTAATGAGGTTTTACTTATGATTAATGAAAATACAATGTTTATTGCATCATTATAATGATTTTCAATAAGTACCACGCCACCGTTCCTCATTATAGTAAAAACTGAATATTAATTTATAAGATTTATATAAATTTGTCTTTGGTACTTAGGTACATTAACCACAAAACATAATGTAACGCAACCTGTAAGGCTGTAAGTGTAATACCGTAAATGTACTAATTAAAATTTTTATTTCTTGTTCATGTTCTTAACATTTTTGGATAATATTTTTTTTTTTTTTAAATATGTATTAAATCATAATAATATTTAAACTTTAAATAAAAAAAAAAAAAAAAATATTAATATTTTTTTTTTTTTTTTAATGCCAAGATCTAAGGTTAAGAAGTATATATGACATTATAAAGTATTCATATAACTTATTGTAATAATGTTTTTTTTTTAAATCTTGCGATTTTGGGTTAAATTGTGTGAATTTAAAAATCTCCTGCTTTTTGACAAAATCTCCTGCTTTTTCAACACACACCTCCTGCTTTCTCTTGTCTAAAGGTTGACAGGTCTGCTCATCACTCAAGAAAACGCTTAGGCAAATAATGTAGTTATACAACCAAATACATCATGGGTAATCCTGAGGATGGGGTCTGAGGGTGTGCACCTGGTTTCCAAGCACTGCAGATTCTTTCATTACAATGAATTTATTTTGACTTTTCAATAACTGACAGTTCAGTAAGTGCCTAATAAAAAAATGACAGTTCAGCAAGTGCCCAATGAAAAATAACAGACTAGCAAGTGCCCAATAAAAAATGACAGATCAGCAACTGCCCTTTTTTGAGTTGAACTCCCGCCAAGCAAAATCTTAAGATTCTCCGCAACACTGTTAATAAAATTGTGTTTGCACTGACTTGACCAATCATCTGAGTAGTGGGTCAGCCAGTAGAAATCGCTTTATTCAGTGTTCTTATAGGTCAAACATACTAACTTCTATACTATACAGCCATTTATAAGTATATCCTATTACCTTGTGTCACACAATACCTGGGTCAGTATTATTACAGGTCAGATAGGTCAATATTATTATAGGTCAGATAGGTCAATATTATTATAGGTCAGATAGGTCAATATTATTATAGGTCAATATTATAACAGGTCAGATAGGTTAATATTAATACAGGTCAGATAGGTCAATATTATTATAGTCAGATAAGTCAATATTATGACAGGTCAGATAGGTTAATATTAATACGGGCAGATAGGTCAATATTATTACAGGTCAGATAGGTCATTATTATTACCGGTCAGGTAAGTCAATATTATTACAGGTCAGTTTATACATGTGCAAATTACCAGGTCAGATGGAACAATATTATTACAGGTCAAATTGGTCAAAATTACATGATTAATGGGTCAATATTATTATAAATAAACTTGGTCAACATTATTATAGACAGGTCAGACGGGTCAACATTATATACAGGTGGGTTAGCTAAGTCCATATTATTATACAGGTAGGTGAGATGGGTCAACATGGTAGGTCAGATGGGTCAATATTATTACAGGTCAAATGGATCAGTATTATTGTATGTCCCATAAAGTTTCCTACCATCTCTGCCTTCTCCCTGAGCCACGACACAGGGGTCAATGAACTCTGGCCGTCTGCTCATAATCCAGCTGAGGAACATCTGCAGGAGAGAGGCTGACTCCGGAACAAACATCGGCAGACACAGCTTATGTCTGGAAGAAACAACATCACAAACATTACACAGCTTGTGTCTGGAACAAAACAACATCACAAACATTACACAGCTTGTGTTTGGAACAAAACAACATCACAAACATTATACAGCTTTTGTCTAGAAGAAAACAACATCACAAACATTATACAGCTTGTGTCTGGAAGAAAACAACATCACAAAAATCATACAGCTTGTGTCTAGAAGAAAACAACATCACAAACATTATACAGCTTGTGTCTGGAAGAAAACATCACAAACATTACACAAACAACATCACTAACATTACACAAACAACATTACTAACATTACACAGTTTGTGTCTAGAAGAAAACAACATCACAAACATTATACAGCTTGTGTCTGGAAGAAAACATCACAAACATTACACAAACAACATCACTAACATTACACAAATAACATCACTGACATTACACAGTTTGTGTCTAAAAGAAAACAACATCACAAACATTACACAGCTTGTGTCTGGAAAAAAACAATATCACAAACATTACACAGACAACATCACAAACATTACACAGTTTGTGTCTGAAAGAAAACAATATCACAAACATTATACAGCTTGTGTCTGGAAGAAACAACATCACAAACATTATACAGCTTGTGTCTGGAACAAAACAACACCAGAAACATTACACAAATAACATCACTGACATTACACAGTTTGTGTCTAGAAGAAAACAACATCACAAACATTACACAGCTTGTGTCTGGAAAAAAACAATATTACAAACGTTACACAGACAACATCACAAACATTACACAGTTTGTGTCTGAAAGAAAACAATATCACAAACATTATACAGCTTGTGTCTGGAAGAAACAACATCACAAACATTATATAGCTTGTGTCTGGAAGAAACAACATCACAAACATTATACAGCTTGTGTCTGGAACAAAACAACATCACAAACATTGCACAGCTTGTGTCTGGAACAAAACAACATCACAAACATTACACAGCTTGTGTCTGGAAGAAACAACATCACAAACATTATACAGCTTGTGTGTGGAACAAAAACAACACCACAAACATTACACAGCTTGTGTCTGAAAGAAAACAATATCACAAACATTACACAGCTTGTTTCTGGAAGAAACAACATCACAAACATTATACAGCTTGTGTCTGGAACAAAACAACATCACAAATATTACACAAATAACATCACTGACATTACACAGTTTGTGTCTAGAAGAAAACAACATCACAAACATTACACAGCTTGTGTCTGGAAAAAAACAATATCACAAACGTTACACAGACAACATCACAAACATTACACAGTTTGTGTCTGAAAGAAAACAACATCACAACCATTATACAGCTTGTGTCTGGAAGAAACAACATCACAAACATCATACAGCTTGTCTGGAACAAAACAACATTACAAACATTATACAGCTTGTGTCTGGAACAAAACAACATCACAAACATTATACAGCTTTTGTCTGGAACAAAACAACATCACAAACATTATACAGCTTGTGTCTAGAAGAAACAACATCACAAACATTATACAGCTTGTGTCTGGAACAAAACAACATCACAAACATTATACAGTTTTTGTCTGGAAGAAAAAAACATCACAAACATTATACAGCTTGTGTCTGGAAGAAAACAACATCACAAACATTATACAGCATTTGTCTGGAAGAAACAACATCACAAACATCACACAGCTTGTGTCTGGAAGAAAACAACATCACAAACATTACACAGCTTGTGTCTGGAAGAAAACAACATCACAAACATTACACAGCTTGTGTCTGGAAGAAAACAACATCACAAACATTACACAGCTTGTGTCTGGAAGAAAATAACATCACAAACATTACACAGCTTGTGTCTGGCAGAAAACAACATCACAAACATTACACAGCTTGTGTCTGGAAGAAAACAACATCACAAACATTATACAGCTTGTGTTTGGCAGAAAACAACATCACAAACATTACACAGCTTGTGTCTGGAAGAAACAACATCACAAACATTATACAGCTTGTGTCTGGAACAAAACAACATCACAAATATTACACAAATAACATCACTGACATTACACAGTTTGTGTCTAGAAGAAAACAACATCACAAACATTACACAGCTTGTGTCTGGAAAAAAACAATATCACAAACGTTACACAGACAACATCACAAACATTACACAGTTACATCACAAACATTACACAGGGGCAGAAAGTGAAAAATATATCCACTGACCTGTGAGACCTGTCGCCAAGAAACATCATTATCCCCACCCTCCACCCTTGATTGGTTAAAGCCATACATGTAACTGACAGATATGCAACATCTGTAGACACATATTAAGCCCAACCCTCCACCCTTTATTGGATAGAACCAGGTAATTGAAAGATATGAAACATCTGTAGCCACATCTCAGTCCCCACCCTCCACCCTCTATTGGTTAGAATCAGGTAACTGACAGATAAACAACATCTGTAGACACACCTTAATCCCCATTCCTCCATCCTTTATTGGTTAGAACCATGTAACTGACAGATATACATCTGTAGACACACCTTGACCTTTTTTATTACATGGAATAATGGATCTGCCAACCTTAAAAATCATGAAAGAATGTTAAAATAAAATCACCATTGGAACATATCTACTCACCCGAGGGCCTAGCACATTACACTCAACTTGTCTCTCATTATTTCTACTAATCGCTGGTCAAGGAGGTACCATTACTTTCTGTTTGTTATTATTTCTTAGAATATATTTCATCCATTCTTTGCGTCTGGGTCAAAAGTGAACCCTAACTCAGATACTGGTACTATATCCTCCTATTTATTTGTTCAGTGACATGTAAAAAGCATAGCATACATAATCTGTGGAGTTATTTGATGTAAATAGCTTCGCAAGTGAAGTCAGAATCGATGGGCCTATTTAATTGGCTCATGTAAACATCAGTTGTGATATAATAATCACTGACAACTTTAAATAAATGGTGAAATTAATATCAACTGAATTTTAAAGTTAACTTGTTTATTAGGACACCCACGAATAATGAACTACAGAAGGGGAATAACACTGTATTGTACTCATCTGAAACAGCACTGAATTAATTGGTCAGATAGTTCAAGTAAAGCAATGCTCAACGAACCTGATTAATCAGACCATCACTATATTAACTACTGCCAAGTGCTCTAAAGAATAGGCTCTTCTTGTATGACCTCACTAAATCTACTCAGTATTATTGCTTTATTAAATACTGTCACTCAAGCTTAACAAAAGGACCAATGAAAGTACTGTAGCTTCGATATGAATTTCATTTCATTTTCAATTACGGTTCAAGTATGCTGTCCTGGGCACACACCTCAGCTATCTGGGATATCTGTCCAGGACAGTGGGTTAGTTGTTAGTTGGTTATTGGTTAGTGAGAGAGAAGTAGTGGCCTTACACCTACCTATTGAGCCCTTAAGAACTTGCTCTGGGTTGGAGCCAGTAGTGGGCTGCGAACCCTGTACCTACTAGCCTTATTTTCGATGGCTTAACCACTGCGCCACCGAGGCCGGTTGATATGAATTGCTAACGGTCAGAATCTTTGCCAATGGCGGTTGCTTGTCCCTGGATAAAAATGATTGCCATCATTTGTGAAAATAATTTTTATTATTCAAGTTGTTTATTTGTTGCATAAGTTACTTGATTAAAATTCCTATAGGCAGGCTCAAAATGGCTGTACATGGGCATATTACATATGGCAATTTTTTGTTTTTTTTAATTGTCATAGATTACAAATTCTTAAGTTCCAGCCCTGAAGCATAACATCTATTTATGTTATACTTAAAGCACGATACCACTAAAACAAACTGACCAACTGTTTCAGAAAATACAAATGTTATGTAATTTTAAAAACCTCCTTCAGGGGACAACATTTGAAAATTTTGTATAACACATCATAACCCATGATTTTCACCTACTGGGTAGGTTAACCAATTGTTTGGTTAGGTGCCTTATGTTTGTGTAATGGAAGAGTTACCTAACCATAACAAACTTGTAATGTGTCTGTTGTTTTGTATTACATTGATGTCCCAATACTTTGATAAAGATTTGCAACAAGATAGTATATTTCAATTTGACTATGCATTGCGTATCAAAAAATGAGCCTAGAACATATTTGGAATACATATTTTTTTTTTAATACAAGAATGAAGTAACAGTGATCCTCAAGTTAACAACTTTTAATTCTAGAATATAACTGTTCATCAAATAACCGATTGGCGGTTTGTGTGAATTTAAAGTTGCGTAACCAATAGGCAACAGAACAACAATTTGCACAAACTATTAAGCCCTTTCCTTTTAAAAATAAATATGTGAAATCTGTAAAAGCTGACTATTAAAAACAATTAAAAGCATAAAATATATTTATATTATAGTTGAAACATGACTCCAGGAAAAGCAATTAATCATTTGTGCTTGAGAAGGTGACCAACTGTCATTTTTTTAACAGCCCCATTAAAATTGCAATAACTGAAATGATAAAACAAGCAATTATAAAAACATTAACTAAAACCAATACTTGAATCGTTATACAACTAAACCAAAACCTTCTTTTTTAAAGTGTTATTTAATTGACAAAAAAGTGTTATATATTTTTTAGCAGCCTGTTCGAAAACTAAATAGCTGCCATATATCTATAAAACAACCTTCAAAACAATTATTAAAAACCTAAAAACATATTTACATTACACTTGAACCATAACAACTCCACACAAAAAAACCTTTTTGAGAAGGTGGGCGATGATGATTTGTGGTTGTAATTCCTGGCTACAACGTGATATTGCAAAGTGATAGATTACATGCTTCCCCCTAATAAAGTTGAGTAACCATTCTGCTTAGTTGATCAGCGAAATAATTCCATCTGACAGGCATAAACAGAGAAAATGTATTCTTTCATTATAACAAATAAAATGCATCAACTAGTAGGCATCACGGACTGACAGAAATGGCAGATAATGTCTTTTGCTGTGTCCATTGTTTCCCATGATTTATCTCGTTTTGCATGCACCAGTGGGTTCTGAGCGAAGTGCCCGTGGTCAGTGTCTGCACGTACAACATGCGATGGATGCTGTGATAGACGTGTGAGCATAGATGCCAGTCACATGGACGGTGTATGTGCAAGTCTCCAGATGAAGTCAGGGGGAAAACACATTGATCAGCTGATATCGGGGAATTGAGACTTAAAACAACAGAGCTGGAACTAAAGTGATTTGATGTTTTTGATGTGTTTTAATTGATTAAGAAACTTTTTTTTTTATTATACGGCAGGAAAGTGACACTGAACTAGGTGAACTAAGGTCAGGTAATTACATTACAATCTATTGCTGCACTGATTTGAAATATAGTCATTTTGTTTTGTAAAAAAAACCCACAAAAAAACGAAATAATTAAAATGTTTTTAATCATACATAGACCATGGCAAAACCAAACAAAATGAAATCTTATTAAACATGGTTCACCAATGCCTATGAAACAGGTGGGCAGGGGGATCAACTGCCCCCATCCCCAAGTGCTGGAGAAAATCCTCAAATTTGGGCAAAACCAATAGATATTTGGGCAAAACGTTTTCACCAAGTACATGATTGTATTTCTGTCATTCAGAATGTGGGCAGTGATTAAGGCCCTGGATGAAATTAAGGATTCATGTGCATCCAAATATATTATTTTTACAGACTCACTTTCGTGTCTCCAGGCATTACGATGTATGAAGCTGGAGCATCTCTTGTTTGGGATGGTAATATGAAAGTGTGTATTTTTATCAATTGCCAATAAAGATGTAACATTTTGTTGGCATTAAGGGAAATGAAAAGGTGGATTTTTCTGCCAAGTCTGCTTTGAATTTGCCCCCATGTTGGTGTCAGTGATTTTAAATTTCATATTAACCAATATATCTTTTCGACTTGGCTAGATGATTGGGACGGTGTGGTTGCAAACAAGCTTCATTCTGTCAACTCAGTCCTGGGAGAGTGGCAGTCCTTCTACAGGCAGTGCAGGAAGGATGAAATAGTCTTGTGCCATGCCCGCATCGGCCATACATATTTGATGCATTCATTTATTTTAAAGAAGGACCCTCCTCCTCAGTGTGAACACTGTCAGTGTACACTGACTGTGCACCACATTTTGGTGTATCATCTGAAGTGGACGAGAAATGTTTTGGAATGTTTTAAATTCCAATCAGAATTAATTTTAAAGTTTTTAAATACTTTGATTTCTATGGAAAATTTTAAAATATACTTTACCTTGATATTTGTATTGTATTATACTTTACCCCACAGCTCCTTACACTGTGGATTTACATAATTGTAAAAATAATATTCCTATATACTTACCTTTTGTGACATCCAATAGCTGATGTGTATTTTGGTGATGTGGTGTCGTTAAACATTCATTCATTCATTCATTCATTCATTCTACATGTATATTAGATGTTATCCATGTAAAATGTGTAGCGATTCATTTGCAACTCTATATACATGTAGTTGTTTGGCAGTAATAGTAATACATGTATGAATAAATGTTGTTATCCAGATTCGGTCATTTTCATTTCATTTGGGCATAAACCAGCCTGCCCCCCCCCCCCCCCCCCGCCCCACCTACAAACATGAGAGCCCATGCACCTATTCACCAATGTGCCCTCGTAATATTTGTACTTCATAAGGAAATTTTTGATACAATTATGTCTTAATACTAGTATGATCGAGGTAACCAAGGTCAAAGTAAAGGTCAAGGTACATAAGGTCAAAGTTGATGAAAGTACAGCTGTTAGTTAAGGCTTAAAAAAAATCTGTTTCAGGTTTCATCCTTGAAAAAATAGGATACGGTTATGTAGGAATCAAACCCAGAACCTGTAATCAGCTGAGGTGTTCGAATCTAAATTGCTAATTGTAAAAAAAACAGTGATCATGACTTTCAAAAAAAATTTAAAACATATTTGGTTTCAAAAATGTTCAGGATCACTACATAAAATTAGGGTAGGTCGGAAAACCGGACATACAATGGTTTAGGCCTAATAGTGTATTCAAATACAATTGTTTAGGCCTAATAGTATATTCAAATACAATTGTTTAGGCCTAATAGTGTATTCAAATACAATTGTTTAGGCCTAATAGTGTATTCAAATACAATTTTTTTTTTTTTTTTTTTTTTAAAGTGAAAGATTATAAACGGACCGTTGAAATAATCAATCCAGGGAATGATCACACTGGGTTGGAAGCTGTGATGATGGACAAGGCCATTATTTGTAACACCCATTATCCATGGAATGCAACTAAATAATCTGAAAACACTAACAAATTATAGTTCAGGTGACACAGGCAATGGATGATTTTTTTTAAAGCAAACATCAATATATACTACTCAAAAGAATTTAAGGGTCAGACGATATTTTCGACATTATTTTCTGAATGTCAATTATATTAGCTAGACCATAATGTCACGCATGGTATTGTTCCATTTTGACGAAAGTGGGTCTAAGCAACCCATAAATGAATTAAAATCCACTGTCATTGACACTGTCGACTAGTTCTAATGGCGAAAACATGCTTACATTTGCACGTAAATTAGGGCGAAAGCGAAAGGTCTGCTAAGTGCCCATAACTTGCTTTTTCACAAAGCGCTTCATTTGCACGCTTTGCACGTTTATTCCATGTTCCCAATGCTGAATTTCCGTATAATTGGAGCTTGCGTTCGTGTACGGTGCACACTCCAAATTCGACAATGGTACGACTTCAACTGACTATCGAAGATCGAGGAAGGGCTATTGCTTGGCTTCAGGATGGCAATACGCAAAGAAATGTTGCTCTGAGACTTGGTGTCAGTCAGAGTGTCGTTGGCCGACTGTGGCAACGGTACCAAGCAACGAATTCTGTTCGAAATCGTCCACGTTCGGGAAGACCCCGAAGCACTACAAATAGAGAGAACCACTACATCACCAATATGGCTCTACGTCAACGCACAACCACTGCACGCCGATTACGTGACAATCTGCGGACTGCAACTGGAACTCGAGTGTCTGATCAAACCATACGCAATCGTCTGAGAGCCAATAATCTACGCTGCCGTCACCAGGCTGTTCGACCACCACTCCTACCACGTCACAGAACGGCCAGACGCCACTGGTGCACGCTTCATCTGCAGTGGTAACGTGTTCAGTGGGGTCGAGTGATGTTCACTGATGAGTCCAGGTTTAGTCTCCAGTTCAACGACGGTCGGGTTCGTGTCTACAGACATCCTGGGGAGCGCTTTGCTGACGTTAACGTTAGACAATGTCACCGGTTCGGTGGTGGCAGCGTCATGGTGTGGGGCGGCATCTCTATCCACCACAGGAACCCCTCTATGTGGTGGATGGCAATCTGAATGGAATCCGCTATCTGAATGAGATTATCCGGCCGTTGGTTCTCCCAGGCCTTCAGCAGATTGGCGGCGGGGCAGTTCTGCAGGATGACAATGCCAGACCCCACCGCGCCAGGGTGGTAACAGACTTTCTCAGACAACAAGGTATTGCCAGGATGGATTGGCCAGCATATTCGCCTGACTTGGCCCCAATAGAGAATGCCTAGGACGAATTAGGCAGGAGAGTTTGGGATAACCATGTCCCTCCGGCCAACCTTCATGATCTGGGTCAACTTCTTATGGCAGAGTGGCAGGCCATTCCCCAAGAGTTCTTCAGACGTCTGATCAACAGCATGAGGCAACGATGTGTCGAGTGTATTCGCGCCAGGGGTGGATTCACACACTATTAAACGAATGTTCTAATGTGTAAAATCCATGTTTGACAACCTTCAACTTTGACAGCATGTCATGTGACTTTCTTGTATACAGTGACGTTTATTTGTGGGTTTTTGTAAATATGGAACAATAAATAAAAAATTTGGTGTAGTTTACATCATCAATCTAATACACTCTGAAACTTATTTGGTTATAAATTTTTGACCCTTAAATTCTTTTGAGTAGTATACAAAAGAAATGCATAGGTCATGTTCATCTCTCCATCCTAACTATGTGTAAAACGACAATTAAATAATCTGAAAACACTAACAAATTATAGTTCATGTGACAAAGGCAATGCATGATTTCTTTTTAATCAAGCATCGATATACAAAATAAATGCATAGGTCATACCCTTCTCTCCATCCTAATTATGTGTAAAATGACAATTAAATAATCTGAAAACACAAACAAAATATAGTTCATGTGACAAAAGAAATGCATAGGTCATACCCATCTGTCCACTCCAACTACATGTATGTGTAAAATGACACTTCTATACGGCTTTAGATTGCACCGAAGCTGAGGCATTAAAGAAAGAAATGTTTTATTTAACAACACACTCAACACATTTTATTTACAGTTATATGGAGTCAGACATATGGTTAAGGACCACACAGATTTTGAGAGGAAACCCGCTGTCACCACTACATGGGCTACTCTTTCTGATTAGCAGCAAGGGATCTTTCATTTGCGCTTCCCACAGGCAGGATAGCACAAACCATGGCCTTTGTTGAACCAATTATGGATCACTGGTCGGTGCAAGTGGTTTACACCTACCCATTGAGCCTTGCGGAGCACTCACTCAGGGTTTGAAGTCAGTATGTGGATTAAAATCCCATGTCTCGACTGGGATCCGAACCCAGTACCTACCAGCCTGTAGACCGATGGCCTAACCACGACACCACCAAGGCCGATGTAAAATAACTATAAATGCATTTCTCAATATGCACAGCTCTTTACAGCTATTATTAACAATACTGCATTAAAAAGACCTTGGTGTACCTCGTGTAGAAAAGACAAAAAAATCTGCTGTGTTCAAATTAGTGTGATCTAAACTCAAGCCCTGGCCTATCAAAATTTACATATAAAAAAACAAAAATTTCATTAAACAGACCAGAAATTTTTTAGTTTTGTTTAGCGACACCACTAGAACACAATGATTTACAAATCATCCGCTATTGGATCTATTATATGCACCATCCTACAGACAGAATAGCACATACCACGGCCTTTGGTATACCAGTCGTGGTGCGCTGGCTGGAATGAGAAATAGCCCAATGGGCCCACCAACTGGGATCGATCCCAAACAGCCAACACATCAAGTGAGCGCTTTACCACTGGGCTACATCCCACCCCAAACAGACCAGAGTAATACTATAGACGGGTTTATTGGCCAGTGACGTCAAAGTAGTGTGCGCGGCCATGTTTATAATCACGTGATCGGTCCGCCATTAAGGGAATGAAACTCGCACAATAATAACATGTGAAGGCATTGCATCTGGGTGCATTTTCAGAATTTATTACCTTTTTAGTACATTTTGTGAAAGCAAAACCAGTATGTTGAATAGTATAACCTCATTTAAACATTGTAGATTCACATCAAAGTTGGTGGAAGTGTATTAATCATTAAAAATGTAAATAATAAAGCATGTATATAGCCCATACACACGAATATAAGAGCATAACGAATAATTTAAACTTATGCAAGCAAATATAATTTCCCTTGACACTTGTATAGCCCAATGTATTGAACATTAGAACAATATTTTAGCCTCAGCAGACGAGGGTATAAGGTGACCCCCCCCCCCCCCCACCACCACCACCACCACCACCAGCCTAAGCTCCTGTTTTGTTTGTACTTGCCTTGGTCATCACCAGTAAGTGTCAAAGGGGTTCGTTTTGTAATTAACTAGTATACAGAAAAATTTATGACTAACCAGAAGCGCATTTTCGGGGTAATTTAGTGTTGTATATTGTGTTTGATTAATTTAATTTTAAAAAAAATGTCCATGAAACAAAAGATAATTTTTAAAATATATATTATAATTATAAAATAATAACAAATAAATTAATTAATTAACTTTTTATTTTATTTATTATTATTTATTAATTAATTAATAATAAAAAATAAAAAAAAATAAAAAAAATAAAAAAAATTATTAAAAAAAAATTGACGAAATGGGTGGGGTGCGATTTTCGGTGTGGCCTGCATGCGTGTTATGTCAGTAAATTATTTATCATGTTATCACACACATTTAACACCATAATAACTCGTATGTATATAAAAAAAAATGTTTTTAAATAAACTAAAAATAAATAAGAGATAAATATTTGGTAGTGTTAACTGCGCAGCACTTCAATCCCATGTGATCACATCTGGAATATCACAGAGCTAATAATAGTAACAGCTAAAGGTTGGCATCTAAGGTCTAGATCTAAGGTCAGTATATCTTTTTTAAAATGGTACACCACGTTTTCTACAAACGTACATAATTGAAATACTTTTCTATATTTTAGGATGCATTCAGTAAAGTTTCACTTAATAACCATCAAAATTATTCACACTTGCGTGTGTTTAATTTATTCGCTATGCTTTTGTATTGGCGTGTATAGGTGCTGTATTATATATGTTTTTAATCATTCACAGATTTCCACCGATATTGATATGAATATACAATCTTTAAATGAGGTTGAATTATCCAAGAGACTGGTTTTGCTTTTGCAAAACGTTCCCAAAAAGTCATAAAACCTGAAATTGCACCCAGCTGCAATGCTGTCACATGTTATTGTTGCATAGATTTCACTCCCTTAATGGCGGCCATATGGTTACGACATCTATCGACAACGTCATAAACTGCTGGGCGACAATCGGAAAAACCCGTCTATAGTCATACGAGTCATACACAAATAATATTTTGGTAATCTCCCCCTCCCATTACATGAACTCCCTATCACATGAACCCCCCAAAAAGTCAATCTGGAAGAGTCTGGAAAAAAACCTCATTCTGGTTGGTTGTTTTCCTGATCCACTTGACATAATGCTAACACTAATTTTTTGTGTCTCTATTACAAGTTTCATGATGGATTAAACGTCTGATTCAAACCGACAGGCTGTGCTTGAAACACTGAGATATAACATCAATAACAATTATCCACACCATTCAAAACTCACAGAGCTGTAAACAGTGTATTAGCACATGCTACACAGAAAATACTACATGAGTGGCCATCAGATATAGCAGGATATGTCTTAAATGAGTCGGATAAGATAAATCGTATCTAACACACATGCATGTAGTATTCTGTGTGATACCTATCTTCAAAACACAAGTTTTATATTGTAAAAACAAAAATACTTAAAGGTTTTTTCCCCTGTTTAAACTTATTCACTGGCGTAGGAAGCGGGGGGGGCACTTTTCTGATATTTTGCTTTATATTTGCTTTATAATAGTGTAAAAGTGTGTAAATATAAAAGTGTGCCCCCCCACCCCCATTTTGGCACCTTCCTATGCCACTGTTATTCATGGTGCTAGGACTTGCACAGATAACTTATACATCTAAGGTAAAATAATGTTCAGTAGTGTTAATTTCGGTGGATGATTTCTCAATGGTGACAAGAGGAGGACTGGAAAAGATAGCTCATTTCACCCTACAGAATAACACAAGTGTTGTATTATTGCTAGCCTGACTAGACTATTAATAAAGAACCATTCCATTGTAATACTTCAGTGCCAGTCATTTGGTATGTTATGTTATATTATGAGAATGAGAAAAAAAGGTGTGGTTTATACACACAGTGGTTACCGTAAAATTCATGAATAAAGCACACCATTTTATAAAACGCACCTTGCAATTCATAGTAAAAAAAAGTAGCGGCTTATATGCCGAAAAATACGGTACTGGTGTAGCCTGTTGAAGAGAAGTGGATGGTTTGGATTTGACATGTAGGTCATCACAAATGAAAAGCCAATCAGACTTATTATAAGGAATCTCTAACATATCTGGGATATCATTGTGGGATATCATAAATCTCTCACCATATTCTTTCAAAGGGGTCACCATGCATAAAATATATTTCACACACAGCTCTGTGAAATCTACGGAACTATCCTACTGTTTTGTGAAAGTGTGTTAGTGGCATTTGAAAGCTTTTATGGATATGGGGGAGGGGGGGTTGGGTGGAGGGGGATTTTTTAAGAGACGGTCCTGAGTTTGCTGCCAAAGTATACAATTACATTAAAAAAAAACATTCTCTTGTTTAGAATATCAGTGTCTGTATATACAAAGTGTTTACGGTCATCCTAATGTGTACAGTAACCCAAAATTGATTTTACCTCCCAATACTTTTATACAGAAAAAAATAAATATATATTAGGAAGTAAAATTAAGTTTGATCTACTACGAACATTGAGGATGACCAAAACCACATTGTATATACCGGTACAGACAATGATATGCAGCAGGACCTAACTCAATCAGCAGAGTGGTTACCTTAGGTGTTGCTTGCGTCGCAGGATTGAACCACCTCAGGGTTTTTCCCCGTTCCAACCAGTGCCCAATGACTGGTATATCAAAGCCTGTGAGAAATTGCATATAAAAGATACCTTCCTGCTAATGGGAAAATGTAGCAGGTTTCCTCTAAGACTGTGTCAAAAATTACCAAATGTTTGACATTCAATAGCCGGTGATTAATACATCAATGTGCTCTAGTGGTGGTGTTAAATAAAATAAACGTTTAACTGATGTGTTAAACAGGAAAATGTAATTAATGTGTATTTTTACTTGTTAAACAGGAAAATGTAATTAATGTGTATTTTGACTTGTTAAACAGGAAAATGTAATTAATGTGTATTTTTACTTGTTAAACAGGAAAATGTAATTAATGTGTATTTTTACTTGTTAAACAGGAAAATGTGATTAATGTGTATTTTTACTTGTTTCAACAGGAAAATGTAATTAATGTGTATTTTTTCTTGTTAAACAGGAAAATGTAATTAATGTGTATTTTTACTTGTTAAACAGGAAAATGTAATTAATGTGTATTTTTACTTGTTAAACAGGAAAATGTAATTAATGTGTATTTTTTTACTTGTTAAACAGGAAAATGTAATTAATGTATATTTTTACTTGTTTTAACAGGAAAATGTAATTAATGTGTATTTTTACTTGTTAAACAGGAAAATGTAATTAATGTGTATTTTTACTTGTTAAAAAAGGCTCTATTATTTGGAAACATCTTACCAGCCTCTGTGGTGTCATCATTAAGCCATCGAACATAAGGCTGGGTTCGCAGCCGGGTACTGTCTTCCACAAAGAGCGGCAAGTTTTAATAACACAATGGGTAAGTGTAAGACCACAGTCCCTTTACATGAAATCTATCCATCGCACAATACTTTTACTACATATAAAACCGGCTTTTTTAAAGTTGTATATTTTTTGAAGTTTGTTTTGTTTTACGACACCACTAGAGCACATTGATTTATTAATCATTGGCTATTGGATGTCAAACATACGATCATTTTGACACAGTCATAGAGATGAAACCCGGTACATTTTTCCATTAGTAGCAAGGAATCTTTTATATGCACCATCTCAAAGACAGGATAGCACATACCACGGCCTTTAATATACCAGTCGTGGTGCACTGGCTACAGCGAGAAATAGCCCAATAGGCCCACCGATGGGGAGCGATCCTAGACTGACGGCGCATCAAGGGAGCATTTTACTGCTGGGATACGCCCCTGCCCTCCATATTCTTCAAAGCAAAATCCTGCTTCTACTCCTGAATTGCATTATTTTTCCTTACTCTAAGGAAATAAAACTACTTACAGATGTGTTGTTTCGTGATTATCAGATGGTGCACATACTCATGAAATGATCTCAATGTATAATAAAATAGTGATTTGCAGTGGAAATGAACTGCCATCTGATGTTTACTTAAATCTGAATCAATATTTACACGACCACTAAGACCAAAAAACCCCCACTGCTGTCATCTCATCGAAACTAAATGTATAAATTATTAGTTTGTTTATTTTGCACTCAGATATGTTGACAGATGTAATTAGGAATGGGTGAAAAACATGAAATATCATGATTCTATTTAACCATTTGAAATAATATCAAAAAGAAATTATTGTTTAGATATATACACTCACACATACAGACAAACCCACTTAATATGCTGGATTATTAGGAATATATTTTAAAAAGCTAAAAAGAATTACATGTATACTAGGTATGTGTGAAAAAACCTGAAGTAAACTTGGATAATTTTCCCATATAAAGGATACTTAGACTGACCTCAGACCAGTTCAATTTCCCACTAGTCCAAACATCCAAACAGCCGACTGGCTAACAATCATTCATAATACCTAGATTACCTCTTCACATTTTGTTCAGGGAAAATAAACATTTCTAAATGACTAAAAATTATTTATATATGCCGTCTGGCGAGCCGGTGGTTACGTGTCACGTCAGGAATTAGTCTTCGAACTGAAGAAACAAAATGTACCTGATTTTTGCGGATGCATCGCAATCTTCTGTAATAATATCCATAACGGTAAGCCAGCAATAAGTATATATTATTTTTCAATACAAATAAACCACCATAGTCAAAGTGTCAAAATAACTGTATTGTTTTGTTCATAAATTAACTCACGTACTTAAAATAATAATCAGAGTATTTTCTTAGTTAATTGGTCTTTTCTTTCCGTAGCCTGTACCTGTGGTTCCTGATTGGCAGGTGTATATCTAGACGGTCCCCAGACACCGTGTCTAGACACACTAAAAATATGTGCCTCTTTCTTAAGATCACAGGGTATTGTGTGATAACCACGCAGACACCCTTAAAATCATAATGGACATTATCAGCCGTCCTGCTTTATTACTGTAAATAATTCTGTAAAACCCTTGATTAAGTAGACTTTCCCATTTAAAACCAAAAAACTGACCAATTATGTAGTCCCACAGAAAAGAAAATTATCACTTGGGTATCATGAGTGGTCGTTTTTGCTCCAACATACCCTATCAATAGCTATAATAAAAATAAAAATTCTTTGGATTATTTAAAAGTGAAAAATACTATAACTCCATTTTGTTCTATTGATGCAAATTGAAATATATTTATTTAAATAGTTTGTTCTATCAAGTCATTTATGTTTTACAAGTCAGGTTGATGAAAGCGAAGCACCTTGTCGTGAGCGTTTGTTTACACTGTGCATACAGGAGTTGGTCGGAGCTGACTTCACTTCACCCAAGCTATAGCACCGGACGCCACAAAAACAAAACAAAATGGCTGTCCCCAGTTAGCAGGAATAATCAAGGGTTTTTATTAACATTAAAATTACGCATTTTTCATAAACATTTTTAAAGTGTCAGTATGTGTTGGTGGTCCGGATATGCACCTTTCCAACACATAAGGCTCTTACTTGAGTTGACTGTCCTTTTAACAACACCACAAGAGAACTGATTTATTAGTCATCAGCTACTTAATTTTGTAATTTTGACAGAAACGAAACCTTCTATAATTGTCCATTAATAGCAAGGGATCTTTTATATGCACCATCTCACACACATGACAGCACATACCATGGCATATGATATATCAGCCATGGTGCACTGGCTGGAACGAGAAATAGCCCAATGGGTCCACCAATGGAGATGATCCAAGACTATTCGTGCATCAGGCAAGCGTTTTACCACTGCCCTATGGAAACGTTAAATTTAATGTCGTACTCAACATACTTTTATTTACAGTTATATGGTGTCGGACATATGGTTAAGGACCACACCTATACTGAGAGGAAACCTGCTGTCACCACTTCATGGGCTACTCTTTTCGATTAGCAGCAAGGGATCTTTCATTTGCGCTTCCCACAGGCAGGATAGCACAAACCATGGCCTTTGTTCAACCAATTATGGATCACTGGTCGGTGCAAGTGGTTTACACCTACCCATTGAGCCTTGCGGAGCACTCACTCAGGGTTTGAAGTCAGTATCTGGATTAAAATACCATGTCTCGACTGGGATCCGAACCCAGTACCTACCAGCCTGTAGACCGATGGCCTAACCACGACACCACCAAGGCCGATGTAAAATAACTATAAATGCATTTCTCAATATGCACAGCTCTTTACAGCTATTATTAACAATACTGCATTAAAAAGACCTTGGTGTACCTCGTGTAGAAAAGACAAAAAAATCTGAAGCACTGGCTGGAACGAGAAATAGCCCAATGGGCCCACCAATGGAAATCAATCCCAGACTATTCATGCATCAGGCAAGTGTTTTACCACTGCGCTATGTCACACACTATTAATATTAAAAACTGAATACCACAAGCTATTCAAAGATATATGGTGCATGCTGCCCTGTTACAATATGGAATATTTTAATTTTATCAATTGTAGAATATTAATACACTGACCTCCTACCCCCCACCACACATACACACCCACACACATCCCTGATTCCAAAGACTGCCTAGACATAAACAAGTAAAACCTGAATGACACCAACTCAACTGCTCGCTCCAGCCAGTGCCCCACGACTGGTACAGGTACATCAAAGGCTGTGGTATGTGCTATCCTGTCTATGGGATAGTACATATAAACAAATCCCTTGCTGCTAATCGAAAAGAGTAGCCCATAAAGTGGCGACAGCGGGTTTCCTCCCTCAATAGCTGTGTGGTCCTTAACCATATGTCCGACGCCATATAACCGTAAATAAAATGTGATGAGTGCATCGTTATATAAACCATTTCCTTCCTTCCAACATAACTGAGCAGAGTACGACATGGGCAGGTTTACACAGACACTGACCTTCCTGGTACGATCGGTACATGACACGTTCCATACCCTCGGATTACTTCATTTCCAAACACATCCAAGCCAAAAGCTTGAATAACTAACTGAGGCCCTGAAATAAAATAAAAATATATAACAATTTCATTACAAAATAGTGATTTTCCAATGTAAATATTCACATTAAACTATGACATACAGCTGACAGGTACACTATTTAATATCTCCTGTTTTTTAAATATCATACTACATGTGCAGTGACACTCCCTTAAAAACTGACATTTTCACGGTCTCTTTTTAACAGGAAACCCCTTCAAACCGTCTCATACTTCTTCAAAAAAAAATATTTGTAAATAATTTTTGGTTTGACGTGAGGAAAAAAGTAATAGTGTTTTGGAAATAAAAGAAAAACAAACTATTTTTGTGTGCAAGTTACAAACCAGTCAGCTCAGAAATAAATAACTTGTAGTAAATTACATCATATGAAAAAAGGCGTTCCCTGTGGGACAGACTATAGACTTTACTATTACCCCCACCCCCATTCCATTTAATTACCTATAAACAACTTTTATTTTTTCCTTTCCTCTCTGATATTTATTTTGTTACCCTACATGTATATCTAAGAGTTGTTTGCTTTCCAACTCCACAACTCAGTCCTCAATCTCCAACAGCAATGATATTATAGGTTTTTGTCTTGTTACGATTCATGCCAAACACATGCAGATTTAGTCCAGCCACTTCAGGGTAAGTTTATTTATGACATTGTAGTCCAGTCAAAATAAGGTTTGACCTACATGCCAGTACTATAATTTAAATGTATTAACATATATTCTTAAAACTGTGTTCAGAGAGAAAAATCAAATTCAAGATGGCTGCCATTATAAAAAACAATGGCTACCAATATTTGTCTAAAATTGCACATACATGTATATACCACCATTGTGTATGTACTTTGTTAGTGTCTGTTTGTAAAGAGGTCTTTCCAGTCATTTACTGTTATTATGAATAAAAAGTATACTCAACAATGAAAGTTTAGCTAATGTTAAAAGAAATGGCATAACATTTATAAACTAACCTATTTTTATTAATTAGTATTCACATCTGAAATGTTTACCATTTACAAACAACATGAACTCATCAACCTTTGCCTTGACACAACAGAAGGACCTGGTTTTCTTTTAAGTTTATTCAACCGTGGCAAATTTAGACGTCATAAAAGATATTTGCTAAACTTTCGTTGTTGAGTATAGTTAGATCCATCAGATTTAGTCATACTTCTGTTTCAGTAAAAATCTAATTATTTGTGTGTTCATGAGTACAAATTCTCAAGACAGAAATAATGTTTTTGTTTGAGGACACCCCAGCACATTTTTAATTAAGAGCTGCCAATCATGCAATAGCTAGAAAAGTTTTATATTCACTTTCATGCAAAAAAGGTAACAGCCGCAGATGCGTGTGTCAAGAAAACAATTTAATACCGGTAATTAATTTCACTTTGGAAACCATCAATGTACCACAAAAAGTAATCAATAAACATTTGTGTAAAATTAAAAATGGAAAGTTCCATACAATTACTGTTTGATTACTGAAATCCATCATTAAAAAAAACTTGTATTCATTCATAAATATCAAATGAACAGGCTGTAGTTATGTAGTTTAATAAAAAAAATAATAATAATAACAAAAGAAACAACTACAGGAACGTTTTTAAAATAATGATCACTCATCCTTGTACTTTTCATTGAAAGCAAAAGACAAATTGTCCTCCAGACATGTGCTCCCTATTTCCTCTCCTGACAAGATGACATTTTTCTCTGTCAAGGAACTAAATTAACGTGTTCTTGCGAAATCAGAACAAATTCTATAACACAATTGACACATAACCTCATATTTCACTGGTCACTTTTGGCGTTAAAACCGATGATGAATGTACGCTGTCTGACAATTCCATGCATCGCCTAGCAACTGCCAAACGGATGAATCTTACAAGTTAGGGAATGTTCTTTGTCAATATTCATGCAGTATTTACGGATATTTGTTTCTTTATTCTAACCTAGCACACCACTTTTAAAGTTGCAGACCCTTCTTTTAACATTTGAAAACTGACACAAAGTTTATTTAATCTACAAACCTTTAACGCATCTAGACAGTTACCACAGAGTGAAACAAGAGTCTGTGATATTGAAATAGGGAAATACTATCAACAAATAGACTAGAGTCCATTCTCCATAACTGTTACTTCTCAGACATAAAAGTGTTTTTAGAATGAGTAAAAAATGCATTTCATGGTATTACAGACACCAGGATGAACAGAAACGAATAATCTAAACAATAACATGCAATCAATGTCTAATTGCATTTATTAAAAACAGCTCTAATAGCAAAAACAAATATCACAGTGTTTAAAAACTAGGGTCTGTCACTTTAATTGAGGCCCTTAGGTACATACAGACATTTATTTAGTACACACTCAGGCAATTATTTGTATTATCCTGTCACACACTTTCCAAACAAAGGAATAACATCGTCTTAGAACATTATAAAAGTCTGGCTATTGTCGTGCCTAAGATATGGTTCTTTCAATTAGTTATCTTCCAATGATCGATTATAATAATAATTAAAAAAAAAACATATTATTGGTTAGTTCTACAGATCTGATGATTGATTATAAAAATGCATAGTTGATTGTTGCAGAACATTATTGGTTAGTTCTACAGATCTGATGATTGATTATAAAAATGCATAGTTGATTGTTGCAGAACATTATTGGTTAGTTCTACAGATCTGATGATTGATTATAAAAATGCATAGTTGATTGTTGCAGAACATTATTGGTTAGTTCTACAGATCTGAAGATTGATTATAAAAATGCATAGTTGATTGTTGCAGAACATTATTGGTTAGTTCTACAGATCTGATGATTGATTATAAAAATGCATAGTTGATTGTTGCAGAACATTATTGAAACTGTTCCTGCAGTTTAAATGATGGCCCACCTACTATACACCCTTACTACCGGTGGTCGTTAGTTAGTGCCGTGGGTCAGACCAGCTTTATTAGCAGCAGAGGACGAGAATGATGGCCCACCTACTATACACCCTTACTACCGGTGGTCGTTAGTTAGTGCCGTGGGTCAGCTTTAAATGATGGACCACCTACTATACACCCTTACTACCGGTGGTCGTTAGTTAGTGCCGTGGGTCAGCTTTAAATGATGGACCACCTACTATACACCCTTACTACCGGTGGTCGTTAGTTAGTGCCGTGGGTCAGCTTTAAATGATGGCCCACCTACTATACACCCTTACTACCGGTGGTCGTTAGTTAGTGCCGTGGGTCAGACCAGCTTTATTAGCGGCAGAGGACAAGAATGATGGCCCACCTACTATACACCCTTACTACCGGTGGTCGTTAGTTAGTGCCGTGGGTCAGACCAGCTTTATTAGCGGCAGAGGACGAGAATGATGGACCACCTACTATACACCCTTACTACCGGTGGTCGTTAGTTAGTGCCGTGGGTCAGACCAGCTTTATTAGCGGCAGAGGACGAGAATGATGGCCCACCTACTATACACCCTTACTACCGGTGGTCGTTAGTTAGTGCCGTGGGTCAGCTTTAAATGATGGACCACCTACTATACACCCTTACTACCGGTGGTCGTTAGTTAGTGCCGTGGGTCAGCTTTAAATGATGGACCACCTACTATACACCCTTACTACCGGTGGTCGTTAGTTAGTGCCGTGGGTCAGCTTTAATTGATGGACCACCTACTATACACCCTTACTACCGGTGGTCGTTAGTTAGTGCCGTGGGTCAGACCAGCTTTATTAGCGGCAGAGGACGAGAATGATGGACCACCTACTATACACACTTACTACCGGTGGTCGTTAGTTAGTGCCGTGGGTCAGACCAGCTTTATTAGCAGCAGAGGACGAGAATGATGGACCACCTACTATACACCCTTACTACCGGTGGTCGTTAGTTAGTGCCGTGGGTCAGCTTTATTAGCAGCAGAGGACGAGAATGATGGACCACCTACTATACACCCTTACTACCGGTGGTCGTTAGTTAGTGCCGTGGGTCAGCTTTAAATGATGGACCACCTACTATACACCCTTACTACCGGTGGTCGTTAGTTAGTGCCGTGGGTCAGCTTTAAATGATGGACCACCTACTATACACCCTTACTACCGGTGGTCGTTAGTTAGTGCCGTGGGTCAGCTTTAAATGATGGACCACCTACTATACACCCTTACTACCGGTGGTCGTTAGTTAGTGCCGTGGGTCAGACCAGCTTTATTAGCAGCAGAGGACGAGAATGATGGACCACCTACTATACACCCTTACTACCGGTGGTCGTTAGTTAGTGCCGTGGGTCAGCTTTATTAGCGGCAGAGGACGAGAATGATGGACCACCTACTATACACCCTTACTACCGGTGGTCGTTAGTTAGTGCCGTGGGTCAGCTTTAAATGATGGACCACCTACTATACACCCTTACTACCGGTGGTCGTTAGTTAGTGCCGTGGGTCAGCTTTAAATGATGGGACCACCTACTATACACCCTTACTACCGGTGGTCGTTAGTTAGTGCCGTGGGTCAGCTTTATTAGCGGCAGAGGACGAGAATGATGGACCACCTACTATACACCCTTACTACCGGTGGTCGTTAGTTAGTGCCGTGGGTCAGCTTTAAATGATGGACCACCTACTATACACCCTTACTACCGGTGGTCGTTAGTTAGTGCCGTGGGTCAGACCAGCTTTATTAGCGGCAGAGGACGAGAATGATGGACCACCTACTATACACCCTTACTACCGGTGGTCGTTAGTTAGTGCCGTGGGTCAGCTTTAAATGATGGACCACCTACTATACACCCTTACTACCGGTGGTCGTTAGTTAGTGCCGTGGGTCAGCTTTAAATGATGGACCACCTACTATACACCCTTACTACCGGTGGTCGTTAGTTAGTGCCGTGGGTCAGCTTTAAATGATGGACCACCTACTATACACCCTTACTACCGGTGGTCGTTAGTTAGTGTCGTGGGTCAGACCAGCTTTATTAGCGGCAGAGGACGAGAATGATGGACCACCTACTATACACCCTTATTACCGGTGGTCGTTAGTTAGTGCCGTGGGTCAGACCAGCTTTATTAGCAGCAGAGGACGAGAATGATGGACCACCTACTATACACCCTTACTACCGGTGGTCGTTAGTTAGTGCCGTGGGTCAGACCAGCTTTATTAGCGGCAGAGGACGAGAATGATGGACCACCTACTATACACCCTTACTACCGGTGGTCGTTAGTTAGTTCCGTGGGTCAGCTTCAAATGATGGACCACCTACTATACACCCTTACTACCGGTGGTCGTTAGTTAGTGCCGTGGGTCAGACCAGCTTTATTAGCGGCAGAGGACGAGAATGATGGACCACCTACTATACACCCTTACTACCGGTGGTCGTTAGTTAGTGCCGTGGGTCAGACCAGCTTTATTAGCAGCAGAGGACGAGAATGATGGACCACCTACTATACACCCTTACTACCGGTGGTCGTTAGTTAGTGCCGTGGGTCAGACCAGCTTTATTAGCGGCAGAGGACGAGAATGATGGACCACCTACTATACACCCTTACTACCGGTGGTCGTTAGTTAGTGCCGTGGGTCAGACCAGCTTTATTAGCAGCAGAGGACGAGAATGATGGACCACCTACTATACACCCTTACTACCGGTGGTCGTTAGTTAGTGCCGTGGGTCAGACCAGCTTTATTAGCGGCAGAGGACGAGAATGATGGACCACCTACTATACACCCTTACTACCGGTGGTCGTTAGTTAGTGCCGTGGGTCAGACCAGCTTTATTAGCAGCAGAGGACGAGAATGATGGACCACCTACTATACACCCTTACTACCGGTGGTCGTTAGTTAGTGCCGTGGGTCAGACCACCTACTATACACCCTTACTACCGCGTTAGTTAGTGCAGACCAGCTTTATTAGCAGCAGAGGACGAGTTAGTGCCGTGGGTCATGATGGACCACCTACTATACACCCTTACTACCGGTGGTCGTTAGTTAGTGCCGTGGGTCAGACCAGCTTTATTAGCAGCAGAGGACGAGAATGATGGACCACCTACTATACACCCTTACTACCGGTGGTCGTTAGTTAGTGCCGTGGGTCAGACCAGCTTTATTAGCGGCAGAGGACGAGAATGATGGACCACCTACTATACACCCTTACTACCGGTGGTCGTTAGTTAGTGCCGTGGGTCAGCTTTAAATGATGGACCACCTACTATACACCCTTACTACCGGTGGTCGTTAGTTAGTGCCGTGGGTCAGACCAGCTTTATTAGCGGCAGAGGACGAGAATGATGGACCACCTACTATACACCCTTACTACCGGTGGTCGTTAGTTAGTGCCGTGGGTCAGACCAGCTTTATTAGCAGCAGAGGACGAGAATGATGGACCACCTACTATACACCCTTACTACCGGTGGTCGTTAGTTAGTGCCGTGGGTCAGACCAGCTTTATTAGCAGCAGAGGACGAGAATGATGGACCACCTACTATACACCCTTACTACCGGTGGTCGTTAGTTAGTGCCGTGGGTCAGACCAGCTTTATTAGCAGCAGAGGACGAGAATGATGGACCACCTACTATACACCCTTACTACCGGTGGTCGTTAGTTAGTGCCATGGGTCAGACCAGCTTTATTAGCGGCAGAGGACGAGAATGATGGACCACCTACTATACACCCTTACTACCGGTGGTCGTTAGTTAGTGCCGTGGGTCAGACCAGCTTTATTAGCAGCAGAGGATGAGAATGATGACCTACCTACTATACACCCTTACTACCGGTGGTCGTTAGTTAGTGCCGTGGGTCAGCTTTAAATGATGGACCACCTACTATACACCCTTACTACCGGTGGTCGTTAGTTAGTGCCGTGGGTCAGCTTTAAATGATGGACCACCTACTATACACCCTTACTACCGGTGGTCGTTAGTTAGTGCCGTGGGTCAGACCAGCTTTATTAGCAGCAGAGGACGAGGATGATGGACCACCTACTATACACCCTTACTACCGGTGGTCGTTAGTTAGTGCCGTGGGTCAGCTTTAAATGATGGACCACCTACTATACACCCTTACTACCGGTGGTCGTTAGTTAGTGCTGTGGGTCAGACCAGCTTTATTAGCGGCAGAGGACGAGAATGATGGCCCACCTACTATACACCCTTACTACCGGTGGTCGTTAGTTAGTGCCGTGGGTCAGCTTTAAATGATGGACCACCTACTATACACCCTTACTACCGGTGGTCGTTAGTTAGTGCCGTGGGTCAGCTTTATTAGCAGCAGAGGACGAGAATGATGGACCACCTACTATACACCCTTACTACCGGTGGTCGTTAGTTAGTGCCGTGGGTCAGCTTTAAATGATGGACCACCTACTATACACCCTTACTACCGGTGGTCGTTAGTTAGTGCCGTGTGTCAGCTTTAAATGATGGACCACCTACTATACACCCTTACTACCGGTGGTCGTTAGTTAGTGCCGTGGGTCAGCTTTATTAACGGCAGAGGACGAGAATGATGGACCACCTACTATACACCCTTACTACCGGTTGTCATTAATTAGTGCCGTGGGTCAGCTTTATTAGCGGCAGAGGACGAGAATGATGGACCACCTACTATACACCCTTACTACCGGTTGTCGTTAATTAGTGCCGTGGGTCAGCTTTATTAGCGGCAGAGGACGAGGATGCCACGTGGGTGCAGGGAAGTATACAAAGACTTCACCCGTTGAGGAAGATGAGACAGGTAGGCGATGGTGTGGACAGCTCAGAAGACAAAGTCAGAGGAAACTGACAGAAAGGGTGGAAACAGATTGAAATCGTGGGAGAAATTGGAAAGTTTTTTTATATTAAGATAATGAGAATGATAGGCAGAGGGTGATAGATGAGAAAGATGAATGAATGTGTGAGCCAGCTTTGATGGGATTTGAACCACTGTCGTTAGCTTGATTGTCCAGCAGCTTATTTGGATGGATTAGAACGTTTACTAAAACTGCAAAAGAGAGCTGCAAGGTTGATATTAGATGTAGATCCTATTACTCCATCTGCCCCACTATTTAAACAGTTAAAATGGATGACAATGGAAATACGAATCCACCATCACAAATGTTTACAAATTTATAAATGTCTATGCAATGAAGCCCTAAACTATCTTTCAAACGTATTAATATATGTTGGAGAAAACAATCCCCACAACCTTCAAAATGGAGAGGATAGAAATCTATTAATTCCAAAATCTAAAATGTCTTTATTTAAACATGCTTTCAGTTACTCTGGACCAGTACTTTGGAATCAATTACCTAAAGCTATCTGATCATCGCAAAATACTGCTGTTTTTAAATATAGACTCAAGAAATATTTTCTAAAATAATATCATTTGTACATATGTTTATTGCCATATATGTATTTTCTAATTGTTCATAAATGTATGTATTGTAATTCTGTATTGTTTGTACCTGAGGGCCTCAGGGAAGATTAGCTTTTGCGAACTGTGTTACCCTCACTAAATTTATTATTATTATTATTATTATTATTATTATTATTATTATTATCCACTAGACCACAGAGCTCACTGTTATATGATGGACTTGGTGTAAATATGCTGGGGCTGGGGTTGGTTTCCATGCAAACATAAAGAAAACATACACTGAATAGGTAAAATCAGCAATTTGTAGGGTCTAACTTGGTGAAATAGACAATACAGGTCATAAGTCTAGTAATTCAAGTAAATATAATTTCTAATTGATTGTATAACAATTTGTGTCAATGGCATAGTCTGAGAATCACATATGCTGATATCGATGAAAAAACATAATTTAGCCCCATTCTTCTGGAGTTATCCCTCTGGAGTTTTGAAATAAAAAAAACAGCACGGGTTCTTTCATATGCATTTTCTCTTAGACAAGACAGTACATACCACAGCCTTTCAGGAACCAGTTGTGAGGCACTGGTTAGAAGGGCAAAAACAACTGTGTCCTGTAACCCCCTGCACCTTAGATGAGTCTCTATCACATAATCATCCCGCACCCTCCAAATTTACCACTTCACAAAATATTTATTGAGGTCACTGATCATATTTGCCATCGGTTTACAACTTACCAGTACACTGAACAAATGTAAAAAATGGGCTTACCACTTCGTAATAAATTGACCGAGTTTGTCACTTTTTTATATAAACTGAACTATACAAATACCGGTACTGGGATTCATTTATGGAGAAAAGAAGAATTTCTTTAACAGTATGAGGTCAGTTGGTGAATGTTTGTATTTTGGGACAGCTTGCAGTGGGGGGGAATTATTTTGGGGTAACATAATAAGAATTCTGAATGAAATCTAACAAAAAGAAAACAAAAGTTTTCTCCATTTTTAGTCTTAGAGAGGAAACCTGCTACATTTTTAGTAGTATGGGATCTTTTATATTCACCATCCTACAGACAAGATAGCACATGCTACAGCCTACCACAAAACGGTTTGGTTTAAGAAAACAATTTAAAAATTTAAAATTTATTTATGGTGTAAAATTTGTGATTAATCTAGTTCCATTTAATAAATAAATAAATAAATAAACATGCAGCTTATGATAAATGGAGCTATATGTATAGCTACATGTGCATGTAAACACAAACACTGATATTGAGACAAAAACTTACATCCATATGGATTTGTGCTTTTAAATGTGATATCCAATGGGAAGTTGTAAACAAATATCTGCTTTTGATCACGGCTCTTCTTGCTTATCTGAGTCATGCCATTTTCAATTCCCTGGAAGTAACAACAAAAATATCTCATTATATTGAATGACTAAGGACAAAGTCTGGAAAGAATGAGTCTACATACAAAGAACAGTGTAAGTTAGAAAGGAAATAACACACTCAACACATTTTATTTATGGTTATATGGGATCAGACATATGGTTAAGGACCACACAGATATTGAGAGAGGAAACCTGCTGTCGCCACTTCATGGGCTACTTTTTTCAATTAGCAGCAAGGGATCTTTTATATGCACCATCCCATAGACAGGACAGTATATGCCACGGCCTTTGTTATACCAGTTGTGAAGCACTGGCTTGAACGAAAAATAGTCCAATGGGTACAGTGTAGGAAAAAGGTATTTATTCTGGGTGTGTGTGGATGTATGGATGGGTGGCCACTGGGTGGGTGGGTTTTGGACGGATGGATGGGTGGGTATGGATGAATGGATGGATGGATGGATGGATGGATGGATGAAAGAATGGATGATAGATGGATAGAAGGAAGGAAGGATGAAAGAATGGATGATAGATGGATAGAAGGAAGGAAGGAAGGATGGATGGATAAATAGATGGATGAATAGATGGAAGAATGAATAAACATACACTGTCATCATTTGTTTAAAACAAGGAATAAATGTAGTTAAGTTCAGGCTCAATAATAAAAAAATTAATCTTATTCTAAATGTTCAATCTCAAGTTTGAAAGATGACAGGTGCAAGATAAGGTCACGTCATTTCACATAAGCTATATTTAGATCAAAAATTAATCTTTCCATGGTCAACAAACATTCGTATGCTCAGAAATAAATAACCCATGAAATCTAGTAACGTTATTTTTTTAATCACCATCAATCAACTTCTGTGGGTTGAAAAAAAAAACACTTTAAAACTTCAGTTTCCAACTCACAAACCATTGTACAATTATCAATCACATCTGAAGTTAAGGAAACGTTCCATGTCAAAAAGGAAATTTGTTCAGATCACAATGACCCTACGTCATTGTTGCACCAGTGCTAATGCATACACATCTATGGATTAAAAAAAATTTCCGACAATTCACATTTTCTATTTCGGTACTTAATCAACGACTTAATCAACGACAAAAACTCTATACCG
The DNA here is from genome assembly GCF_016097555.1 of Gigantopelta aegis. Classification (NCBI taxonomy): domain Eukaryota; kingdom Metazoa; phylum Mollusca; class Gastropoda; order Neomphalida; family Peltospiridae; genus Gigantopelta; species Gigantopelta aegis. Next base: position 12,283,727 of record NC_054706.1, read on the forward strand.
GCTGAGTTGTCAGAATTTCAAAGTCAGGTTTTAAATCAAGGAAACAAGCCCAGATTGTAAATGACTATAACAAATCTCTTCAGTCAAGTATTAAATTAATAACTTACAGATGTAATCATCCAGTCGAGCCCTTGCACAAAGCTGTATTTCAGGAAAATGTCGTCAAATTCTGGAAACTGAAATCAGACAAAAATAAAAGCTGTTCAACCAATACATAGTTATCAGCATAAAATATCTTCAGCTGCTAGTATTACAACTTTTTATAACAGATAACTTTACACATTACTTACAACATTTTGCGTAAATATCAAATTCATCAAATCCAAAGTGTTTCAGATTTCTCTGAGGTTTGTACTACTAGTTGCACAAAATTAATTTTATGCAAAACAGAAAACGTACATACCTTGAAAAATAGTCAACGTCTAGCATAATTTTTATTTTTTTCAGTAAAATATTACAAGTAAGTGTCTTAGACAAAAAATATTCTGTCCATAAAGGATGTGGTTCTTATGGTTTGAAAATCGATAGTGAGCAATAAACAGCTTTCCTGAAATTATGTGGGTGAGCAATTGATCTCAGTGTCATTTTCACAGTAATTTTGAAAAACATAAATTAGCAATATCCGCGGGTGATGGGGCAAGCAGTTTTTCAACTATGTGGAAAACATTTTGCACAAGAATATGCAAAAATGAGCAGTTGCTCGCATCAAGCCACGAGGACTGAGGTTGACATTGTGTTTATATCAAAATGACAAAAGTTAAAAGTATGTTTTGTTTAACAACACCACTAGAGCACATTGATTTACTAATCATCGGCTATTGGATGTCAAATATTTGGTAATTTTAAGATACTGTCTTAGAGAGGAAACCTGCTAAATTTTTCCATTTGTGGCAAGGGATTTTTTATGTGCACCATCTCAGACAGGATAACACAAACCGACAACTGGGTTACGTCATGCCCTCAAACTGATGAATAAACTGTCTTAAATTATACTTCACTTAGTAATGAAGTATCCACTCTCCATAACAATGCTTTATAATCTTTGGATGTGTGGGGGTGGTAACAATACAGTGTTATTTATTTAGTTTAGTGTTGTTTTTGCACGGTTCTGTAGTATACCATAAACAGGATTTAAAGGTTTGGAATGGACTCAAAAAAGTAGGTATCTTCTTTTTTTTCTGTCTCTCTCTTTGTTAAACCATTTTCCCTACTATGAGTTAAGATATAATGCTACTACAAACATCAATTTTTTTTTTTATCTATTACATACACCAAAATGCATGTCAGAATAGGACAACTATATGGAATGTCTAAATATTCCGTTATTCAAGTAAGAAATAACATAAAAGAATCCGATAAACATTATCAGCCAGTAGTAGGTAAAAGCAACAAGCTGTGTACTTCAGGTTTAGGTCACGTCAGAGGCGTTTACGTGCACATTCAGAGCAAGCTGTTGTAGCACACACCTGTCATGACTTAAGCCGGCTCCTCCATCCAGAACAGGAAAGGGTTTAGGGAATGGGTGGGAGAGGGGATCGCCCAAGCTGGAATGTGCAAGGGAGCACAAGCAGCCCGACCAGGGTCGGTAGTGGGGGGGGGGGGGGGGGGGGGGGGGGGGTTTGGTGCTATTGAATTTGCAAATGACCCGTAGGATTAGGTCCAAAATGAAATAGGTTGTGTAATTTCGTGAGGTAATTTTGATGCATAATTTGGAACAGTTCATCAAAATTAAATTGGAGTTATTTGACTGATTTGACTTAGTTGGCCGTAATTTAGCTCACTTCCAGTTTCTAGTCCAGTGGCTCTTACAGTCGGTGAGCACAAGAAGAATTCGGGCAAGGGTCAAAAGGGGTCAGTACAAAATCAGACGTCGCCATTTACTGGGAGCTATCACTCCAGCTCCCCATCACTCCCCTGAGACTAGTTCAAGGCCAGTAACTTTTACCTCCCCTTAGCATTTAAATTTATATTGTATCAATATATCTTAAATGGCTCCCCATATTCTAAGTTAAGGGAGCAATTAATCATACCCCTCAATTTTTTTCACGGCAATGTCTGCAAAATTCTAGTAATGAAAGACTTGTTAGCTCATGATATCAAGGGCCTAATTTACAAAGCTCTCTTATTTCATTTAATTTTAACTTATTTTCATGCTTGTATCCAATTAAGGTTCAAGCACGCTGTCCTGCGCAGTGGGTTAGTTGTTAGTTGGTCAGTGAGAGTGAAAAGGGTGTAGTGGCCTTACACCTACCAATTGAACCCGTAAGAACTCGCTCTGGGTTTGAGCAAGTAGTGGGCTATGAACCCTGTACCTACCAGCCTGTAGTCTGATGGCTTAACCACTGCGCCACTGAGGCCGGTAAGCTCTCTTAAGCAACATCACATCATTCTAATTCCTTGCAAGTCTTTTTGTATTGCACTGCAAGATCTCAATGTCAACAGTTTAGTATGGGTATGGGAACTCTTTTTACATGCCAATATCCAAAAATAGGTTCAGGCACGCCCATCCTGGATTTGACCTCTGACATCACCAGACAGTTTAGTGAATTAGGCCCCTGGGCCTGTGTTAATAAAACTCTTAGAGTCTAGACTCATATCTCTAATAGGGGGGACGTAGCCCAGTGGTAAAGTACTTGCCTTATGTGCGGTCAGTCTAGGATTGATCCCCATCGATGGCCCATTGGGCTATTTCTCATTCCAGCCAGTACACCACAACTGGTATAACAAAAGCCATGGTATGTACTATCCTGTCTGTGGGATGGTGCATTTAAAAGATGCCTTGCTACTAATGGAAAAATGTAGCAGGTTTCCTCTCTAAGACTATATGTCAGAATTACCAAGTGTTTGACATCCAGCAGCTGATGATTAGTAAATCAATGTGCTCTAGTGGTGTCGTTAAACAAAACACACTTTAACTTTCATATTTTCGATGACATCACACCCACATAATTTGTATGGCATTGCCATGGTTTAAGTCTCAGACTCTATTATGAGACCGGCCTCGGTGGCGTCATGGCAGGCCATCGGTCTACAGGCTGGTAGGTACTGGGTTCGGATCCCAGTCGAGGCATGGGATTTTTAATCCAGATACCAACTCCAAACCCTGAGTGAGTGCTCCGCAAGGCTCAATGGGTAGGTGTAAACCACTTGCACCGACTAGTGATCCATAACTGGTTCAACAAAGGCCATGGTTTGTGCTATCCTGCCTGTGGGAAGCGCAAATAAAAGATCCCTTGCTGCCAATCGGAAGAGTAGCCCATGTAGTGGCGACAGCGGGTTTCCTCTCAAAATCTGTGTGGTCCTGAACCATATGTCTGACGCCATATAACCGTAAATAAAATGTGTTGAGTGCGTCGTTAAATAAAACACTTCTTTCTTTCTTTCTATTATGAGATGTCATGCTGGGGTGTTGTCAAGCATCTGTTCTGTTCTATTGTATCACAGAAGTCTAAACTATAAGTTTTATATAAGTATCAGGCCAGGTCTGCAAGATCAGAACCTAAAATTTTAAAACTAAACTTAACTTCCATTCATTATTGCTCATTTACTCTTAAACATAAATATTAATAAATGTATCTTTAAAAGATTTAATACAATTTAATGTCAATTTATTCCTCAATTCCACTTCATAATATGCTACCAAAAAGTTCAGATATAACCCAAAAAATGCAGTTTGCTCTTTGAGTTTTGCCTAATAAATCAATACTGGTCTTGGTTTTCTCAGTTTGAGCTTACATGAGTTACTTAACTAGAGGATTACATTAATTATTAACAGTAGTCGAATTACATCTAATACATAATTATATCGAAAAAGGATTATCAAAGTATAATAATGGTAGCTTCACACCAACACTATTTATTGATTTTTGTTTTGAAATGTAAAGATTATACTTTGAAAAATATGCCCATAAAAATCCAGGGCTTCTGGAATGTTTATAAAATCCACTAGCCATGGGATCAGTGATTTAAAACATTTACTAGCCACAATTAAAAATCCACTAGCCATGGGATCAGTGATTTAAAACATTTACTAGCCACAATTAAAAATCCACCAGCCATGGGATCAGTGATTTAAAACATTTACTAGCCACAATTAAAAATCCACTAGCCATGGGATCAGTGATTTAAAACATTTACTAGCCACAATTAAAAATCCACTAGCCATGGGATCAGTGATTTAAAACATTTACTAGCCACAATTAAAAATTCACTAGCCATGGGATCAGTGATTTAAAACATTTACTAGCCACAATTAAAAATCCACTAGCCATGGGATCAGTGATTTAAAACATTTACTAGCCATGATTAAAAACCCACTAGCCATGGGATCAGTGATTTAAAACATTTACTAGCCATGATTAAAAATTCACTAGCCATGGGATCAGTGATTTAAAACATTTACTAGCCACAATTAAAAATCCACTAGCCATGGGATCAGTGATTTAAAACATTTACTAGCCATGATTAAAAATCCACTAGCCATGGGATCAGTGATTTAAAACATTTACTAGCCACAATTAAAAATTCACTAGCCATGGGATCAGTGATTTAAAACATTTACTAGCCACAATTAAAAATTCACTAGCCATGGGATCAGTGATTTAAAACATTTACTAGCCACAATTAAAAATCCACTAGCCATGGGATCAGTGATTTAAAACATTTACTAGCCACAATTAAAAATTCACTAGCTCTACTGTACTTAAAGTTAATACAATTTTACTAAATAATAGTAATAATCAGATATGTCACCTAAAGAGGGAGATAGAGCTTAAAAACACTAACATTTGGGGGTTGGGGTGGGGGCAGGATGTTCATACATGTATTTACAAAATAGACTTAACTGCAACATTTGACCAAAAACAAATCACTAGCCATCGGGCATGGCATTAGTAATTATTTACTAGCCCAACATTGAATATCACTAGCCATGGGAGTGGGGCTACCACAATCTAGAAGCTCTAAAAATTACAACCAAGTACTTACATTGGCTAGCAGATGTACATGTAACTAGCTAAATATAGCTCTGGGTAAGCAGAAACTTTTGACAAATTATCTAAACAAAAAATAATAATAAAAGCCACAATTATTTTCCGATATAATATTTGCCAATTTTCTTAAAATTTGCAATTGGCAAATTTGATGAGCGACAGAACTATATGTAGTCATGCTAATTCTAAGAAAACTGGTTACGCTTGTGACATCATATCCGTTGCATGCATTTTCCACTCAGATGTCATTAATATTATAACTAATTAGTTTGGTTTTAGCAATTAAAATAAAATCCATCCACTAAAAAATTAACACTCTAGCCTTGACGCCTAAACAAACAACGATCAGAATTTGGACAAGCGAAACCAACACTACAAAAGTAATAACGTACGAAAAACATGATCTTGATCTACTCAATATAAATTTAGGCGTACACGGTACCTTTTGCCATCTCGAAGTAATACAAAATATTTCAGCAATTTTAATTAATATAGTTTACTCATGACTGCTTAAAACAAAACTCTTAAATAATTTATCCTTAATATAATAATAATAATTTTTTTAAAGCTTACTTTATAAGTAAATTATTATATACCAATTAAGAAATATATGTACCAAATTACCATACCAAAATTAATACAAATAAAACAAATTATATCCATATAATAAAAATAATTTATATTAAATAAAAAATTCATACAACCTATTTTTTGATACAACCTAAATCCGTTTTCACAACAGCTATATGCGTTTTCCTTTACTGGTTTCATTCCTTTCCTTTTATTGCCAATTATTTTATTTTTTTTAATTTAAAAATTTAAACACATTTTTAGTCAAAGGTTTGTAAATCAGAATCATCAACGACATATTTTACAAAAAAAAAAAAAAAAATCACCATCCCCTTGGATTTTCAACTTCGATGTTCCTTTAAACTCCACGTGTAGACGGTATTAAGTGACATATACTGTTTGTCATTCTATCCCGTGTGAATGAACGGCAATTTTAAACTATTATTATTACATGTATTATCATCGTTGTATATAATGTTTGTCATTGTATCCCGTGTTTATATGTTTAACAGATTTTTAATGTATTTTCTTTTAATACACTTTATATACATCGTTAACATTGAAAGAATGAACATTATATATTGAAAATTATGTAGTACATGACACTATATACTGTTCATCATCTATCCCGTATGAATGAAAGTAAATTATATATAATTTGTAATGTCATCGTCCTATATACTGTTCATCATCTATCCCGTATGAATGAAAGTAAATTATATATAATTTGTAATGTCATCATCCTATATACTGTTCGTCATTCTATCCCGTCTTTATATGTTTTACATATTTTTAATACTACTTTTATTTATTTTCCCCACAAAAAAATATCTAAACCCCTTTTTTATATAATAGTCCCCAAAATAAAACCCTTTTTAGACACTTGATAACATTTAAAGAGAGAAAGTTATATATGGCAAAATATGTAGTGAATGACACTATATACTGTTCATCATTCTATCCCGTGTGAATGAAAGTAAATTGCAATAAATGATTAGTGTCCACGTTTCATATAAAGAGTTAACTCTTGATAGAATGAAAATGTTAAATGCCACTCAATATATGGAAAATTATGTAGTGAGTGGCACTATATACTTTTCGTCATTCTATCCCGTGTGAATGAAAGTAAATTGCAATAACTTATTACTGTCGACGTCTCTTATAATGAGATAACTCTTGATAGACGTCTCTTATAATGAGATAACTCTTGATAGAATGAAAATGTTAAATCCCACTCAATATATGGAAAATTATGTAGTGAGTTACACTGTATACTATTCGTTATTCTATCCCGTGTGAATGAACGTAAAATATTGAAAAAATTGTAATGTCATCGTCCTATATACTGTTCATCATTTTATCCCGTGTTTATATTTTTAACACAATTTTAATGCTATTTTTATTTCTTTTCCCAAAAAAAATATCTAAACCCCCTTTTTTATATAATAGTCCCCAAAATAAAACCCTTTTAAGACACTTGATAATATTGAAAGAAATAAACTTATATACTGAAAAATATGTAGTAAATGACACTATATACTGTTCGTCATTCTATCCCGTGTTGATATGTTTCACATAATTTTAATGCTATTTTAATTTCTTTTCCCCAAAAAAATATCTAAACCCCTTTTTTAATGTAATATTCCCCAAAATAAAACCCTTTTAAGACACTTGATAACACTGAAAGAAACAAAGTTATATATGGTAAAATATGTAGTGAATGACACTGTATACTGTTTAACAATTTTAATGATATTTTTATTTCTTTTCCCCCAAAAAATATCTAAACCCCTTTTTTTATATAATAGTCCCCAAAATAAAACCCTTTTAAGACACTTGATAACATCGAAAGAAACAAAGTTATATATGGCAAAATATGTAGTGAATGACACTATACTGTTCGTGATTCTATCCCGTGTTCATATGTTTAACATAAATTTAATGCTATTTACAATAAATTATTACTGTCGACTTCTCTTATAAAGAGATAACTCTTGATAGACATCTCTTATAAAGAGATAACTCTTGATAAAATGAAAGGTTAAACCAATCGATAAATGGAAATTTTTTGAATCCCGTATGGGATAGAATCACGATATAGCCCCTGCTTTATCTATGATAAAGCACATAATCCACATTTGATCCATTTTATGTGTAAAACATTCTCAAAACTAGGAAGTGATGGGAATTTTGTTTAACTAAAACAACTAATGATGATAAAACTATTTTATTTAGCTTTCCGTAATGTTTTACGAAAATTTCATTTTAACTTTTAAGTATTATGATTATGTTTGCGGTAGTAAGTTAGTGCAAGTTTAATAAACATGTTGCATCTTGTTTACAGTGGCAACCGAATATACCAAACAATTTATTGGCAGTTACGTTAAATATAGTATCTGCAAAATATGGTATGTGTTAACTAGCAAATAAATGCTATTTTTTAAATAAAATTTTAAAAACGAATCACTCCTCTAACCTCTGCTGTCTCAATTTGTCCGCTGGCCATTAACAGAAAAACTGAACGGTCTGCCATTGTGGCAAGAACAATAACTCTATTTTATTATTATTAGACTGGTTCTTCTTCGTAACTTTTACTTGATAAACGTACGTAGAGTTTGGGTAAAATCTGAAACGGAAATGGAACGAAACGGAACGAATATGTTGAGGATTTTAATTTGTCTACGTTTCTTTATTTTAAAGGCTTAACATTGTAATATTGAATTTTAGTAGTCGTTTAATATAGGCAAGGTAAACAAAAATAAAAATTAAGAAATAATATTATTACACGTTTCAATATAGAAAGTGGGTACAGGTAGACAGTTGAAGAGACTGTCTTGCCTTCACTCCCAAGTTCGAGTCACCTACAGCCTTTCCCTTATTGATAGACATATCAATATTAATAAGGGGAGGGCTGAAGATGACTCGAACTATCCACTCCCCTGCAACCCCAGTAGTCGTTGATTCACTGTATTGCGAGACTGGAGGGTGACGGACAAGGGGCATTAATTTTGGAACAAACTTGCAGCATCTTCCTTCACAAACGGATGTTCTTCCTTCTTTGTTTTTTTAATGCTTTTTTTTTTCTTTTTTTTAAACATTACCCAAATAGACCAACCATTCATACACAGCAGGGGTATCAAAGCTAGTACTCGGTTTTAGTCTTCAAAATGTCTATTTGATGTTTTGTGTTGTATCTAACGTTTTCATTCATTGCAAAACAATTTCTGGAATGCAGCAGACCCTTTAATTCTATTGTAACCAAGATCTTGGACCGGACCCCGTTTTACGAAGCGATCTTACAAGCTAAGATCACCGTAAGCGTACACAGTTATGCACTTAGCCTACAGTGATCTTAGCGCTAGGATCATCGTAATCGTACAAAGTTATGCACTTATGGTGATCTTAGCGCTAAGATCGATTCATAAAATGGGGCCCTGAAGGAGTGCAGATATTTAGTATTGGCGATGTCATCATATGTTAACATATACAACATGTATAATTCCCCTTGTTTACTTAGACCTGTGAGCTTGCGATGCCTAGAAACGATTTTTCAATTTTGTATTGTACGTGTAACTTAAAGCGTGTGGGTCAAGTGATAATGACATTTAATTTGTTACTTTCGGTGGAAGAACTTTGACATTTCTAATTAAGGATATGTCCGAAATGGTGTGCAGACAGAATGTCAATGGACAAAATGTCAGCGGTCAAAATGTCAATAGACAAACTGTCAGTGGTCAATATGTCAACGGACAAAATGTCAGTGGACAAAATGTCAACCATAAATGTGGTATCTCGGTCAAAATGTCAAGTTCTGTGTGGAGGAGGGAGGGGGAGGGATGGAGAAGAAGAGAGAGAGAGAGAGAGAGAGAGAGAGAGAGAGAGAGAGAGAGAGAGAGAGAGAGAGAGAGAGAGAGAGAGAGTTTATGGTGGGTTGATAGATGGGGATGATGGATGCATGGATACATGCATGTTTAACGACACCCAAGCACTACAAATACATTGGCTATTTTGTGTAAAACTAAGGCAAATGTGTAAACGAAGTGATTATCAACATCAATATAAAAATTCTTAAGTTAAATTAAAACACAGTGTAATAAAAAAAATGTTGTGCAAAGATAACCAATATCATAGGAAGGAAATATTAAAATTTAGAATAAAATTCAGTATTTTGTTGAAATTTTATCACAAGTCAAGCTGAAGTCAAGATGAAATCGAGGGTGAATATAAGAATTTAAAAATTAGTGCGTTAAGACATCCCTGCATGTTTTGTTAAATACTAGTACATGTACATCAAAAGGGGTGTAGTGTCAGTCAAAATGGGGGTGCCATCGGCGAGAGTGGGGGGGGGGGGGAGGGGTGTCGGTGCCGGGGCCGGGTATGCTCTCCGGACAATTGTGAGATTAAACTCGTCAAACATATACTGGACCTCATATCACATATATTTATTTGTTTTAATTTATATTCGTGCTCATGTCCAATTAAATTTCAAGCACGTTGTTCTGGGTCCACACCTTTTAGGTTAGTTGTTAGTGAAACAGAAGTCGGTAAACTGATAGGCCTACTAGGCCTATACGTAAAAACATGTTCTCGGTGAGAGGCGGTACCCAAGTCGGAGTTCCACCTATTTTGAATGAGTTTGGATTTTAATTACCTTTCGATTTTTTTTTTTTTACTTCCATAAACTAGAATTCGTCAACAAAATATCTCTTTGCATTTAGTGTTTTTATAGAAGTCAACCAGGAAGAGGTGAAAAAAAAAAAAAAAACACCTTTATTATCTCTGTTAAAGTCCTACTTAAAATGCAACCTCAAAAACCTGCTTTATTAATGGTTATAATTGCACATGTATTTTATTCCGCCCGTTCTGGTCAGGAATCCGGGATTTACTAACACCCAACAGGGAAGCGTAATAAACAAAATCGGGAACAGTCTATAATTCAACGTAACATAATGTGAAAATAGGTTCCTTTATTGGTGCAAAAATGATATTTAGCCGATAGATTTTGTGTTTGATTTGATGTGTTTGTTGCTATTTCTACCAATTTGAGTGTTGTTTTTGTGTCACCCTCAGTTACAGTAAACCAAAGAAAGAGAGAAGATGGGGCGACGATCAATTAACACCACTAAAAGTGGGAAATACATGAATCCCACAGATCAGTTTAGTAAGTGCAAAAAACCTATAGTAGCTCAATCTAATATTACTAAATATTATTATTAATGTTTTTTTGGTACAGGTAATAATGGTTTGTTTATGTAATAAATCAGCAGGTGACACTCCCAGTATTCCCATTATTAAAGGCATATTCAGTCGTTGACATGCGCAAGTTATATCCTCGAGTAGTCCAAAGGGACATAGAAAGTCACAAGTGTGGTTCATTCTACATCTGAATATTGTTACATATCCTATAGTATATATAGCTGGTATTCAAAACTTGTGGCACCGTGTTTTAACCATTTCTCAACCAAAATAGTGCAACAAATGGACACACAAACCAAAAATTTACAACCTACCATACTTATTAAATAGGTATGCAGATGATTCGTCCTCTGGACGTTTTGTCCACTAAAAGTTTGTCCACTGTTGAACTTGTTCTTGGACAATTCGTCCCACTATATTTATAAAAAAAAATTTTTTGTTGTTAATTATTTATCGTATATTACATCCACGGACAAAATAAATATACAGACACTTTTTATTTTAGAGGAATATCGACACAGTACACATTGTAACTTAACCTAACAGCTTTGCCATGCCTATATCTCTGACATTGCTAGTGGCTTTGCCAGCGGCAGAAGGGGTGTGTGTGTGTTACCAAGTATGATGGGGACAATATGAATGGGACAATTATTGAATTAAAGTAAATTTATGATTATATTATGACACTATTTTTGAACGAGCTCTCAAAATTAATAATAAGACTATAGTTTGTGGAGAGTATAGCTGATCACTCAACAATAACAACATATCAATAAAGTACTACAATGGACACAGACAATAACAAGTTGATAATGCCACTAACTTTAGTTTGCTTCATATACTAGTAGTTTACCACAAAACGAAAATAATATAACCATTCCAAAGGCTAAGAAATAACATTTTAGATTTATTGGTCTAAAATGTTGTAAACGAGTGGACGAATTGTCCAATGTGGGTAGACGAATTGTACGTGGACGAATTGTACGGTGGCAGCAATTGACTGAAAGAACAATTAAAGCCATCCAAATGTCCGTTTAGCTCTCAAGTTAGAGTAAAATATCAGGAGATGTCAGTAGTTACAAATATATGTTTCTATATTCAATAAAGGTTATTTCAAATTGAAAAAAATTATTGAAAATCCATAATTTAAGTGGCTTTTGGGGGTACACTGAAATATGACCATGAGTTGACTCCCTTGAATAGCAACATAATAGGTTCAATTTTTCCTGTCTACGCAGGGTTTTTAGAATTTTCATAAAATCAACTAGCCAAGGGATCAGTGATTTAAAAAATGTATTAGCCATGATTAAAAATTCACTAGCCCTACTTTACTTGAAGGTAATACATTTTTACTAAATACTAGTAATTATCAAATATGTTATCTAAAGAGGGAGATAGGGCTTAAAACACTAACATTGAGGGGTTGGGTGTGGGCAGGATATTTATATTTACAAAATAGACTTAATTGCAACATTTGACCCCAAAATATTCACTAGCCGTTGGGCATGGCAATAGTAGTTATTTACTAGCCCAACATTGAATATCACTAGCCATGGGATTGGGGCTACCACAATCTAGAAGCCCTGCTACGGCTGTGGTAGTGTACATACTGCAAATGACTACAAAATATATGATATATGAATTACCATTGGATGTTTTTTTTAATAAGGTTTGAAACATTTTAGTGTATGTAAAAATACTTGCATGAAAGTAATTTAAATATATTCTTTACTCACTATACAAAGCCAGGGCTCGAAATGCAGTGTTAGTACATGCACCGGTGCATGCTGATTTTTGTGTGTGCATGTAACTTAAAACTGGGTGCATGCGGTGCATGTTAATATTTTTCAAGTACTGTATATTGCGTATACTAGTATCCTGTTGTCTACCACATTCAGACTCAACTTGTTGAATTTTGCATATGCATTTCGTAATCTGTTCGCCACATCAAAACAATAACTTTTATCTTATGGGCGCATCCATTTTGTATCTTATAATCCTACTTACAACAATGGCGCCCTTTCGGTCATTTCCGTGAAATATATTTGCGAAAATTGCCGGCAATATCTCGGTTATATTTGTGAACGGTATTAGGTAAGGTGGTCGAGACCGACTTTGGGGTATCCATGCGCATAACACAGTTGTTGTCGTCACTGACAAATTGAACTCCGCCAGATCTGTGATCAATACAAAGTACCGTAACTGCCTTGAAAATTTTCGACCTCAGATATGGGCACTTGATCAGATGATTGCGAACATGCAGGTGCGTTACTCGCGTAGTTGATTCAAAGTCAGCCAGTGATTATTTCAATCGCAACTTCTCGTCGAATTCCGTAGGCTAATTTATATTATACCAACAGATCTTATTGAGTTAAAAAAGTTGATAACTTGCTTAATACAAAACACAAATATTCGTATGTCCAGCAATGGATGTCAGACAGTGATACTGATAGTGACAATTAAGACAGTTAAATTAAAAAGAAAATGATAATCAACACTGTAATCAAGGTAATGAAAATAGTATTTACTCATTGTTAACAGGATTTACCTTATTTTTGATGCATTCAGAACTTTAATGGTGCATGTAAAAAAAAAATCAGCATGCACCTGGTGTCATCATGTCAAAGTTTTTACTTGTTCCATATTTATATAACATGCACATTTCTATTGTCTGTTATAATTCATAAAGTAATATGTGCACTGAAATATTTCCTCGTTGATTTCAGGGAAGGAAGCAAGGAAGAGAGAATTAAAAAAGGTACACCTCCATTTGAAATTGTATTTAAAATTTGTTTATGACATGCATGTATATACCTGTATACATACATGTATGTAGTCTTACATTGTACAGCCATCTGCAGTATATTGTTGTTTTTAACCATTTAAAGATAATTTAATTTAATTCATATACAAATAATCATTGGCTACATTGTGTGTGAAACATACATGTACACATACTTGTAATTGGTCAAGATCATATGAAATATGTGTTTGTTGAAATTAACAGATATTCATGGACTGGGTATTGCTTCAAGTTCACATTCCTGTTTACAGATTCTCAGTGTAACAAACAATCAGTGGTATTTGTACATAAATATCTGCTGATTAGTAACTTCAAGAGAACACTTGGTGAACAGTTTGTCAGTTTGTGTAGATTGTAGTGTGTGTGTATATATAATATATCGATGATGTCAACTAAATGATAATTTGTATGTAATTTCAGATTGATATATATTTTGAATAATAAATACATGTTTAATAAATTGTAGAACAAGAAACAGCGCATGATGGTACGACAGGCTGTACTGAAAGGAAAAGATCCCTTGAAACTGTTGGAAGAAATGGAGCTCATTGATGAAATGGGTGAGAGTTGATTTTAGGTTTTTTAAAGTTAATTTATTAACACAAGGTACGACTAAATGTTAACATGCAGTTTATTGTGTTTGCTATAAATAATAATAATTATGTTTAAAATTTTGTCAAAACATGTACATGTATACTGAATTTTAAATCAATTATTCATGAATTAACTGTTGTTTGCCAAATGACCAAATATAATTTGCCAAATATATTTCTTTATTAAATCATTACAAAACTCATTACAATTATATAAATACAATTTTTTAAGGAGCCTTAATAATATGGTAATTGTGTTTTATTTTTGGTTCCTTCTTAAAGCATATTGTAAATATAATTAAAGCATTATAAATAATCAAATATTCTTCGTGTTCTAGAAAGATTCTGATATTCCAAACACGTATTTGGGACATTAGGAACTTACAATTCTGAAGCTATTCCTCTATGTTATTTGTTTCTGTGAAGATCATTTGAGTGATTTGTATTATTGAAATATAATCATGCTATACCATTTTCAGAATACAATCCTATTGATTCCCCAACACTCAACGAGAAGGTTTTGCGAGACAAGAGAAAAAAGTTGAAAGAAACATTCCAACGAGTTTTAAGACTTTATGTACGTGATAAGTAACTCACTTTTACTCTTTGTTTCTTTGTCAGTAATTGTTGATAGTCGTTTATTATTAGTAGCATTCTAGCACATAGAAATTCAAAAACATATTTAACATGTTTCATGTTTCTAAAGATTTAAGACAAAATTAATGTTATACATTTGAAGCTGTTAATATGGTATAATCATGGAACTGAGCGTTTACTCCGAATTACTTGATGATTTTAGGTGGATAATGTTTAATGTTATTTTTTCTATTTTAGGAAAAGGAAAACCCTGAATATTGTTTGGAGTTGAAGAAAGCAGAATCTGAGTATGAGAGGAAACGAATTCAGTTACAGATATATTATGGTTTGTTGTTTTACTCGTCGTTTTTCACTTTATAGGCCTTACTTTTCATGTATATGTTTCCAGTCACAAGTTTAGTGATACATAGCTGTGAGTGGTTTTGTGTTGTGCACATCGTAAACAGAATCTTCCTTGTGTCATCAATACACTTCAGTGTTTGTCAGTGCATGCATTTCAGTTTGAATCTGACAATCTGGGGCCTAATTCACAAAGCTCTCTTAGGCTCTGCTAGACAACAAAGCATCCTCTTTGCAAGTCTTTTAGCATTGCACTGTGAGATCGCAAAGTTGCGAGAGTTTAGTGAATTAGGCTGCTGGTCTACTCAATTTTGTGAGAAACTGTCTCAGAAAAGTGGAATTTAATTTATCCAGAATCTGGTATCTTCTTTGGTGCATTGTTGTCACCTACTGTGTCACACGAATATGATTTTTGTCTTGTCTTTACGACGTTTAAAGCAAGATATTACTTTTTCAACCAACAGCGATGGTGTCAATTTTCAAGATTAACATTAAAGTTTTGCAATTAAAGGTTTTAAGTTTTAAAATTTGGTCATGACATAGAAAATCATTTCCTTAAAGTGAATATGTTTTTCAACAATGAAGGCTAGCAGAATGAATTTTATTCTAATAGAATAACAAAACACTGTAACCCGTTTCACAAATACACAATGATTTTTTGAATGAAATCATACTATCGATAGCAGGGCTGCAGAAAGTACTCGCCCGCTTACCAAATGCGAGTAAAAATTCTGACGCACGAGTTAAAAAATGCAACTACCAGTCCGACTGTCTACCTGTCTTTTTGATTTGGTTTGCCACATGATGTTGATCACTTACCAAATGTTCTTAATTATGATGTTTTGTATATATATATCTCTATATATAATTTGAAGTGAAGACACTGTATATTATAATATTGTTAATATATTGTTCTATAGACTGGCGGACTAGTAGAAATTCTGGAGGGCTAGTAAATTGTAGTTGGTTCTGGTCCGACGGGCTAGTTAACTTTTTTCCATTTCTGCACCCCTGGATAGATTAGGATAGAGAGAAAAAAATCTCCATTTCACCAAAACGTCACTTTGAGTATTTCTTTTCATGGACTGTTCGTATGTTAAGACTCTAGATGGCTGTGGTGTGCTGATGTGTCGTTAGGCAGATGTTCCTTTCCCTTGACAGAACTTGCATTTTGATTCTATGTAATTATACCTTTTTCAGAGCAAGTAAAGAATGCCGAGAGGGTTCAGCTTGATCAGATTCCATTACCAGACGTACCCGTGGAAACTACAAGTAAGTTTAGTGTGGGTTCCTATGTCATCATCTTGATGTTGGAGGGAGGGGAGGGCGGGGGCAGTTTATTGCTTCCATGTTGACAGAGTTATGGACCTTTGGGTGTCAGCTTTCTTGTTGGGGATTTTGGGGCATGGTTATTAGTTCAGCATTTTGCAGAGTTCGACAAATCCGCTAGCCCGACGCCCGTGGCTAGTGGTTTTTAAGTTCGTGCTAGTGAGAAACGCAAAACCACTAGCCCATGCGGGCTAGTGGTTTACCCCCTCCTCTCGTCATCGCTCGATCGTGGGTTTTTTTCTTTCTTTCTTTCTTTTTCTCTCGGCTGAAATTTCGTTTAATAAATTTTATTGTGGCGTTTGTTATCGAATGATATCAACAACGCAATCAGTATATAATAATAATCCACTTGAGATAGGTCTCTACATCGTCACAGTTACAGCATGCATTGTTTACCTTTCCCTTTCAAGTTTCTGGCACAGGAAATAAGTCTAATGACATGCGTGTTTTGATTGGTTAGACACGTCACATGGTAGTTATTCTCGCACATATGTTTTAGGCTAAGAACTTGGAAATCACCAATCGCGACGACAGGTTAATCTCAATCAAGTAAACCCCAGCTGTGCTTGGAATTTCAGTGTTTGTTTTATTTATCTATTGTTTTTTAATTTAACACTTCGCTGACATGTGGTTATCGGCAATCAGGAAAACAATTTACTTTAATGGTAACCGCATATGCAATGACTCACCACTCGGCCTGGCCTATTACGTGTAGCGGTTTGGATAATACGTTCACAGCTGCCGATACAAGATAATACCTTTTTTGTTCATCAATTAACAACGGATTAGATGTCGCCGTTATATTCTTTTGATATCGGTCTGACACGGGATAATGCCCTGTATTTGGCATCACCGTTCCTGGCGACATAAATAGTAGGCCCTAAATATATAACCAACTACCAAATACACTGAACCATCTATTACCGTGTGTCACACTGTCGTACCCTCATTTAAATTTAATTATTTTGATAATGCTTTTAGATACCAACCAAGAGTTTGCTCAATTGTTTTTCCCCGGGGGGAGGGCAAAAACGAAAACGGGACAATGACGATGGATCACACTTGACAAAAGACAAAATGTACAACACGACAAAAAACTGAAAGTTACAACATGATTTAACTTTTAAGTGTTTGTTTTATTTTACTGTTATACTCGTAAATGTGTAATGTTACAAAAATTATATAAAAATCCAGTGATAATTGATCAGGAATTTGGGCTAGTGCTTTATCTTGGTGGGCTAGTGGTTTTCACAATATTTGTCATACTCTGCATTTTGTTTTAAACTTCTTCTTTTTTTCAAATATTCCATGTTGTGGGGTGTTTAGTACATAATGCAAATATACACAAAGTAAGTTCACTATTTCATGAGCGTAAACAAAATTGATAATAAAGAAACTGCCTGGTGATCAATCCAAATTGTATTATACCAAACTAAATATTATTAAACGAAATGTGGGTGTTGCTTTTAAAGTTGTGCCTTTTGGTTTAATCTACCTTGAATATATAGTTTTACTCTATTTGTGACAACAAGAACAGTTATATAAGCAGAACTCATTTTGCTGAACCAACTTGTATACAGGGATGAGAATTTTCTGCGGATTTTATCTCCCCAGGATCGATCTCGTGAATCGTCTAAATCCGAGGAGATAATTTTAAGGGGGGTGAGGACCATTTTTTGGTCCCGTTTTTCTTCTGAGCAATGAAAAAAAAGCCCGACACAAGCGGCTAAGAAAGCGCAATTACGATTGGCTGAAATAATTACTGTGGGCCAATGCTTTTTAACAACAGTAAGAAACAATGATTTTCCATGCAAATTGCATTTTAATTGGTGGATTGTCGACAAGCAACCAATAAAGATAAAGATAAAAGATAAAAAATTTATTGCATATAAACATTCCACACACGGAACTGGATGCAAAACATATGTATAAACAAGAAACAAACAAAATTACTAAATAAGGACTAATTATGGGCAATAATGAGAGCGATTTATTTCTACTTTGAATTGCAAGTCAATAGTTAGTGGAGCACATGGCGATAGGGAAATTAGATAAATATTAAACATGGTTAAATTAATAAATCCAGAAGACGAGGCGTTGGTGAAGCAGATTGATAAAGACATTAGAAATAAGTTTTGTTGGTCCTGGTTACAAAAAAATGCAACATTCAGTGTAAAGATAGGAACAAACGTTGAAACTGTGCCGGAAAAGTTGGCGTTTTTCATCACCAAATGCGATGTTCCGGGAAAAGCCCAGTGCTTATATTGCTGTGACTTAATTAATTACGGGTCTCGCGGCTGTGTGGCATTAATAGACCACGCAACAAAAGGGAAGAAACATCAGGAAAAAGTCGCATTAAGACGACCGAATTATTCGTTGGGATCGGCATTTTCGGTAAAGTCGTTACCCGGGGTCAACGAAGCTCAGCTTGTTCTACCGGGATCTTCATCAAAAATGATCTCTGTCTGTCTCAGCTGCTTCCATGGGCCAATGGTGGAGTCTTCATTCAATTTAATGGGAGACATTATTGACATCCGTTCAACGAGGATGAACATTGCTACATTCAGTGCCATACAAACAGTGAAGTATGGCCTGATGTCAAGAAAGATGACAGCTCTGGAATATTTCAGAAAAGGGGATATTAAACATGATGAAGTTGATAGTTGTCTGTGCAGAAATTTTAAAACTTCTGCTTCTAGTTACATACAAGAAAAGAAAGAAAAGAAAGAAATCCAAGAAGCCAAACTCAGAAGTGTGCGTTGTCAGCAACAAAAGATGGAAAGCAGAGCCCAGCAGAAAAGATCACAAGAACAGGCAGCTACGGTTGCTAGGCTAGCCCATCAAAAGGCACAGAAAAGAAAGGCCACTGGAAATCTGATGCAGGCTGCCATAAAAGGCTGCCATAAACCAAAAACATTTTGATCTGTAACTGAAGTGCAAGAAAAGAGTACCAATGACATTGGGAGGAGGACACTGTAAAATCTAAGAACCATAATTGTTACCTAACCAAAAATCATTTTATTTAAGTCAGCTGTGACACTTTAAGCATCCCATAAATTTATTTTAGAATATTGTTTTCTAAACTCTGAAATGCCAGGAGACAGCACCTATGAAGTTAGAGAAATAAAAAAAAATTCAAATGTGATTTTCTTTAACCTGAAATGCAAAGAGACGGGGAAAAGATGTTATTATTCTCGGAACACAGTGTAGCAATACAAACACTCATCCACAGGAAATGCTTGCTTAGCCAGGAGAATACTTGTGGTAAAAAAAAAAAATCAAGTGAGTATTCCTAAACACCTCCAAATGAAAGGAAGTGTGCATTCTTGCTTGTTTTCCATGAAATATAGCCTTTGACCATGGTCTCTGGCCTCTGTTTTCATTTTTAAAAAATTCAGTTGTTTTTCTCATTTGCTATTCTCATCCCTGTGTATAACATACATTTTGAGTAAGTGTTTTTAGTCTCCTATGAGTACAACCAGATAGGACTATAGGTTTTACCCCTGTCTGTTTGTCCATCTGTCTGTCCCATATATAGTTTCACAGAATTTTTTTTCACAATGCCATCTGTTACACATCTAGTTCGATTTTCATGACAATTTACCCATTTTTGATAGAGTTATGGCCCTTGAACTTGGGAGATACACAATGCCTCAAGATATTGAGCTGAAATTTTGTACATAGCTTTATCCTGTACTGTTGCAGATAAAGATTGACTTTCATGGTGATTAACTCTCTCTTCTTCTTTTTTTACAGAGTTATGGCCCTTGAACTTAGGAGAAACACAATGCCTCAACATATTGAGCTGAAATTTTGTACATAGCTTTATCCTGTACAGTTGCAGATAAAGATTGACTTTCATGGTGATTAACTCTCTCTTCTTCTTTTTTTACAGAGTTATGGCCCTTGAACTTAGGAGATACACAATGCCTCAACATATTGAGCTGAAATTTTGTACATAGCTTTATCCTGTACAGTTGCAGATAAAGATTGACTTTCATGGTGATTAACTCTCTCTTCTTCTTTTTTACAGAGTTATGGCCCTTGAACTTAGGAGATAAAAAAACATTTGTTGGGGCCCGGTAGCAGTACTCTCAGAATGGTTGTTTTAAACTTGAGTTGTTGATATAATTTGTATTTCCAGTTCCAGCGATGATTCCATTACCTAATGAAATGCCCCTGCCTGGTATGCCTGGGTTACCTATGGCAGGCAGACTACCAACAGGCATCTTGAAGAAAACTACGTCATATGGGTAAGTACAACTATCTTTAGTTTTCATGTGTCCTTTGACCTTTTTTTGGCATGTAAACATTTCAATCCATGCTTCATAGAGACTTCTTGTAAAGATGTTTTAAAATATTGACATGGGTAATATTTTTTATGAAAACAACTCATGAAAGAAAATTTCATAGCAGGAAGCCTTTTAAGACCTGACCACTGGAGTGTTTTGTGAGGAAAAATTTGATTCACCTATCTATCAAGTAACTAGTACATCTTGAATGACATTCCTTTCATGCCACTTACTTCAGGGGGTCTACTGTTATTTCATGCTACTAATCACCAACCATATTTAATATGACTACTTTATTTCTTGTGTGTTTTAGGCCGTCATTAACAGATTTTTCAAAACGGAAACCAGTGGGTCCTCCCCCTGGGACACCACCCCCTCTCAGTGACAGTGAGGATGAAGAATATGACCCAGCTAAAGGTTAGTACACTTTTAGTAATTCTTTTATCACCTTTACAAAGTATAAAAGCAAGATAAGGTATTACATGTTTCGCATTGGTGTTGAGTTTTGTGATTAGCTCAATATTAAAATATATTTATCTCGCTCTCTCGCTTCCTCCCTACTTATCTCTCCCTCCCTCCACCTCTGTCTCTGTCTCTCTCTCTCTTTCTCTCTCTCTCTCTCTCATTCTCTACCTCCCTCTGTCTGTTTCTCTCTCTCTAAAGAAGACTGTTTATAGTAAAATTTATGTGTTTCTTCAGGTATTGAGGAAACCATTGACTTGTTGAAGTATTCAGTATTTTCTTTTCAATTTATCCCGATCTCAAACTAGTGTAATTTTCTCCCTATGTTATAGTAAACTGGTCTGAACATCCCGGCAGCCACTGAGATGGCTTAAAATCTTCCAGTAAGTCATCTTGTTTCCTGTTCCAGTCACATGACTGAAGGTTCCTTCTTCCTCCTTCACTCATACGGTCCTGACATCTATAATATTATCTCACTCTAAAGGGGAAAGTTTAAAGTAAAATTGTGTTTGTGCAGGTATTGAGGAAAACATCGGCACTGTTGAAGTTGATGAGGTGGTGCACCCTGACGACATCCTGGCCGCCGAACACGAGGAGATTCCTCTCCCCGAGCCCATTCCAGCCTCGATAGCCAGCACAATACCAACGCCAGATGAGATCTCAGAGCCACCTGGTGAGTGAAACAGGTTTTTTTTACATTGTGGGCGGGATGTAGCTCAGTGGTAGAGTGCTCACATGATGTGCAGTCTTCATAGGACTAATCACCCTTGGAAGGAAGGGAACTGTATTAATGTGCCCACATCCTTACGGTTCAGGCACGCTCACCCTTGGAAGGAAGGGAACTGTATTAACGTGCCCACATCCTTACGGTTCAGGCACGCTCACCCTTGGAAGGAAGGGAACTGTATTAACGTGCCCACATCCTTACGGTTCAGGCACGCTCACCCTTGGAAGGAAGGGAACTGTATTAACGTGCCCACATCCTTACGGTTCAGGCACGCTCACCCTTGGAAGGAAGGGAACTGTATTAACGTGCCCACATCCTTACGGTTCAGGCACGCTCACCCTTGGAAGGAAGGGAACTGTATTAACGTGCCCACATCCTTACGGTTCAGGCACGCTCACCCTTGGTGAGCTGGGTTGAGACGTAGCCCAGTGGTAAAGCGCTCGCTTGATGCGCGGTCAGTTTGGGATCGATCCCTGTCAGTGGGCCCATTTTGCTACTTCTTGTTCCAGCCAGTGCACCACGACTGGTACATAAAAGGCTGTGGTATGTGCTATCTTGTCTGTGGGATGGTGCATATAAAAGATCCCTTGCTGACAATCGAAAATAGCCCATGAAGTGGTGACAGCGGGTTTCCTCTCTCAATATCTGTGTGGTCCTTAACCATACGTCTAACACCATATAACCGTAAATAAAATGTGTTGAGTGCATCGTTAAATAAAATATTTCCTTCCTTTCTTGATGAGCCCAATGGGATGTTTTTGTGTTTGAGCCATGATTGGTATAAATGTAGACATATATACTTCCTTGTCTGTGCAAAAGCAGATATGTGAATGCTGGCTGTTCTTTGACTAACATATTGTTCTTTTAACACATAGAAAACTCTGTGTCAAAATAACAATATGCTAGTCGAAGAACAGCAAGCATTCATAATGTGCTGAGGTGTCCTTTAACAATAATTTCCTTTCCTTTCTATTTTTATTACATAGAGGTGCTTGGTGTCTCGTCATGCATGCATCTATCTATCCATCCAAAAAAACTAACATAAACATCCCATCTATTTATTTTATTAACTGGCTAAGTGTGTATATAGCGAGTAATACATGAGTGGCCGATAGATACCATATATTTCACAAGTTGTTTTGAAATGTATCTATTGTCCGAACCAAATTGTTAACAACTACAAAAAATTACTCTCCTACCTTTAATTGCCGTTAGATTTCCTCCAAAGTTTGTCCAGACACAAATCGCAAAAAAAACACTACAAATATACAGATTCCACACACAAGACTGCAACGATGTCGCCAATATTGTCTTTGCTGAGATTGCATAGGGAAAAATACATGCAGTTTTCTGCCGTCTGCCATGTTGCTTCTTTATGGAATACTCTTCAAGAGGGGTGAAAGCCTCCAAAGTATGTGACACAATTACTATGCAATCGATGATCTCTAGTGGTATTATTAAAATAATAATAATAATAATAATAATAATAAATAATAATATGACGTCATCACGTTTGCTTTTATATCATAACATGTTATGACGTTGTTAGATTAAGTCCTATCCTTTCACCCCTCTTGAAGAATATTCCATAAAAAGTCAAAATGGCAGCTGATACAAAATTACATGCTTTTTTTCCTATGTGCTCTCAGCGAAGTCGATATAGGTGACATGGTTATCATCTGGTATGTGGAATCTGTGTCATTGTAATGGTTTTTTCCAGATTTGTGTCTGGACAAACTTTGGAGGAAATCTAACGGCAATTAAAGGTAGGAGAGTAATATTTCGTAGTTGTTAACAATTTGGTTCGGACAATAGCTAGCTTGATCATTTTTAAACAGTGAGTTGTGAGATAAATGGTATATAACAGACACAAATGTATTATTCTATTTCTTACATATCCTCAAAAACCAGGTTTTAAGCAAATTTTAACATCTTTTTCGACTAAAAGTTATTTACAGCCGTTGCACTTGTAGCTGACTTACGCATCACAGACACATGAACGTCAGGTTAACTGTATGTCACAGTCTAATAGATTTTCACTGTGTAGTTTTTCATTGGTTGTATGGCAGTGGTGACATGGTCTTCACCTAGGAACAGTCGGTCATATGTCTTGAAATTGTTAACACACGTGCAGTGTTTTGCCAGAAAGATATTTTTCGGTATGGCACTATGGAATGGAATGCAACCTCAGTCAACAGTGGGTATGGGGGACCTCCTCCAGAAAGAAAATGGGTTAAGTTTAGGATTAGGGTTAAGAAAATCATACAGTAATGATAAAGAGTAATTAATTTTCTCAAAAGATTAACTTAAAAAATGTTTAATCTGCAAAACAATTTGGGTATGGCGCTATACCCATTTTACCCTCTGGCAGAAACCCTGATGTGTTATCAAAAATAACGCATGATGTTCTCACCAATGGGTGTGTTAGAACAGTGTTTTACAGACACATGGCTAATTAACTTATTTAAAGGAATACCTATCCATATTTTCTAAAACTTTATGGAAAATATTTTTTTGTTAACTTGATCACTCTGTAATGTCTTTCACAAAATATGCACAAGACAAGTTCAGAGAAATTCTTGTTCAATCTGACATGCACTGTATTAGGTTGTATGTATCATTATTTTTTACTTAACTCAATTATATAAATTTGTGGTTGGGGATGGTCCCTATAAATTCCTCTTTATTAGTAATCTTACAACATCTGATACAAATGTAATATTCATGATAAATATTGTTTCAATTTTACAGCAAAACAGAGGAAAATCCGGTTTGCTGATGTTGATTCGACAAGTGAACAGAAGACAGAAAAAGACACACGGCTGACGCTGAAAGCAAAGAAGAAGGACAAGAAGGAGAAGAAAGAGAAGAAGGTTTCCGCATTGCAGGCCATCATGCTTCAGATGGCAGGGCAGGACATACCGGCCACACACTCAGACGAGGAGCAAGAATCTAGTCAGGTTAACTTGTAATCTACTTTTCTTCTGTCATAGAGGGTGTATACCACCAAATCAAATCCCATAGACGACAATAGTAACATGTGGCTAAAACTCCTACCTGCAGTGTATCAATCGACATAAACGCCATGGATATAAATACTACCATCCCTCACCCTTAAAGTTAATCAGAAAAAATTTGGAGTCAAGCTGATCATTTCTGAGATAATTGGTAGCGTCTATGACTACCCTAGTTCCGCACAAAATTCAAGTACTTTTTTTTTTTTACAGATACCCCATACATGTTTCAAGCACAAGGCTACTTGACACAGTGGTACTAGATAAAATAGAATTGCATAAATATTTTGCCCAGATGAAACTAACTTTTTTTTTACAACCACCACACTCACATTTATCATCAATCACAGGACTTGTGGTGTTCACTTCTCTATCAAAAGTTGGGTGCACCTCGAACTTTGATCCAACCAGAAGATGCATTGTAGGATTGAACCATCTCAGTGGACCAATTCTTTGATTGTTTTTTCCCCCATCCCAGCCAATGCACCACAACTGGTATATCAAAGGCCATGGTATGTACTGTCCTGTCCATGAGATAGTACACATAAAAGAGACCCTTGCAACTAATGGAAAAATGTACCGGGGTTCCTCTTAAGACTGAGTAAAAAAAATACCAAATGGTTGACATCAAATAAACGATGATTAATAAATCAATGTGCTCTAGTGGTGTTGTTAAACAAAACAAACTTTAAACATTTTTCTCTTGATGTGTGTTTGTGTTTTCAGAGTGAGGAGGAGGTGGAGGAGGAGGAGGAGCCGGTTGTGAAGGAGAAGAAGAAGACGCGCTTCGAGCCTGTCGAGGATCTCAAACCCCCCGGAACACAGGACGAACCCCCGGACGACACACCCACTCCACCCAAGACTGTCGGTCCACCTGGACCTCCCCCGGGTGTCCCCCCTGGAGCACCTCCCGGGCTGCCTCCTGGTGTCATGCCTCCAGGTAACAAAGTTATTTTTATTTCTAGTAAAAATTGTACTGTGCTGATATTCGTGGTTTGGTGTGCTATTCCTGGGTCGATGCTTAGATTGGTTTTTTAACCAATGTCTCCATGCTGTTTGTATGCCGATGCCAAACACTATTTATGTGAATATATCCATTTAAGGTTCAGGGCCCTGTTCCACAAAGTGATCTTAGCACTAAGGTCGTCTTAGTGCATAGGGTAGCTATGCACTTAATGTGATCTTAGGGCTAAGATCGCTTTGTGGAAGGGGGACCAGGCATGTTCATCACAGGGCCCAGCCTCTAGTTTGGCCAGTGCCTGAGTGCAGGACAAAATGGTATTTACCAAGTTGTTATTTGTACGGCAGAGACTTTGTTAATGGCTTGAGTTCTTTTTTTCATGTACATATCAGCTATCTCGGCTGTCTGTACATGACAAGTTCATAGTAGCTACCAGCCTTCAATGGCTAAACCACTGTGTCACAAAGCCAGTGTAGCTTTACTTTAGACTTAAAAAGTCTTATGAGCACAGTGCTTGGTGCATAGTTTTGTTTGGCATTCAGTAGATGACTACTACACCTTTAAAAGTAATTCAAGGTTATTGTTATCCCATAAAGTAGACTTGATTTCCACTTTATTTCTGTGATTTGTGTACTTTAACCAAACGCAATCCTGCGTCAGACTCCAGCATTTGGAGAAGTCTATTTCACCCAGGAGAAAAACTCATTTCAACATGAGCCTCCTGCACATGGAGTTTCTTATAGACACAAACTCATTCCATACTGAGTCTGTTTTATTCTCATTACAAGCCTGCACTAAATAAAATGGTTTCAAACTAAGTGATAAGTTTGTAAATGGTTGAAATTGACAATAATTGTGCAAATTGTCTCTTAAAGTTTCAGAATGACAAATAATTTCTTGAAAACAATTTGATTTTTTTCTTCATTACCATTAAACATATACCTTGTACAATACATACACTGAAAAAATTTTCCATGAGTATTTAAATGTTATTAATCAAGAATTTGATAACAATAGCTACAGTCATGTTGTTTGCATAAAGCTCATTGTTTTATTTGTTATATTCACAGGTCCACCCCGAGGTGCTCCCCCTATGTTCCTGAGACCGCCTCCCCTTCGTGGAGGTCCCCCCGGTGTTCCTCCTCGTATGCTGCCACCCGGCCCCCCTCCTGGTCGACCGCAGGGTCTGCCGCCCGGCCCTCCACCAGGTCTGCCGCCAAGTCTCCGTGGCATGCCACCACGGTTACCACCAGGACCCCCAGGTAAGTGAAAACAATAAATTGCTTAAAGTTACATTAACATAGACTTTATAAATATCTTATTTCACAATTTGTTTACTTATTTATAGTAAAATATAACCACAAATGAATGAATGAATGTTTAACGACACCTCAGCACGAAAAATACATCGGCTATTGGGTGTCAAACTATGGTAATGCAAACAAATAAAGTGATGATCAACATCAATATAAAAATTTCAAGATTTAAATAAAAACAGTGTAAAGAACTGTGCAAAAATACAAACATCACGTCGGATAGATACTGACTTTTATTCAAAATTTCAATTGTATCGAAGAAAACAAGGGGATTTGTGCTGTATTGGCCATTCTCAAAGAGAATGTTACACCCTTGCACCACGGTGAGGTTACAGCACGCACAGGGAAACCACAAATGAATCTGTCCACACATAAAATTTGTATAATTAAATAGAGAAGATTGACATTGTAATGCGCTGCCATTCGGTGTTAACAGTGGTTCTCTTAAAAATCCTTGCTTAAAAATATAACTATTGGGTTTGTATGACAGTAGTGTTTTTTCATAGTTTATCATAAATCTTTAACAATATGCAAAAATAGTAACAATATTAGACAAATATTTAGTATCAGTAACAGCAAAAGTAGCAATATATCTGATGAGTCACTTGAAATCAAATGTATCTGTTTTGCTACCAGTCGTTTTAGTAAAAAAAAACTGTTATGGTTATACCTTGAATTTTTATAATGAGGTCTGTCAGTGTTTGTATATTTGTTTATATATAAATGTTAGTGTGTGTATACATAGAGACAGATAGACAGATCTATTGCTTGGGTTGGGTGGAAGAGGTTAAGACGGAGAAAATAAAATTGAAATTTTTGGTCATGTTTATTTTTGGTTGAAGGGATCACAGTGTTGGTTTTTATTTGGGAGGGGGAGGGGGTTGCAGGTGTTTTGGTAGTTTTAGTTGGGGGTTTTTTGTTTTTGGTTGTGGGTGGTGGTGGTGTTTTTTCTGACTAAATTTAATATTTAAGGTCGTCACCATCTAAACTCATGATCTTGCTTCTGATGCTGTAAATCATTCACATAATCTTCACTACACATTTGTTGCAGGTATTCCTCCGCAAAGATTAATGAGACCACCTGGAGTGGGACCTCCCAACATCCTCCCTCCCGGCATCCCCCTCCCCCCAGGTCTTGGTCCTCCCCCGATGAACCCCAATGTCCTGAGTGCTCCCCCGAGTATCATGAAACCGGCCCAGAAGACAGGGGGCGACAAGGATGAGAAGAAGAACACGGCTACGATAGAGGCGAAACCCCAGATCAAGAATGTTCTCGGAGATGTGACAAGGTTTATGCCCACGGCGCTGAAGGTGAAGCGAGGAATCAAAGACGCCAAGGGAAAAGTGAAGCAGCCTAGTGAGTTTCTGTTTGTTGGAGTTCTCAGAGTTAGAAATGTAATGTGTTTCAATTAAAGGCTGTGGAATAAGAAACAGTTTTTAGAATTATTTACTTGTATTTTTTTATGAATATGTAGGTCAAAGAAAGAAAGACATGTTTTATTTAACGACACCCAACATATTTTATTCAACAGTTATGCGGTGTCAGACATATGGTTAAGGACCACACAGATAATGAGAGAAAACCTGCTGCTGCGACTGCATGGGCTACTCCTCTTTTTGATTAGTAACAAGGAATCTTTTTATATGCATCATCCCACGGACAGGATACTATAAACCAGTCTTTGTTAGACCAGTTCTGGAACACTGGTTGGAACGAGAAATAACACAATGGGTCTACTAATGTGGATCGATCCTAGGCCAATCACACATCAGGCGAGTGTTTTGCCATTGGTGGGCTACGTTCCACCCTGTGTAAATCAAAGTATAAATCTTTAAAACAAATGTTGATAAATCATTTAGTTGGCAAGCGACTTGGAGAGCCCTATTAAGAGGTTTCTTTCAATGTTTATTTTCAGGCAAAGAGGAGGAGAAGAAAACATTAACTACAGCAGCCACCAAACCAACCCCGATGGTTGCCACGCAGACGAAGACGAAAGATGACGCTTATGATCAGTTCATGATGGAAATGGAAGACTTGTTGTGATGTTTAGCAAAGGTCCATTCACTGTTGATTTACATGTCATTTACATAGTTAAACATTTTATGAATATTCATTGTGATGTTTAGTAGAAGGGGTCAGTTTACTCACGATTTTCAGGTCATTTACATAGGTAAAGAGTTTATGAATGTTCATTGTGATGTTTAGTAGAAACGGTTAGTTAACTCATGATTTTCAAGTAGTTTACACAGTTAAAGTCAGTTGTCAACAAAAGAAAGAAATGTTTTATTTAACGACGCACTCAACACATTTTATTTACGGTTATATGGCGTCAGACATATGGTTAAGGACCACACAGATTTTGAGAGGAAACCCGCTGTCGCCACTACATGGGCTACTCTTCCGATTAGCAGCAAGGGATCTTTCATTTGCGCTTCCCACAGGCAGGATAGCACAAACCATGGCCTTTGTTGAACCAGTTATGGATCACTGGTCGGTGCAAGTAGTTTACACCAACCCATTGAGCCTTGCGGAGCACTCACTCAGGGTTTGGAGTCGGTATCTGGATTAAAAATCCCATGCCTCGACTGGGATCCGAACCCATAACTTACCAGCCTGTAGACCGATGGCCTACCACGACACCACCGAGGCAGGTTAGTTGTCAACAAATGTTTTAAAAAGTCACTAGCCCTTGCACAAGCTTTGGCTAGTGTCCTATGTATTATAGTAATACAGTTGATAATTTCCACTAGCCCAGACCACTAGTCAGCACCAAGTGTATTTATTGAACACTTGTAAATGTAATGTTTGAAAGAGGTTAATAAGTGTTAGTTTTCATGAATGTATTAGTCTTCAAAGAAGTCACCTGTTTTTTTATTCATTAACATTAACAAATGATGTTTAAAATAGATCATTAAGTTACAGTATTGTTTTTGATTTACCTCTTGAACAGATATAATTTACCTTATATTTATCCTTATGTTTATTTTTTTAATGAGTTATATTATAAATGGTATCTGGCAGACAGGAGTAAAATATTCTATTTCTTACATTCATGGATCTTCAAAAAACACTGAAAAACAAAATTGTTCTCACTAAGATATTTAAAGTGCCTGCCCAATAGCAATCAGTATCTGTTGTGTTAATTTCAGTGGACAGTTTGGATGTAACATCTAGGGCATCGCCTTAGCTCAGCCAATTACATCTTTAATGTTTAAATTAATCCCAAACCTTGAGATATTATAAATCTCAAAGGGTGTTTTTTTCAAATGACTGTGTAATCAAAAACAGCTATGATATTATAAAGATATTCAGTAAGTTGTGATAAACATGTACTGATTCATTTCACTATTTTCTAATAGTATTTCTTCCCTTTTTTTTTTCTTTTTCTCTTATTACAGGATTCCTGTTTGTTTCATAAGACTGTTTTAATGCTGCAGTGAACATACTTCTGACTCACTGGACACTTGCAAAGTTGTCCGTGTTCTAGTTTCAACACTTAATTGTTTTTAACAACAGTGACTTGTCACTCGAGAAGACTATGCTGAGTAAAACAGAGGTGATAGCGGTCACATGACTCAGTCTTTCTGTGTAATGGTTATTTGTGATGGCAGCACTTGCAATTCAGAAAATTGAATCGACAAAAACGGGTGCTGCAGAAAAACTAGTTTGCTTCAGCTAAAAGACACTTTGCCTCCTGCCTGAGAATGTATATTTTAAATATCTACTGTAGTATCTCTTCTCTAGAGTTACAGCAGCAAAACAAAACAAATGCTGGCCATAATCAATTTGTTTTTTTCTGAATGATGATGCAAATTCTGATGGTTCTTGCAAGAAGTGTTATTGTGATTGACAGTAAAATGTTAAGTTGTTGATCTGTGCAGTACCAAGCAGTGTGTGACAGCCTTTACAAGATTTTCTTCAAGCAGAGCATCCAGAGATGAAAAACGCAATCTTAGGCAAATCAAATTGACCATTTGACAAATGTCTCCATCTACAAAAGATTCTAGCACACCTGTCCGGGGAACATAATGCAGGGTCTCCAGATGATTTGTGACAGTCGACCTACTAAAGGCAGAGTCACACCTGCGTGACTTGAAATATACCATGAATATGACTACCATTAGCCGTTTTGCAAACATTTTAAACTGCTTGTTAAAAATGAATGAAGTTATGTTTTTTTATTTATAGTTGCATAACCATAATTCAGTTACATATTTTATCAATGTAAAACAGTCACAAATTGTATAGCATCGTGTAGCATAGCAAAGCAATTTTATACTAAATTTGTCATTGTTATACTTCAGAAAATCACAGACAGTTCTTAAAATTAAAACAAGCACATTAGTTGAAATACACATAAATCAGTTTCTAACATCCTTCCAATGACCTGTTTTACGTAATGATGTCCCATTGATGTAATGACATCATTTTCTAAGGTTTATCAAAGGATAAGATTGAGATTTTTAGTAACATTGTCCGATCTATAAGACGATTTAGTTTTTTAAAGTTAAAACGCCTTCTAATCATTGCTCAGCTAAAGTATGGTGGATAAGGCTAGAAGCCAATTTAACCCTTTCAACCCCTGTTGAGAGTGTCTTGTCACAAGTAATCTATCCGGTTTAAAGGGCTGAGTTGGCCCACGGTAAGCTTCTCTGTTTAATGTTTATACAGCGAAGACAAGTTCTGGTTTGATGGACACTCTGTTATGTTAGTAGAGTTGTCTCCCATTAACTGCATACTTAGTTGTGTTTTTTTTTTTATTATATTCTTTCATGCAATGAATGTTTATAATAATTATGTGAATAAATTACTTTATTCATTTGTTATATGTTTCTCATTTGTGTTACAAAATAGACTGATTTGATTTGGTCTAATTCTGTTTTGTATGCAGTTTTCTTTATATCTGGTTGCATTGTGTCTTTTTATTATTGGTTTATTAGTCCTCTACTGGTCAAACTGGAGGAGATTATAGGTTTTCTTCTCTTTCCATCTGTTCATCTGTCTTTCTATCTGAACCGGCTTTGGTGGTGTTGTGGTTAAGCCATCAGACATAAGACTGGTAGGTGCTGGGTTCGCAGCCCAATACCAGCTCCAACCCAGAGCGAGTTTTAACGACTCAATGGGTAGGTGTAAGACCACTATACCCTCTTCTCTCTCACTAACCACTAACAACTAACCCACTGTCCTGGACAGACAGCCAAGATAGCTGAGGTGTGTGTGTGTGTGTGTGTGTGCCCAGGACAGCGTGCTTGAACCTTAATTGGATATAAGCATGAAAATAGTTGAAATGAATGTTTTTCTATCTGTCCCACATAGTTTTCTGAACTTTTTTGTTTTGTTTTGCAATGCCTCAATATATTGAGCTGAAATTTTGTGTATAGCTTTATCATGTTCTGTTACAGATCAAGTTTGACTTTCATCATAATTTATCCATTTTTGACAGAATTATGGCCCTTGAATTTAGGAGATATGAAAATGTGTTGGTCCCAGTAGGAGACATGTACTGCTTTAGCTGCAGTACTATCAAAATGCTTGTTTTCTCAAAAAATAATAAATGGAATGCATTAAGTGGTTAATGACATGATAAGAACAGACCTTGGAGTGACAAATACAGGCCAGGGTTGGTAAGTAGTTAAAACACAGGTTTTGAGATACAAGTACAGTCCAATCCATGTTCAGCAACTTTGACTTTAGCAAACTATTTGACTGGTACTCATTGTGGTTATTTGGTTTAACATAAAGCATATAAACCAGTCTAGTGAACTTTGATCAGCTAGGTTTGCCTGAACTCAACCCAGGTCTTCATTACCAGCTGACATAACTGGGTTTTTTAACAATTAAAAACTTAACAAAAAAGTGCATTTAAAAAAAAAAAATGTTTTACTCACAAAAATAAAATAAATTTCATACAAACATTTGTGTAGGTAAGTGTCGGCTAACAACTATGATAAAAGGGACCCTTTTAGTGCCTCCAGTAAGTTGACCATTTGGGATGGGGGATCTAGCTTAATTATTCAAGCACTGAGGTGCTTTGGTCATAGGTTCAAATCCCTCGGTAACCTTATTCTCACATTGGGTTTTTTTCCCATTCCAACCCCTATTGGGCTATTTCTCATTCCAGCCAATACATCATGACTGGTATATCAAAGTCTATGGTAAGTGCTATACTCTTTGTGGGATGGTGCATATAAAAGATCCCTTACTACTAATGGAAAAATGTAGCGGGTTTCTTCTCTAAGAATATGTCAGAATTATCCAACAGCCGATTATTAATAAATTGGTGTGCTCTAGTGGTGTTGTTAAACAAAACTAACTTTTAACCATCCTAAACAGTACCCCATGACTAGTGTATCAAAGGGCAGGGTATGTGCTATCCTGAAAATGGGATACCTTGCTGCTAATAGGAAAATGCTCCTGGTTTCCACTAGGACTACATTGTATAACTCAGAAATAAATGTTTGACGTCCAATAGTCGATCAAGAATAATAGTTTCTAACAAGCCGTTTTGTAGATGGGGGGGGGGGGGGGTTCTGACAGTGGGGTCGTGGTTAGGCCATCGGTTAACAGGCTGGTAGGTACTGGGTTCGGATCCCAGTTGACGCATGGGATTTTTAATGCAAATACCAACTCCAAACCCTGAGTGAGTGCTCTGCAAGGCTCAATTGGTAGGTGTAAACCACTTGCACCGACCAGTGATCCATAACTGGTTCAACAAAGACCATGGTTTGTGCTATCCTGCCTGTGGGAAGCTTAAATAAAAGATCCCTTGCTGCTAATCAGAAAGAGTAGCCCATGAAGTGGCGACAGCGGGTTTCCTCTCAAAATCTGTGTGGTCCTTAACCATATGTCTGACGCCATATAACCGTAAATAAAATGTGTTAAGTGCGTCGTTAAATAAAACATTTCTTTCTTTTTTTCTGAGTCAAGAAAATCAAATCTTGTGTTATTAAACAAAACTGTGCTATTGTATTATATAGTCTATTCCAGAAAATTCACATAAAAGACCTTGAGACCTTGTAATTATGAAGTGGAATTAAGTGGGATTTTGTTTTAGATTCGACCACACATCCCAATTTCAGGGTTTAACATTGAATAGCCATTGAATATAAAATTATTATTATTATCAAACTATGTGCTGGGGTGTCAATCATACCTTTCATTCTTTTAAAAAGGCTAGTCTCTTGACACAGATTTGTAATCAGATATGCGATAACCACTAAACCTGAATATCTCCAAAAGGTTGCATTCCTTACTTTTTTTTTCTTTCTTTTTTTTCACTGGCTGTACTTAAATACCTTGAAACCTTCACCTTTCTACCTATTGTAATCACTCCCCGGTAACACAGCACAATCTAGTAGACTCAAGTGTTAATATATCTTAATGAAGCCATCTGACTTACCTCCCCTGAGCTAGTACCAGTAATCTGCCTACCTATGAGTCGGCTCGCACGCCTGTGTTTACTGTTGTTTACTGGGTTTGCCTGGGAGAACACATTGTTGTGTGTAGCACTTACAAGACAACACCTTTGCCCTGTCTGCACTTCTTGGCGGAAAAACATTGTTTATCTGTGATAACCCTATATATCGTGCAATACATTCTTTATGCAGTACAAAGGAAATGACATTAATTTGTGTTTGACTGGAGTTCCATTAGTCATACATATGGTAATTAGAAGAAGAAAAAAAACATATATATTTTTCAGTGTATAGGCTGTTCTTTATTCTGTATGTATTGAGTCACCCTGACAGCTGAAAATAGGAAATGATTTTTTTAATCTAATTTAATGCAACAATCATCGTATTGATTGGCAACAAATGACCAAATAAACCACATTATTTTTTACAGTTCTGCCAGTTTTCACTCCTTTCTTTTTATAGACACACATGGGCTATTGTTGTCACATAGAAGAGGTGGGTGGTCAAAACAATGGATATTTTATGGCTTGTGGGGAATTGTTTTAATGTAGATATTGCTAGTATTTTATTTTATGTGTTTTGAGTGATACATCAAAACACATGGTATGTGCTGTCTTGTATGGGAAAGTGGATGTAAAAGATCCCTTCCTACTAATTGAAAAATGTAGCAGCTTTTATCTAAGACTACATATAGTTATCAAATGTTTGACATCTAATAGCCAAAGATTAATAAATCAATCTGCTCTGGTGTCATTAGAGAAAACAAACTTTAACTTTTGGTTTTTTTATTGGGTGCCAGCCATCACGGTGCAGTGGTTACTATGCCAGGTTTGTAGCTGGTGGGTGCTTGGTTCATATCACAGTATTGGCACAGGGTGGAGAGGTAGACCACCACACTGTCTTCTGTCTCACTAAAATCTGCCTTAGACAAATAGGTGAGGTGTGTGTTCAGGACATTGATTAAACATTAATTCACCCCTCGTGTGTATAAGCATAATCATAAGGGGTGAATATTGGCACCCCTTCCTTGGTTAGTCTGTTCGCACTCCTATAGAGTTTGTTTTGTTTAACGACACCACTGGAGCACATTGATTTATAAATCATCGGCTATTGGATGTTTGTTTTGTTTAACGACACCACTGGAGCACATTGATTTATAAATCATCGGCTGTTGGATGTTTGTTTTGTTTATCGACACCACTAGAGCACATGGATTTATAAATCATCGGCTGTTGGATGTTTGTTTTGTTTAACGACACCACTAGAGCACATTGATTTATAAATCATCGGCTGTTGGATGTTTGTTTTGTTTAACGACACCACTAGAGCACATTGATTTATAAATCATCGGCTGTTGGATGTTTGTTTTGTTTAATGACACCACTGGAGCACATTGATTTATAAATCATCGGCTGTTGGATGTTTGTTTTGTTTAACGACACCACTAGAGCACATTGATTTATAAATCATCGGCTGTTGGATGTTTGTTTTGTTTAACGACACCACTGGAGCACATTGATTTATAAATCATCGGCTGTTGGATGTTTGTTTTGTTTATCGACACCACTAGAGCACATGGATTTATAAATCATCGGCTGTTGGATGTTTGTTTTGTTTAACGACACCACTAGAGCACATTGATTTATAAATCATCGGCTATTGGATGTTTGTTTTGTTTAACGACACGACACCACTGGAGCACATTGATTTATAAATCATCGGCTATTGGATGTTTGTTTTGTTTAACGACACCACTAGAGCACATTGATTTATAAATCATCGGCTATTGGATGTTTGTTTTGTTTAACGACACCACTAGAGCACATTGATTTATAAATCATCGGCTATTGGATGTTTGTTTTGTTTAACGACACCACTGGAGCACATTGATTTATAAATCATTGGATGTTTGTTTTGTTTAACGACACCACTAGAGCACATTGATTTATAAATCATTGGATGTTTGTTTTGTTTTGTTTAACGACACCACTGGAGCACATTGATTTATAAATCATCGGCTGTTGGATGTTTGTTTTGTTTAACGACACCACTGGAGCACATTGATTTATAAATCATCGGCTGTTGGATGTTTGTTTTGTTTATCGACACCACTAGAGCACATTGATTTATAAATCATCGGCTGTTGGATGTTTGTTTTGTTTAACGACACCACTAGAGCACATTGATTTATAAATCATCGGCTATTGGATGTTTGTTTTGTTTAACGACACCACTGGAGCACATTGATTTATAAATCATCGGCTATTGGATGTTTGTTTTGTTTAACGACACCACTAGAGCACATGGATTTATAAATCATCGGCTATTGGATGTTTGTTTTGTTTAACGACACCACTGGAGCACATTGATTTATAAATCATTGGATGTTTGTTTTGTTTAACGACACCACTAGAGCACATTGATTTATAAATCATCGGCTATTGGATGTTTGTTTTGTTTAATGACACCACTGGAGCACATTGATTTATAAATCATCGGCTGTTGGATGTTTGTTTTGTTTAACGACACCACTGGAGCACATTGATTTATAAATCATTGGATGTTTGTTTTGTTTAACGACACCACTAGAGCACATTGATTTATAAATCATCGGCTATTGGATGTTTGTTTTGTTTAACGACACCACTAGAGCACATTGATTTATAAATCATCGGCTGTTGGATGTTTGTTTAACGACACCACTGGAGCACATTGATTTATAAATCATCGGCTATTGGATGTTTGTTTTGTTTAACGACACCACTAGAGCACATTGATTTATAAATCATCGGATGTTGGATGTTTGTTTAACGACACCACTAGAGCACATTGATTTATAAATCATCGGCTATTGGATGTTTGTTTTGTTTAACGACACCACTAGAGCACATTGATTTATAAATCATCGGCTGTTGGATGTTTGTTTTGTTTAACGACACCACTGGAGCACATTGATTTATAAATCATCGGCTGTTGGATGTTTGTTTTGTTTAACGACACCACTAGAGCACATTGATTTATAAATCATCGGCTGTTGGATGTTTGTTTTGTTTAACGACACCACTAGAGCACATTGATTTATAAATCATCGGCTGTTGGATGTTTGTTTTGTTTAATGACACCACTGGAGCACATTGATTTATAAATCATCGGCTGTTGGATGTTTGTTTTGTTTAACGACACCACTAGAGCACATTGATTTATAAATCATCGGCTGTTGGATGTTTGTTTTGTTTAACGACACCACTGGAGCACATTGATTTATAAATCATTGGATGTTTGTTTTGTTTAACGACACCACTAGAGCACATTGATTTATAAATCATCGGCTATTGGATGTTTGTTTTGTTTAACGACACCACTAGAGCACATTGATTTATAAATCATCGGCTGTTGGATGTTTGTTTAACGACACCACTGGAGCACATTGATTTATAAATCATCGGCTATTGGATGTTTGTTTTGTTTAACGACACCACTAGAGCACATTGATTTATAAATCATCGGCTGTTGGATGTTTGTTTAACGACACCACTAGAGCACATTGATTTATAAATCATCGGCTGTTGGATGTTTGTTTAATGACACCACTAGAGCACATTGATTTATAAATCATCGGCTATTGGATGTTTGTTTTGTTTAACGACACCACTAGAGCACATTGATTTATAAATCATCGGCTATTGGAAGTTTGTTTTGTTTATCGACACCACTAGAGCACATTGATTTATAAATCATCGGCTGTTGGATGTTTGTTTTGTTTAACGAAACCACTAGAGCACATTGATTTATAAATCATCGGCTGTTGGATGTTTGTTTTGTTTAACGACACCACTGGAGCACATTGATTTATAAATCATCGGCTGTTGTTTGTTTTGTTTAACGACACCACTAGAGCACATTGATTTATAAATCATCGGCTGTTGGATGTCAAACATTTGGTACTTTTGACTCGGGCTTCACAGAAACTATATGTTAAAATTACCAAATGTTTGGCATTAAATGGCCGATGATTAATAAACCAATGTGCTCTAGTGGTGTTGTTAAACAAAACAAACAAACAGTCGTCAGAGAAAACCTATTAAATGTTTCCATTAGTAATAAGGGATCTTTTATATTTGTTTTTACATACAGGACAGCATATACCACAGCCTTTGATATGTCAGTCATGGGCACTGGTTGGAATGGAGAAAAATAATCAGAGAATGGGTCCACTGAGGAGGTTTGATCGTGGGAACTAAGCAGCCGAGCCAAGCACTCTATAAATCCATCTGAGCGAGATCACGTCTCGTACTCCTATAGAGATGACTATACTATTTAAAGTTGAAAGCTATTCTTTTTATCCCTTGGCTTTTCTCTTTTGGTGTGCAGGGGACGTAGCCCAGTGATGCAGCGCTCGCTTGATACACGGTCAGTCTAGGATCGATCCATGCTGTTCACCCACTGAGCTTTTCCTCGTTCCAGCCAGTGCACCACGACTGATGTACCAAAGGCTGTGGTATGTGCTATCCTGTCTGTGGGATGGTGCATATAAAGATCCCTTGCTACTATTAGAAAAATATGGCGGGTTTGCTCTCTAAGACTATATGTCAAAATTACCAAATGTTTGACATCCATTAGCCGATGATTAACAAATCAATGTGCTCTAGAGGCGTCATTAAACAAAACAAACTTTAACTTTTGGTAGTCCTGTAGAAGACAAGTCGCCTCTCTTTCATACTCTCCATGAGTTTAGTTGGGGGTGGGGAGTATGCCTCTATAGATGTGAATGTACTATTGATGTTAACAGCAACCCAAGGGAATATTTTATTTTTGAACATTTGGATTCGCTACAGTTGTTGATCATTTAAAAATTTAGTAGCAACCAGTATTTAACGTTTTAGAACTGTGTAGTGATCTCTAAAATCTGTGTACCAAATAGCAGTGCGATAATGAACACAATGTTCTCTGTGCCCTTCTTTCCCACTTTCCATAGGTTTAATATTTTGATAGTCCTATAGACGTGAATTTACTACCAAAATGTTTACAGTCTCCACTCTCCTTTCGCTTTAGCCTTTTTGTGATAGTACCAAAGTTAAGTGCCGGTGTTTCTGCAAGTGGGGTTTGTTCACCCAAGTGTTAAATCCCTCTCCAGCTTGACCCTCGGAGATTATCAGTCGAGTGACGAGTGACCCGCGAGTGAGAGTCATTCAGTGAATAATGCTTGCAGAATTCAGTCTGACGAGATTACTCGCTGCTCAATTCTTCTCTTAAACGCACTGTAACAGTTGACTGTGACTGCAAAGTATTGTGTTACTCACTTGTCGATTCTTCTCTTAAAGCACTGTAACAGTCAACTGTGACTGCAAAGTATTATGTCCATTGTCCAATGGTTACCATTGATTGAATTTATATTGATTTTTTTGTATATGATATCAAGCACAAGGCTGACTCGCGTATGTGGCTCACACGTATATATGTCTTCGACGTTCGGTGTTCTTGTCATTGTAATCAAGATTGTACGTGTCGTGTTGGTCTTTTTAGTTTGATCCTTTTTTTTTGCCTTGGCTTTTTTTTTTTTTTACCTCCCCATGATAATTTTATTCACTTGGGTCAAGGCAGTACAGAATAATAGAACAAAACATAATGAATTGAAAAATGTATTATTAGCACCTCTATAATACAAATATAGACATGACGGCACCGACAGCAATTGCTGTCATTGAGATATAAATTGTCATTGGTTGGGAACATCGGTAAAGCCCCTCAATGATAGCAAACTGTTTACACCTGATGTACATTAGCTGCCATTATATAACATTAGTACGTTTAAAATATGTCGACATATACCAAAATAATAATCTTTCAGTCTTATTATTTAATGCAAAAGTCTTCTGTTTTTTCAGTTGCTGTGGGCAAGCTTTAAATTGATATCAATTTTGTTTTTAAATTTGGAGACAAATTCATATGGTCGAGCCCTGTAGGTGGGCTGTTTTGTGTTTATTTTGTTATTGTTGGTTTTTGAGAGAGGTATTTGGGGTTTGGGGGTCACCATTCCAGCCTTTAATTCACAATCTTTTTTCTTTTTCTTTTTTTGGTGTGTGTGAGTGTGTGTGAGGAAGGTACATGAAAAACAAATGACATATATATATATCTAATATTATTACATATACTGTATATATATATATATATATATATATATATATATATATATATATATATATACAGTATATGTAATAATATTAGAAAATGACAATTAGTTAAACTGTCTTTTCCATGGCATGGAGAACTGGTTGGAACAGGAAAAAAAATCATCTATTCCAACGTTGCAGGATTCAAACACACAGTACTGTACATAGTCATGGCAAATGACAGTCTGCAGTCTTAATCTGGTAAAATCTAAATATCAATCTTGGCTGTGTGTGATGAAGCATATAAAAGACATGTTTACTGCCAGTCAATAAAGTGTACACCATTGTTACATGTACATCATAGCAGCTGCTTTCTTTCTTTACAAGTTCAATGCCCCGTGAAAGTCAATAAACAATTTCTTAACATTTTTCATAATAAAATATTACATGGTGGGGGCATTGCGTCTAGGAAATCAGTGGGCCAATTACTTCCCATTCCAACCAATGCTCCACAATTGGTGTAACAATGGCCATGGTATTTACTGTCCTGCCTGTGAGATGGTGCATATAAAAGATCCCATTCTGCGAGTAGCCCATGAATTGGAAGGAAGGAAATGTTTTATTTAAGGACACACTCAACACATTTCATTTACAGTTATATGGCGTCGGACATATGGTTAAGGACCACACAGATATTGAGAGAGGAAACCCGCTGTTGCCACTTCATGGGCTACCCTTTTCGATAAGCAGCAAGGGTTCTTTTATATGCACCATCCCACAGACAGGGTAGCACATACCACGGCCTTTGATATACCAGTCGTGGTGCACTGGCTGGAATGAGAAATAGCCCAATGGGCCCACCGATGAGGATAGATCCCACACTGACCGCGCATCGAGCGAGCGCTGTACCACTGGGCTACATCCCGCCCCTTACCTGTGAGATGATACATATAAAAGCGAATAGCCCATGAATTGGAGACAGTGGGTTTCCTCTCTCATTATCTGTGTGGCCGTTAAGGAACCATATGTCTGATGCCATATAACCGTAGATAAATGTCTGAGTGCATCATTAAATAAAACATTTCTTTCTTTCACATATGTACAATTGCAGATGAAATGAAAAGAACCTCCTCAGAAAAACAAGAAACTTGCTACATGAAATCAAATTGAAAATGTATTGCATACAACATAGAATGTCATACAGCACACACTGAATGCCTGTAAAAGTAGCCCAACAGACTATGTGGCACCATCAGGTTTCTTCTCTAACTATAGGTGTTGAATGTAGTTCTCTGCCTTTCTCATTCCAGCCAGTACACCACGACTGGTATATCAAAGGCTATGGTATGTGCTATCCTGTCTGTGGAATGGTACATATAAAAGATCCCTTGCTGCTAATCGAAAAAGAGTAGCCCATGAACTGGCGACAGCAGGTTTCCTCTCTCAATATCTGTGTGATCCTCAACCATATGTCCGACACCATATAACTGTAAATAAAATGTGCTGAGTGTGTCGATAAATAAAATATTTCCTTCTTCTCTGCCTCTCTCTCTCTTTCTCTCTCTCTCTCTGTCTCTCTCTCTGTCTGTCTCTCTCTCTCTCTCTCTCTCTCTCTCTCTCTCTCTCTCTCTCTCTCTCTCTCTCTCTCTCTCTCTCTCTCTCTCTCTCTCTCTTTTTTTTTCCCTCCCTCTTTCCATAACTAAACACGAATCCTGTGTAAAAACCCTGCTCTATGTTCAGACTTGTTTTTGACCATGATAGCTATGTCTAAAAATCCTTTGTGTGTGACTGACCTGTACATAATTATGTATTATGTTGCAGTGTAGGAATCAGTTGTACATGTGTAAAACATTAAGCATTGCTTGTCGCTGTAATCACCTAAAGCTGTCTGTGGGATTGATGGCCGGTCAACCATGATCACAAGTGATCTGATTACAGCAGGGGGAGATAATCCTCGATACGGCCAGCAACTTGCTACAAGGTTAAAATTTCAAGGACGCCGGAACACGAGGCCATTTGCTGGTCTTAGTTGGGGGGTTTTATCCAACAGACATTAGATTTATTTCTGTTTGTATTTTTGTTTCCTATTTTCGTTTTCTTTTTTAAATATTAGTGGTGGTTACATTTTTCATTTTACTAATGTATATTTTTATTATGGTCATTAGGCTTTATATTTTTTATTACATTTAAAAAAAAAAATTCTATATGTACTACTTTTCAAAATATAGTTGTAGTCAATATGTTTTCCTTGTAATTCATTGTTTTTAACTGATTTATTTCAGGGTTGTGGGGTACCTTGGGGTGTAATTCTCACAAACCACTGTTTCTTAAGACTCGAGGATAAAGAAAAAAATATTTGACTTTCAAACACTCTTTTACAGTGGATATTTGAAAAGGAAAGGAATGTTTATTTCCTGAGTGCTGTACCACTGAGCTACGTCCCACCCCTATTATATTACGATGTTGCTTCCCAAAATTTCATGATTGGCTGTGCACATAAAATCATTATGACATACTGGTTATATTTCCCTGAATATCTTGAACTATGTGGAGAATAATGAGGTTTGCCCACTTGGCATGAGTTCGACCCGTATCCCCCTTTCAATGGTTGGGGTAGTTTTAGGTATAGGGTTAGTCTTTCGAGCCTTTGATATAGAGGGGTACGGGTTGAACTCTTTCCCCTAGAAAATTGTCAGACATACAGTTTCGATTGCCTGGCACTTGCAGAAGTCTATAGTTTTATGAAACCCATTTTTCAGTCATGTAGGAAATTTATACATCAAATACATGATTGTAACAGGTTTAAAATGGTTTATAATTGTAAATGGGTAATGTAAATTATAAATACTCAAAGACTTGAAATACACAAGAATATATTGAGAACTGGATGAAAGGATGAGATGTAGCCCTGTGGAAAAGCACTCGCTTGATGAGCGATCGGTCTAGAATCAATCCCCATTTGTAGCCCTGTGAAAAAGCACTCGCTTGATGAGCGATCGGTCTAGAATCAATCCCCATTTGTAGCCCTGTGGAAAAGCACTCGCTTGATGAGCGATCGGTCTAGAATCAATCCCCATTTGTAGCCCTGTGGAAAAGCACTCGCTTGATGAGCGATCGGCCTAGAATCAATCCCCATTTGTAGCCCTGTGGAAAAGCACTCGCTTGATGAGCGATCGGTCTAGAATCAATCCCCATTTGTAGCCCTGTGGAAAAGCACTCGCTTGATGAGCGATCGGTCTAGAATCAATCCCCATTTGTAGCCCTGTGGAAAAGCACTCGCTTGATGAGCGATCGGTCTAGAATCAATCCCCATTTGTAGCCCTGTGGAAAACACTCGCTTGATGAGCGATCGGTCTAGAATCAATCCCCATTTGTAGCCCTGTGGAAAAGCACTCGCTTGATGAGCGATCGGTCTAGAATCAATCCCCATTTGTAGCCCTGTGGAAAAGCACTCGCTTGATGAGCGATCGGTCTAGAATCAATCCCCATTTGTGAGCCCATTGGGCTATATCTCTTTCAAGCCAGTGGTCCACAACTGATGTTAAATGTTCTGTGGTATGTACCATCCTGTTTGTGGAATGCTGAATATAAAAGATCCCTTGATGCTAATTGATAAGAGTAGTCCATGGAGTGGCAGTAGTGGGTTTCCTCTCTCATT
Organism: Gigantopelta aegis; assembly: GCF_016097555.1. Classification (NCBI taxonomy): domain Eukaryota; kingdom Metazoa; phylum Mollusca; class Gastropoda; order Neomphalida; family Peltospiridae; genus Gigantopelta; species Gigantopelta aegis. The sequence goes on from NC_054706.1 coordinate 12,328,101, forward strand.
ATCTGTCTGATGACATGATATAACTGTAATTAAAATGTGTTCTTTTGAGCATGTCATTAAATGAAGCATATCTTTCTTCATTCACGCTGGAAATTTAGAACAGTCTTTTCTTTTTCAGAAGGCCTCAACATATTGAGCTGAAATTTAGAACAGTTTTTTTTTTTTCAGAAGGCCTCAACATATTGAGCTGAAATTTAGAACAGTCTTTTTTTTCAGAAGGCCTCAACATATTGAGCTGAAATTTAAAACAGTCTTTTTTTTCAGAAGGCCTCAACATATTGAGCTGAAATTTAGAACAGTCTTTTTTTTCAGAAGGCCACAACATATTGAGCTGAAATTTAGAACAGTCTTTTTTTTCAGAAGGCCTCAACATATTGAGCTGAAATTTAGAACAGTCTTTTTTTTCAGAAGGCCTCAACATATTGAGCTGAAATTTAGAACAGTCTTTTTTTTCAGAAGGCCTCAACATATTGAGCTGAAATTTAGAACAGTCTTTTTTTTTGACAGCGTTATGGCCCTTGAACTCAGGAGATATGAAAACAAAATTCCAGAATTTTGTTTTGCAATGCCTGACGATACTGAGGTGAAATGTTGTGTATAGTTTTATCATGTACTGTTACAGACACAGTTTAACTTTCATGGTTGTTTACCCATTTTTCACAGAGTTATGGCCCTTGATTTTAGGAGACACATAAAATTGTTGGGTTCAGTAGGGAACATGTATTGCTTGAGCAGTATTCTCAGAATTCTTGTTAACCTCTGTCAATATGATTACAAAGATTTCATCACCAGTTAACAATCTTTTGTAAATTACAAGAACCATGTTTTGTAATAAATGAGTGCCAGTATATCGACAATCACAGAAAATATGCTTCCCAGCATGCAACAGGCTGTTATCTCACACACACAGTCAGATTCTTTTAAACTGGAGTTCTTTTCAGTAGATATGTTGTATCCTAATAGGTTGTCAGTCGGTAGTATGGTTATATCAACACCTCCTTCTCCAAGTGTCAAACAATTAGCATTGAGAGCCCAGTATTGAGGTCATTTACCTGTGATTCTCGTTAACGAGAAATGTTATATTTACCTGGTGCAACCACTGAGCTTCGTGGCATTCCTTTGGGCTAAGGAGAAAAAGACGTGAATCCCCATGAATGAAGATATTAACACCTTAGTACTTGTACTCAGTCTTAACAAACATTTTGACACATCGGATGCTGGGTTCAGCTATTCCCAGGAGAGACTGGGGAAAATGGAGCCACTGTTTGGTCATGTTGTTGAAGTGTCATCTTTATGAATGTATTGTACAAGATCATATAATGTGTTGGAAAACTATTATGATTATTGTTTTACAGTTGTTTGTTGCATGAGGTGTTCTGTTATAAAGAATTGCAAAGTAATTTGTTGTATATAGTTTGATGTATAATAATTGTTAAATAATAACATCACTTGTGCATCTGCTACAACTTGTATTTTAATTTTTATATTTGTTTTTCTGCCTGTCAATCTGTCCATCTTTTCATCTGTTAGTAATTTGAATTTATCCATCTGTAAACATTTTTCAGTTATCTATTTTTTTTTCTTCCATCTGTCTAATCAATTTCATTCGTCAATACTGCTGTCATCTGTCAGTCATTTGTTATTGTGTCAGTATTTATTCATATATTTGTTCTTATATTTTTGTTCATCCATCTGTCCATTTCTCCATATATCAATCAATCAATAAATTAGCAATTCATCCAACCATCCATTCAGTTATCCATCCATCCATCCATCCATCCATCCATCAGTCAGTGAATCAGTCCAGCCATCCATTCAGTCATCCATCAGTCATCCATCAGTCATCCATCCATCCATCCATCCATCCATCCATCCATCCATCCAACATCCATCCAACATCCATCCATCCATCCATCCATCCATCCATCCATCCATCCATCCATTCATCAGTCAGTCAGTGAGTCAATCCAGCCATCCATTCAGTCATCCATCAGTTATCCATCCATCCATCCAACATCCATCAATCCATCAGTGCAACCATCCATTCAGTCATCCATCCAACATCCATCCATCAGTCATCCATCCGTCAGTCAGTCTGTCAGTCAGTCAGTCCAACCGTCCAACCATCCATCCATTCAGTCATCCATCCAACATCCATCAGTCAATTCAACCATCCATCCGTCCATCAGTGCAATCATCCATTCAGTCAGTCATTTAGTCAGTCAGTCCAATCTACATCCATCAGTCAGTCATTTAGTCAGTCAGTCCAATCTACATCCATCAGTCAGTTAGTTCAACCATCCATTCAGTCATTTATTCATCCATCCATCCATCCATCCATCCATCCATCCATCCATCCATCCATCCATCCATCTGTCCATCTGTGAGTCAGTCAGTCAGTCAGTCCAACCATCTATTCAGTCATCCATCCATCCATCCATCTATCCATCCCTACATCCAGCCAGTCTTTTATCCATGTATTCATTCATCCTTTCCTACATTCATCCATCCATCCATCCATTCATTAATGCATCTGTATTGTCCATCCATATATCTGCTCATGTATATTTCATCTAACCATTCTTCCATTAATTCAGTCCTCATTTCGTTCCAGCCAGTGTTCCACAACTGGTGTAACAAAGGCTGTGACATGTACTATCCTGTCTGTGGGATGGTGAATATAAAAGAACATTGCTGCTAATCCAAAAAGAGTAGCCCATGAAGTGGCGACAGCGGGTTTCCTCTCTCAATATCTGTGTGGTCCTTAACCATATGTCTGACACCATATAACCGTAAATAAAATGTGTTGAGTGTGTCATTAAATAAAACATTTCCTATCAGTCCTCATCACCAGTCATCTCATGTATTGGATTGGATAACATATTAACATGCCTATATCCAATTAAGGTTCAAGCATGTCTCTCCCGGGCACAATCTCTTACTTAGCCAGTGACTGGGTCTGGGACAGGGGTGGGGTGGGGTGTCGGGGGTTGGAATTGGAAATGGACAGAATTTTGGAAAAGCAATTAGTGAAAAAGATATATATCTTTTTTTTAAATTAAAATGTTAACTAGCCAAAAATAAAAAGGAATTGACTGCTCAGCTGAATATTTATATAATTTGGAGCATTTTAGAAGGACAGTCCAAAAATAAATAAGAGAAAGAAGAAAGGATTGGACTATTTAATAATATAGAAACAAATGGTGCACAGCTTGTAGAAACAAGATGGGTTACATCCCATCAAGAAAACCCCTAGAGTGATGGTCATGTATCTCATGTATTAAATAACCTTTAAATGTGGTAAAACGTTCGCTTGATGCACAGTCGGTCTGGGATCGATCCCCATCGGTGGGCCCATTAGACTATTTTTTCGCTCCAGCCAGTGCACCACGACTGGTATATCAAAGGTTGTGGTATGTGTTATCCTGTCTGTGGGATGGTGCATATAAAAGATCCCTTGCTGCTAATCGAAAAGAGAAGCCTATGAAGTGGCAACAGCGAACTTCCTCTCAATATCTGTGTGGACCGTAACCATATGTCTGATGCCATATAACCGTACAGAAAATGTGTTGAGTGCATCATTAAATAAACATTTTCTTCTTTTTTTGTTAAATGTGCATCATTCATCAATTTATTTGTTCACTTTACCATTCATCCATTTGTTCATTCATTACATCCACTGTTTATTTGTATATTCATTCATCCACTTGTTCATTCATTACATCCACTGTTTATTTGTATATTCATTCATCCATTTGTTCATTCATTACATCCACTGTTTATTTGTATATTCATTCATCCATTTGTTCATTCATTACATCTACTGTTTATTTGTATATTCATTCATCCATTTGTTCATTCATTACATCCACTGTTTATTTGTATATTCATTCATCCATTTGTTCATTCATTACATCCACTGTTTATTTGTATATTCATTCATCCATTTGTTCATTCATTACATCCACTGTTTATTTGTATATTCATGTATCCATTTGTTCATTCATTACATCCACTGTTTATTTGTATATTCATTCATCCATTTGTTCATTCATTACATCCAGTTTATTTGTATATTCATTCATCCATGTGTTCATTCATTACATCCACAGTTTATTTGTATATTCATTCATCCATTTGTTCATTCATTACATCCACTGTTTATTTGTATATTCATTCATCCATTTGTTCATTCATTACATCTACTGTTTATTTGTATATTCATTCATCCATTTGTTCATTCATTACATCCACTGTTTATTTGTATATTCATTCATCCATTTGTTCATTCATTACATCCACTGTTTATTTGTATATTCATTCATCCATTTGTTCATTCATTACATCTACTGTTTATTTGTATATTCATTCATCCATTTGTTCATTCATTACATCCACAGTTTATTTGTATATTCATTCATCCATTTGTTCATTCATTACATCCACTGTTTATTTGTATATTCATTCATCCATTTGTTCATTCATTACATCCACTGTTTATTTGTATATTCATGTATCCATTTGTTCATTCATTACATCCACTGTTTATTTGTATATTCATTCATCCATTTGTTCATTCATTACATCCAGTTTATTTGTATATTCATTCATCCATGTGTTCATTCATTACATCCACAGTTTATTTGTATATTCATTCATCCATTTGTTCATTCATTACATCCACTGTTTATTTGTATATTCATTTATTAATTCATTCATTCTTCTGTTTATCTTACCATCTTCAATCCAGCCAGCCAGCCAGCCATTGTTCAAATTCAGACTTTATCAATGAGCTTATATCTCTGATGTTAAAATAAATAAATTGTGGTTTTATAAAATACATAAACTGAAATTTCATGATGAAAGTTCTCCGAACTGTTCTGAATAATAAATTCTTGATAGATTCCTCATCAGTGACACTGAAACTCCTCAGAGAAAGACAATAAACATGGCTGTGTTAGTCTCAGATCACAGCGAGGAAATTAAAAATAAATTATGGATTAAAGCAAGAATGGCTGAATTGGTACGGTGTTGTGAAACAGGGGCCTAATTCACAAAGCTCTCTGAGGCTCTGCTAGACAACAAAGCATCCTCTTTGTAAGTCTTTTAGCATTGCACTGCGATATCGCAAAGTTACGAGAGTTTAGTGAATTAGGCCCCTGTTCTTTAACCAGTGTACCATTTGACCCATTTGTGTGTTGGCTCGCATGAAGTGTGATACGGCATGGGATCGATCCCTTGTGGTGGATCTGTGAGGTATTTCTCCTATTCAAACCAGTGTCACACACTGGTTCATCAAAGGAGGTGCTACGTGCTTTCCTTCAATGGGATATAAAACATCTCTTATTTAGTAGGAATATTCTGTATGGCAAAAATAGCTTGTCAACCTCATTTTCTAGCTCAGTCAGTAAAGTGCTTGTTTGAGATGATTGGGTCATAGGATCAAACCCCCTTAGTGGAACAATTTTCTTATTGGGTTTTCCTTTCCCAACCAGTGCCCTAAGACTGGTATTCCAAAGGCCATGGTATGTGCTGTTCTGTGTTTCCTCGAAGATTATATGTCAGAATTACCAAATGTTTGACATCCAGTAGACGATGTTTAATAAATCAATGTGCTCTAGCAGTGTGGTTAAACAAATCAAAGTTTAACTTTAACTGAACCAAGTGTGGAAATAACCATGTTAGAGATAAAATAAACCAGTTCGAAATGTGCTGGGGTGTTCTTAACAATCTGTTCCACAATTGATCACTGGGGATGCAATTTTTTTTTACTTATGGGGAAATATACATGTATGTAGCCCCACCATGCATAAAAAAATAATTAAGCCACACACCCCAACACACCTACCCCAGCACTGAAGATATTGCATTGCCCCCTTCCCCATCCCAGTCGCTTTCATCATCTGGTGGCTTTGCTTTAGGTGGGAACTGGTACCAGGAATTGAACCTAGTATCATTGGGCTGTTAAAACAACTGACACAGGTTTGGAGATCGTATCAGTGCTGGGAAATGAACCTAGTACCTTCTAGACTGAAAGTAATTTAACCACTGTGTGCCACCAGCCAATTTGATTGAATTGCTTTAATCTAAGAGCACCTTAGATAGATATATCCATTGAGCGTTTTATTACACACGTTCACTCGATCATAATATTACGTGAGTAATCACAAACAAACATGGTGTCCTGTCGTCTGTAATTAATTATCATTTAAATATGTCACTACCATGTGAACACACAGACAGACTGACAAACAGATGTCAGTTGCCGGGCACATATTTCATAAATAGCAAACAACATACCATAGGCACACCCTGGTGGAAGCTTAGCAAGGGGCAAAATGTACTAATATATGCATACCATTTGATATATTACCCAGTCGTTCTCAGTGTAACTAGGTACATTGAATGTATTGACGCAAACAGAACGTTCCGAGATCACAGTGCTTACCCGTAACTTGGCATTCGGTGATCCATGGAAGAATATGCTCAATCACCCGTGTCGTTATCATAGAGGATTATTTCCTTGTGCACGTCTTATTGCCCTTGTTGTATTACTATTAATTGATTTTAAATGTATCAAACATTTTCGCATTTCCTTTTTTATTATTTTATTAAAGGTTAATTTTAAAATAAAGTAATGTTAATGTTTTGCCAAGTTGTAGTTAAATATTAGGAGATGGCATTAAAGTATGTTTTCATTTCCAATAAAGGCTGAATTTTATTGAAAAAATTATTGAAAATCCTGCATTAAAATAGCTTTTAGCTAAAAGGACCAAGAATTAACTTTCTTGAATAGTGACGTAATGCGTATGATTTTCCCATCTGCTATATACACATGTAGTGTACATACTGAAAATGACGTAGAATGATGTCATGTATACGGTGTTCTTGATTTTGGATAAAGTTTGAAATGTTTAGTGTATAGAAAGGAAGGAAATGTTTTTATTTAATGACACATTCAACACATTTTATTTACAGTTATATTGCGTCAGACATATGGTTAAAGACCACACAGATATTGAGAGAGGAAACCTGATGTCGCCACTTTATGAGCTATTCTTTTCAATTAGCAGCAAGGGATCTTTTATATGCGCCATCCCACAGACAGGGTATTACATACCACGGCCTTTGATATGCTAGTCATGCTGCACTGGCTGGAATGAGAAATAGCCCAATGGGCCCACTGACGGGGATTGACCACTGACCACTGGGCTATATTGGACCACTTATGTGAAAGCACAAGTAGGAATAACAATGATTACTTGTTATTGAGAACACCAAGTATTCAGTATAATAAATGTAGATTGCATAGTTCATAGATCTTAATGTTATTATAAACTTAACCTTTATATGATTAATGAAATAATAGAGAATTAATATCAAAACAACACTAAATGTATATTTATTTTAGGGAGACTTATCTTCATTCCCCCCTCCCCCACCCCTATAAACATGACAATATACTAAAGCTAAACACTGGTAGAAATAAATGAAGGAATGCTTAACATAACGGTACTAAAATTATGTTACTAAAGCACAAACAAATATATTGGTTGTTTGTTAATACTGGTGACATTTTTCTTATTGTAAAATTATATATGACACAAATATCAGTTCATGTAAGTATTATATGGCATGTCCGTATCTCACAACTAGATATTTTTTCTTTAATGTTTATATTATTTTTATTCATGTCAAAAATGTGTATAGAAATATCAATATGTGGTCACACACCATAGTATGAGTACTAGTAATGCTGTTTCCCAGGCCTTCATTAGGCTTTGATATCAGGTTTTTTTTACTTGCCTAATAAATAGTGATTATATCTGGCGAGCAATGTCTGTTTCGTGATTTATTTATGATCTTTTATTCATGATAATGTTCGTCTTTTATTAATAATGTAACTATTGAATGACTTAAGATTATGATGCTATTATTAATTTTATTTGACCTTTTTGTACTTGTATCAAACCTTAGGTTCATGCTGCCCAGCACATACACACACACCTGAGCTGCATTATCTGTTTAACCACACTACTAGAGCACATACACACACACCTGAGCTGCATTATCTGTTTAACCACACTACTACAGCACATACACACACACCTGAGCTGTGTCTGCATTATCTGTTTAACCACACTATTACAGCACATACACACACACCTGAGCTGTGTCTGCATTATCTGTTTAACCACACTACTAGAGCACATACACACACACCTGAGCTGCATTATCTGTTTAACCACACTACTAGAGCACATATACACACACTTGAGCTGCATTATCTGTTTACCAACACTACTAGAGCACACACACACACCTGAGCTGTGTCTGCATTATCTGTTTAACCACACTGCTAGAGCACATACACACACACACACCTGAGCTGTGTCTGCATTATCTGTTTAACCACACTACTACAGCACATACACACACACCTGAGCTGTGTCTGCATTATCTGTTTAACCACACTACTAGAGCACATACACACACACCTGAGCTGCATTATCTCTTTAACCACACTACTACAGCACATACACACACACACCTGAGCTGTGTCTGCATTATCTGTTTAACCACATTATTACAGCACATACACACACACCTGAGCTGTGTCTGCATTATCTGTTTAACCACACTACTAGAGCACATACACACACCTGAGCTGCATTATCTGTTTAACCACACTACTAGAGCACATACACACACACCTGAGCTGTGTCTGCATTATCTGTTTAACCACACTACTACAGCACATACACACACACACACCTGAGCTGCATTATCTGTTTAACCACACTACTAGAACACATACACACACACCTGAGCTGCATTATCTCTTTAACCACACTACTACAGCACATACACACACACCTGAGCTGTGTCTGCATTATCTGTTTAACCACACTACTACAGCACATACACACACACCTGAGCTGTGTCTGCATTATCTGTTTAACCACACTACTACAGCACATACACACACACCTGAGCTGCATTATCTGTTTAACCACACTACTACAGCACATACACACACACCTGAGCTGCATTATCTGTTTAACCACACTACTACAGCACATACACACACACCTGAGCTGTGTCTGCATTATCTGTTTAACCACACTATTAGTATTACAGCACATACACACACACCTGAGCTGTGTCTGCATTATCTGTTTAACCACACTACTAGAGCACATACACACACACCTGAGCTGCATTATCTGTTTAACCACACTACTAGAGCACATACACACACTTGAGCTGCATTATCTGTTTAACCACACTACTAGAGCACATACACACACACCTGAGCTGTGTCTGCATTATCTGTTTAACCACACTACTAGAGCACATACACACACACACACCTGAGCTGTGTCTGCATTATCTCTTTAACCACACTACTACAGCACATACACACACACCTGAGCTGCATTATCTCTTTAACCACACTACTACAGCACATACACACACACCTGAGCTGTGTCTGCATTATCTGTTTAACCACACTATTACAGCACATACACACACACCTGAGCTGTGTCTGCATTATCTGTTTAACCACACTATTACAGCACATACACACACACCTGAGCTGTGTCTGCATTATCTGTTTAACCACACTACTACAGCACATACACACACAACTGAGCTGTGTCTGCATTATCTGTTTAACCACACTACTACAGCACATACACACACACCTGAGCTGTGTCTGCATTATCTGTTTAACCACACTACTACAGCACATACACACACACCTGAGCTGTGTCTGCATTATCTGTTTAACCACACTACTACAGCACATACACACACACCTGAGCTGTGTCTGCATTATCTGTTTAACCACACTACTACAGCACATACACACACACCTGAGCTGTGTCTGCATTATCTGTTTAACCACACTACTACAGCACATACACACACACCTGAGCTGTGTCTGCATTATCTGTTTAACCACACTACTAGAGCACATACACACACCTGAGCTGCATTATCTGTTTAACCACACTACTAGAGCACATACACACACACACACCTGAGCTGTGTCTGCATTATCTGTTTAACCACTACTACAGCACATACACACACACACACCTGAGCTGCATTATCTGTTTAACCACACTACTAGAGCACATACACACACACCTGAGCTGTGTCTGCATTATCTGTTTAACCACACTACTACAGCACATACACACACACACCTGAGCTGCATTATCTGTTTAACCACACTACTAGAGCACATACACACACACCTGAGCTGTGTCTGCATTATCTGTTTAACCACACTACTACAGCACATACAAACACCGAAGCTGCATTATCTGTTTAACCACACTACTAGAGCACATACACACACACCTGAGCTGTGTCTGCATTATCTGTTTAACCACACTACTACAGCACATACACACACACCTGAGCCGCATTATCTGTTTAACCACACTACTAGAGCACATACACACACACCTGAGCTGTGTCTGCATTATCTGTTTAACCACACTACTAGAGCACATACACACACACCTGAGCTGTGTCTGCATTATCTGTTTAACCACACTACTACAGCACATACACACACACCTGAGCTGCATTATCTGTTTAACCACACTACTACAGCACATACACACACACACCTGAGCTGTGTCTGCATTATCTGTTTAACCACACTACTACAGCACATACACACACACCTGAGCTGCATTATCTGTTTAACCACACTACTACAGCACATACACACACACCTGAGCTGCATTATCTGTTTAACCACACTACTACAGCACATACATACACACCTGAGCTGTGTCTGCATTATCTGTTTAACCACACTACTAGAGCACATACACACACACCTGAGCTGTCTGCATTATCTGTTTAACCACACTACTACAGCACATACACACACACCTGAGCTGTGTCTGCATTATCTGTTTAACCACACTACTACAGCACATACACACACACCTGAGCTGTGTCTGCATTATCTGTTTAACCACACTGCTAGAGCACATACATACACACCTGAGCTGTGTCTGCATTATCTGTTTAACCACACTACTACAGCACATACACACACACCTGAGCTGCATTATCTGTTTAACCACACTACTACAGCACATACACACACACCTGAGCTGTGTCTGCATTATCTGTTTAATCCCCCTACTACAGCACATACACACACACCTGAGCTGCATTATCTGTTTAACCACACTACTAGAGCACATACACACACACCTGAGCTGCATTATCTGTTTAACCACACTACTACAGCACATACACACACACCTGAGCTGCATTATCTGTTTAATCACACTACTACAGCACATTGTTTAATTAATCATCAGCTACTGGATGTCAAACATTTGGTAATTCTGACATGTATTCTTTTGAGGAAACTTGCTTCATGTTTAAATTAGCAGTAAGGGACTTTTTATAGGAACGTTGTAAAGAAATGGTTGGGATGGGAAAAAACAATGAGAGATGGGGTCCACTGAGGGATTTCATCCAACAATCAAAGCTAAATTCCGTAACCAGTACATAGATTTCTCGCAGATACCCAGTATTGTACTGATAACCACCCCATCAGATAAAAAACTAGGGTCTATATTTTTAAGCTATATCTTAGTGCTACGAAATTGTAAAACCATTGTAAGCTATGACATCACTATGGCGTGTGCTATACTGACATCATAATCTACTATGTTTTTATGATTTCATAGTGCTAAGATAGCTTCAAAAATATGAGCTCAGACTAGTAAATATTTCATAATGCCAGTTAAAGACAAGACAGCACATTCCATAGTCTTTTTTTATGCAGTACTAATTAAAATAGGTCCATTCTCCATCAAATGTGGTACTGAATGTTCACAGAATGGTTCAGACATAATAATACTTGCAAACCAATTTGTAAATGTTTGCGTCCTAACCCCAACAAAGGAAGGAAGGAACTGTTTTATTTAACGACGCACTCAACACATTTTATTTAGTTATATGGCATCAGACATATGGTTAAGGACAACACAGATATTGAGAGGAAACCCACTGTCGCCACTTCATTGACTACTCTTTTTGATTAGCAGCAGGGGATCTTTTATATGCACCATCCCACAGACAGGGTAGTACATACCATGGCCTTTGATACACCAGTTGTGGTGCAGTGGCTGGAGAATGTTCATAGAATGGCTCAGACATAATAATACTTGCAAACCAATTTGCAAATGTTTGCATCCTAACCCCCCCCCCCCCCCAACAGAGACCATTATATGAAGACTCAGCCTGTACAGTTCATTTCATTATGTTGAGCTCGACTATTGTGGACTACTTCTTGATAAAACCTGTCACGCTAAACTTTTAGTGACATCCTACAGGTTTTAAGCACACCGGTACCAGATACACTGATTTAAAGAAATTTAGTGGCCAGATGAAACACTTTATTACAGATATCTCATCAATGGATATTCCAGGGCCTGTGAAATGCATTTCAAAGTGGGGAGGCTCAGGGAAGGGAAATAGGAGAGTCCAAAGGACCCAAATCTATTTGTGGTGGAGTGGGGTGTGTGTCCGGGACACGCTCCCTGTTTACATGTAATAAGGTGTACCTGTTAAGTGTTATTTGAGTAATAATTGTTTTTTTACCATAGCTAACTCTTCTCTCAAAGTAAACTAATAATATATATAAAAACAACAAAAATCAGATATATGTGTCAACAATATTTCTATTGTATATTCATTATTTACAATATAAATAAATGTTCTTATTTACAATCACAATGGCAATATATAATATATATCTCTCAGCATATGTACAATAAAATGAATAGCACACACGCACACAGTGGATACTCGAAAACAATAAACGGTATTCATCATGAAACGGATGATATGAAAAATATGTAATGAACACTACAAATGGACGGAATGTCAATGTAACAGAATATGCACGTACCACATTCCATTATTTCATTGCTAAACTTTGTTATCCAGTCAAACCTGTGTATAATGGACACATATCAAAGCAACCACCTGTAAAAATGTAGAGGATTTTTCTTAAAACAAGACCTATATACTTAGCCTATTAAAAAAACTGTATCAAAATTTTAAATATTCAGATATATTTAAAGTAATATGTGTGCAAAAATTCCACCCCTCCTTTTAAAATATAAGAGATAAATAAATATTATTTCAAAAAAGAAAATTAAAAAATTAATAAATATACATGTATGTATAAGAAAATAAATATTTGATGGGTTTTTTTTTTTTTTGCATATATCAAAAATGTTAATGTACTGAAACTGCCAATAAAACATTAAATAATTTTTTTTAAATGTATTCTTCCTTAGATGGTTGTTAAGCACAGAGTTAACCGTAGACAACGTTTGAGCAGAATAGAAATGAGATATATGGAACATCAGTGCAAAACGTATAACAAATGGGATGGCTTGCAACAGTAACAAACATCGCTAACCCACAGGGTTGAATACAAAATGGGGAAGAGTGTGTATTTAAATGGGTGGATATCCACTTGTATGTACTGTAATGAACAAAGGACTTGTAATAAAAAAAAAAAAAAAAAATGTTTTATAATATTTATACAATAAATACTCCTATAAAATTTTATTATAAAATAATAATAATAATTCTACTTTTTGAAATAGATTTTGTTTTGTGTGTGTAAATGTTCAAGAAAGGATATGCATTAAAATAGCTGAATTTCGTTTTGTACATGATTGTTTAAAGCATACTGCTATAAATATTAAATTTTTAGAAAATATTTTTTTTTTATCAAAATGATGTATTTTTGTTTTGTAAATATTTGTAAAATGAATACTGCTATAAATATTGAATTAATAAAAATGTTGTATCTTTGTTTGGTAAACATTTATATAATGAATACTGCTATAAATATTGAATACACAGAAAAAACCCAGACTTGACTATGCAATGAATACTCCATAAAACTTAATATAAAAATAACATAACACTTGTCAAAATTTAACAGTTTTTCACTTTATAAACATCCACGTAATGAATACTGGCATAAATGCTGACTTAAAAACTCAAGACATTCGCTGAAACGGGAAGATTTGTCTTTGTAAACATCTTGGCAAGGAATACTGTTATACGTGGTGAATACAAGCACACGACATTCAGCAGAACGGAACGATTCTACTTTGTAAATGTCTATGCGATAAATACTGTGTAAATACTGATATGACATTTTCTCAAAACGGACGGATTTTTGTTTTTTAAACATCTATGTAATGCACACTACTATACACTTTGAATATAAAACTAGATATGCGGTCATATGGACGGATTTTGTTTGTAAACATTTACATATAGGTAATGAACACTGCTAGAAACCTTTAATATAAAACTGGATTTAAGCTCAAATGAACAGATTTTGTTTTAACATCCAGTGCATGTGTTCAATAAATTCTGCTATACAGTTTTAATATAAAACTAGATTTATGCACAAGTGGACGGATTTTGTTATCTAAATGTTTACATGTATTCAATGAACACTGCTATATACATGCTTAAATGGACAGATTTTATCTAAATGTTCACATGTATTCAATGAACACTGCTATAAACATTTAACATAAAACTAGACTTACGCTAAAATGGACGGAGTTTATTTAAATGTTCACATATATTCAATGAACTTTGCTATAAACTTTGAATATGAAACTAGATATATGCTCAAATGGACGGACTTTGTTTTGTAAACATAATATGTGTAATGAATACTGCAATATAACTGCAGATGAAAGTGTCAGTCGCACATGAATGGATGAATGAATGAATGATGTCAACAAATGTTTCAATAAATAACATGTTACGCGTATAATACTACAACTTCGTAACTAGTGACCAAAACACTGGCTCAGTGATTCCGTTTGCAACATCTTTGGGTTGGAATGTAATGCTGATGTGAATGCTGAGAAATATAACACCAAAAATACTGTCAGGATGATTTCAGCATCAAGTGCCAAACACCACTTACCCCATACCCAAACTTCACCCCAATAAACAATCAGGACCACGTTGTTCAAAGCATGGTTAGACGACAACCCTCAGATAGAATGGTATTTTTCCTTTCTTCTTTTTTTTTCTTTTTTTATAAATACAGCAAAAAATGTATTTAATTATGAGTGGATTCCTTTATGCTCTCTTATTAAAGACGAGTTTCAACATATCTTTTCAACTGTTCTTTTTGGTCATTTAATATCCAGTTTTAAATAATTTCTTTGAATCACTGATTAAGCTAACTATGGTTTGAACAACTGGCCCCTAATAACAAACAATTGAAGTGATCTTTTCAAGACTTCAGGCCTGACCATGCCCTACCACACCCACTGACCCATATCACAGAATATACCCCCCTCAACACTCATTTCACCCAACCCACCCATATCACAGGTGATATTAATATTGAGTATATTGCATAATATACTCCCCCCCCCCCCATCCCAGGGGCATAGCTGCCATTGATTCATATCCAAACATTTGTGATGGTAACCAGCAAAGCTATTGCAAAATTGATCTGTAGTAGCATTTTTATAATTATCAGGTATTTACTTTGTTATTACTTGTACTAAATTGTCATCGTAAGATGATTTTAATTTTGAGGGGTGCTACAGACCAACCTCTTAGCACATCATCTGCTGCTTTACAACTCACTGTTTGAACATTAATGTTTTTTACACCAGCTTTGCCCCGGTCATCCCCACCCTACATATATCACAAAATGAGTTCTGTATCACACAACTCACCCCTTTGTTCCTCTGTCCCACTCCCTACTGACCATCCTAACTTTGAGCAGTTTTGTTTTTTGTTGTTGTTGTTTTTTTCAATGACACTCAATGTTCAATTAAAAAAAAACCCACAATCAATGATCCTAGAGTTGATAAAAATCTTAACACACGTCTTCTTCTCATAATATATGTGGGGATGGAATATTATCGATATCAAACAGGTTCTCCATATCGAACGCGTTCGATACATCGTCCCCACTGGGCTGGTGCACGATCCACAGATTGTCATCATCGGAGGATGGGTGTACGGGGGTGTGCAGCCCCCCCGTGGTGTTCCGTTCACCCGTAATGTCTGTCAGCGCCTGGTAGTGTTCGTTCATGTTCACGTTCTCGTCCCACCACTCGTTCAGCTTTATGCCATGTCCGTTTATCGTGAGGTCTAGAGGGTTGTTGTTTGTATAGTCCACGGGGATATCGTCGCCACCACCACTGCCGCCGAAATCGGCGTGCGACAACAAATCGTCCAGTCGCAGATCGTCCGAGTTCGAATCCGATGACGGAGTCCCTAGAGAAGAAATCAGACTGCCGCCATCATCACTGGCGTCATTGAGCAGCTGTTCCGTTTTGATCTTGACGCCAGCGATCTCGATGTCCTGGTTCAAGATGGCCGTCCAGTTGAAGTCGCCCTTCAGGGCAGAATCATCGTCGTCATCGTTGGCGCCGAAGTACATGTAGTTGTAGTTGGTGTTGGCGTACTGGTCATCGGAGTAGCGCGACCGCACATTACCGCTGAGGATGGCGATGTCATCATCATCGTCTTTCTTCAGGCGCTTCGTGGGGGGCAGTGGGGCTGTGTCGCGGCTACCGCGGCGTTTCTTGAACGTCCCGTTCTCGATCATGTCGCTGAATTCCGGGTTGATCCGCCAGAATCCACCCTTTCCGGGCTCGTCCTTTCGGCGGGGAACCTTCTCGAAACACTTGTTGAGCGACAGATTGTGACGGATTGAATTCTGAAAAATAATGAAACTGATATTACAATTGTGCTTTCTTTAAAAAAAAAATGAACATGTGTATAATATTATTATAATAATATTAAAATATATAAGTTGCTATTAGTTACATAACCATTGATAAATAAGTTCTATATTAATGGTTCAAGGAAGCCCAAGACCGTTTCTTCACTAATTTTTATCCCATTCCAGCTAGTGCCATGATACATAGTTTGTGCTGTCCTCTCTGTGGGAAAGTGCATATATAAAAGACCCCTTGCTGCTATTTTTTTGAAGCAGCTGATGTATTAGTGATGGGTTTCTTCTCAACTGTAGACACGAATTTATTAAAGAATTATACAACCATAGTTTTAACAATTTGCATTTTGTTGACTGCAGAATGTTGTCAATTTTCTGAGTGTTTTTATAAACATTAATATGCTGTACTGGAATGTGAAACAAAACGTCACCATGTACATGTTACCATATTTAACTCTTCTTAATTAATACCTTAGAATAACTCAAGTAGTTTGTTCCCCTCAATATACCAAACCTAAGATATGTGTGTGTGTAGAAGGGTTATCAAAAAATACATACAACTCCTGCCATAACAAGTGGTCTGCGATACCCTTATCCACAATGTGTCACACCTGTTTCCTTTTGATAATAAAATGCTATTGACACAGTCAAACTGGTTATCAGCTGGGTGGCTTGTTTCAAGTGTTCACCCTTTTTTCCCCTTGGGGTTAAAGTTAAAAAGTTAAAGTTTATATTTTTTTAAGGACACTGCTAGAGTATACCGACTTGTTAATCATCGGCTATTGGATGCCAAACATTTTGGTAATTTTTGACACATTGTCTTAGTAGAAACCCACTACATTTTGTCCATTATCAGCTAGGGATCTTTTATGTGTACTTTCCCACAGACAAGACATAACATATTAAGCTAGACCCCCACCCCACCCCCCACCCCACCTCTCCTCTGGGGTCGCTATTTTATATTGAAATGTAGGCCCACTATGATATGTACATTTCTTTCTTTTAATCTGGCATTAAAATATTGTATTACAATGTACTAGGTGATAGCAGTGTTTGAAATAAGCACTGACAATTGTAAATCTGCTTGGATAAGCACAATGTACCACAACTAGCTAGCAATAGATGGTCTTTTATTGAGCACATCTGACCTGTATTGTCATTTAAAAGCTACACTTTCACCTTTAAAAGCATAGAATCTAGAGCTATAAAAATTTCGACATATAGTGAAACTTGTATTAATTACAGCCACCATAGTGCATAGCAATAGATGGTCTGTTAAAATGCTTAATTATTGAGCCCATTTGAAAGATGCACTATCACCTTCAAAAGCATATAACCTAAAACTATAGAAATCTCGGCTTTGTTTGTTTATTATACATTCCAGTTAATGAGCATGCATTTCCCTGCATCATACAGCAGTTAATTTCTGCAAGCATACACAAAAGATGCTCAAATATTCATGCAACGCCGGATCCAGGCAGGAAATCCAATTGTTCTAAATAAAGTCAGTGAATTATTGATTTCTCCCGAGTCAATATTGATCAAGTGTAATTAGTACTGTTTACCCGAGTCTTGCAGAACCATGTGCGTGTACTAATATGGCTTAAAACAATATGCAACTGTCACATGCGATGATATACTGGCCTTGTATGTAAAACGCGAGTTTCACAGTGAATTCCTTAGCCTGGACTAGAGTATTTGATTGCTTAAACACTGGTTAACAGGTCCACTACATTATCGTCAAGGTTTCTGACTGAATTTCTCACACTGAACTAGATTATCTGAGCACACATAAACACTGGTTAATGAACCCAGTACATTATTAACATTATCAAATGAATCTGCACCACATTATCATCATGGTTTCATCAATGAATTTGTGAACTGAACTAGAATATTTGATGGCTGAAATGCTGATTTATGAGTAGAGCACATTATTGTCAGTGTTGTGCCTTGACCAGATTTAGTGTTGGTTAGGAGCATGCTTTGCTACCAGTGAAAAAATTGTAAAATATCGCTTTACTACCGTGTAATAAACAAGTAATATTTATTCTACACTACTACCATTCTCTAATTACCTAAATATCACTTTTAATTACTGCTGAATAAATGCCTAAAACCTTTTAATAACAGATGCTCCTGTCTACTGCAGAATGAACAATGTGCTGGGGTGTCAGTGAGCAAACATTCCTTTCCTTTAAATGCTGAGTGCAACTACAGTGATTCTGGAGATGGACCGAAGCTGTGCATGTTAATTAATCATCGCTATCTCCCCGAGAGTGGTCAATAATGTACTGTTATGTGACGGAATTTGATTATTAATTCATTAATGCCCATTGCATTGTTCAACAGACATCTGTCCACGACAAAACCATGATGTTGGTTTCCATTCACCATTATGAGACAGCGGACTTTGCTATTTTGAAACTCTTCAAAAATATAATTGCTAACCCAACAGCACACACATTGATAGGGGGAATATATATCTGATGTCATCTGTCAGTGTATTAATGAGATGATAAGAACTAATCATAGCCCTGTAATTGCCCACGGGAATCATGCAGCAATGTGGTGGAATTTATAATATTCCTTTTTAATGCTAATGTTTCATTAATAAAGTGAAAGCTCTTGAAAAAGGAAGTTTGTGACTGTTGACATTGTAAAAGACGGTCATTGTTGTATGCAAAATGTGGATGTCAGAGGTCCAGAGTGGGAGAGTGGGGGTTGAGTGCATGCACACCCAACACTCCCTCCCAGGTACAGACCCGTTTGTGTTTTGGTATTTTCTATGTATGTTTTCAGTGACAAGACTGGTAGGTACAGAGTTCACAGCCCGATACCGGCTCCCACCCAGAGCAAGTTTTAACAACTCAATGGGAAGGTGTAAGACCACTACACCCTCTTCTCTCTCACTAACCACTAACAACTAACCCTCTGTTTTGGACAGACAGCCCAGAAAGCTGAGGTGTGTGTGCCCAGAACAGTGTGCTTGATTGAACCATAATTGGATACAAGCACGAAAATAAGTTAAAATTAAAAAAATTAAAAAAAACTTTTATCTCACCTGCCAGCTTGGGTCTGCCATCCTGTAGTACATGAAGTTTTCCGTGATCCAGTTGTAGATGGCCGACAACGTGATCTTGTTCTTCTTTGTCTCCTTCATCGCCATGCAGATGAGTGTGGCGTAGGAGTAGGGGGGCTTCACGTAGGGGTTCGTCTTGTAGTCGATCGACTCGCCCGCGTTGCTGTACATCGAGTTGTCCACGTAGTTGAACGTCCGTGGCTCCATCTTGATGGTGGTCGCCATGGGTGACTGGATCCCACCGCCACCACCACTGCCACTCAGCATGCAGTTGTTGTTGCTGATGTTCTTGAAGGGCCGGTTGTCGAGCAGCCCGGGGCTGGACGGTGGGGTCGGGGTCGAGATGTTCATGATGTTCAGGTTCTGCAGCCAGCCCAGGCTCGTGAGGCTGTCGTCAAGGTCAAGGCCTTGTTGCTCGTATGGGTGTTTCGCCGCCCAGTTCTGGCGGAACTTGTGGGCGAGGTGGACTCGGCTTTTAACGGGCATGTTGATGATTATGGTGGAGATGATGATGATGTGTAGGTTGACCTGGAAACAAAAGACAAGTGGTGAAATTGACGATCTCATGAAAAATTAGCAAAATATTTTAGTTTTTAAAAATACCAATTCGGGGCCATATATATAGACAAAATAATTAAAGGAATATTTTTGGTTTTAAAAAAATACCAATTCAGGGCCATATGTAGACAAGATAAGTTGAGGAATGTTTTTGTTTTAAAAAAGAAAAAGTAAAAATTTAAGGTTATATGTAGACATGGGCAAAATAACTACCGTAAGCAGAAAGTTTAGTTGTAAAATATAACAATTCATGGCTTTTTGTAAGAATATACATAAAACAAAGGTGATATTAATAGCAGTTAACTGAAAATGTAGTTAAGTAACAATACTAACAGTGACATTATTAAAGTTTGAAGTGGGGCCATTGGACTACTTCTTGTACCAGTCAGTCACGCCATTTCTGGTATATCAAAGGCCATGGTATGTGCTGTCCTGATCCAGGATGGTGCATATAAAAAGTCCTTTGCTACTAATGAATAAAAGTAACAGGTGCCCTCTATAAGACTATATGTCAGAATTACCAAATGTTAGACATCCAATAGCCAATGATAAAAATAAATCAATGTGCTCTGGTAGTGTCGTTAAGTAAAACAAACTTAATTTTGATGGAAAAGAAGGTCTATTAAAGCATATAATTATATGCTGAACTCATAAATTGATATTAAAATGTCTATTTCATGAAACATAATATCTGCCCCTCCACCTTTCTAGGCTCATACCCAGTGGATTTGTGATGGGTGTGTGCATCCCAGGTCCTCCAGAGAAAATTATTTATCACCATATTAAGTCCATTCCACCCCCCACCTCCCATTTTTTAGCCATTGAAGATCCACATTACCCCCTCAAAATCTTGCTTGCACTTCTAAGAATATTGCCCTATCCCACCCCTTATTATTAAATAGAACCTACCTGCCCACTCAGTCATACAGTATATGTATTTAAGATACATAAATTATAGGTATGACATCTTCAAACTCTTAATAACAACCTTCAGCCAATATTAGATAACACATTAAAAAAAATTCCAGTGTCATATATCAAACGATTTAAGATATATAAAACATAAATATGACATCTTCAAAATCTGAATAACAGCCAACTGCCAATATTAAATCAGACATTAAAAAAAGTCCAATGTTATACCAAAAGCTGTAATATATAAATCCTAAAATGACAAGTCACAACAACTGTCAAACACCGCTCTTTTGGCCATCTCGCCCGAACACGTCAAACTCTTGTTCGTAACGTCTCGGTTATTTAAACACTAGCCGCATAAAAACGACAACACCCGATATCTGCCGAAACTGCAACGCGACAGTGTAATAACAATAACTGACAGCAATAAATTGTAAACAAAAAATACTTACGTTTAGTTTCTGCAACTAATGATGATGATTTGGGGTGTGATTTAACCGGGCTCCAGTTTGCATGTAATATAATATCCAAAACGATCACCGATTATTCCCGTTGAAACTGATATTACCGAAATAAGACACTCGTTATTTACTCGAGGTAAAAAAAAAATATATATATATAGATAGATCAGCTGATTTCATAGAAAGATGCGAATGATGATGATTAAATGAACTCCGGAGAGGAATACCCTAGCTGGGTTTGAGGAGTCACTCGAACACCGGCTCGCTATATACATATCGAAATCAATGCCCAATCAGCTTAGCAACAATGTAAACCCTCATAAATATTTTCGTAGTTTCCGATTGGCCGGCAGGTTGTTGATTGCGCCACCAATGGCAGCCGGTGTAAACAGACTCGCCGACTGGAACACACGTGGTGTGTCTGCGACTGACAGTATTTGTAAATACCGGCTATCGTCTCGGTTCCGTGACCTCGTTGTGTAAATAATATTACCTGTTTTACAGTGCGGGAATCAGAAATGTGATCTTAATTGATTAGCGTAAAATGATATAGAAAAGTTTCAACAGAGTAATTACATCAGTAAACATGTAGGACTGTATCCAGATATTATCAATATTATCTCAAAATGAACGTCAATATTTAAAATAATAATAATAAAAATAATAAATAAATAAATATATATATACACACACACACACACACACACACACACACACACACACACATGTAACGAAAGAAAGAACAAAATGAATGAATGAATGAATGAATGAATGAATGAATGAATGAATGAATGAACGAATGAATGTATGAATGAATGTTTAATCACATCTCAGCATAAAAATAAAAATTAAACAAAATATAACAAAAATGCACCGGCTATTGCGTGCCAGACAAAGGTAACTAACTATATGAATTAACTGATGATCATCAGTATAAAATTTCAAAATTTAAAACAACTGTGCAAAATCTTTTCTTCTGTTTTTTTTATTACAAATATCACAGGTAGGTAAATTAAAAATCATAAAGTATCTCTAAGAACTTTCAAAACAAGCTGTGGATAGAATCGAAATGAAGAAGGAACAAAAATAAACAGAAACGAATTAAACACTTTTAATCCATCGAAAATGGGTGTATTCATTTAAATATATTGGTTTACACAATATTTATTAACCATTAAATATGCGGTTTTGGAATCGACCAACAGGCATGAGCCTATATTAAGGCCTCTCCCTACATTTTTCAAATACAAAGACATTTATACCACCAAGATGACAAATTTAATAAATTGATATTTGTAAACGAAGACAAATGAAGTGAACACAATAATAGCTTCTTATCCCTGCTGTTTGTATTTACAACATTAAACACAATGTAATTGTGGATTTGGGGCCATGGGTGAAACAGATTTTTTGTTGTTGTTATTTTATTCTGGAATTGTTTGTTTGTTGTTGTTTTTCTGTTTCTGTCTTTCGTGGGGGGTTTTGGGGGGTTTATTTTTGGTTGTTGTGTTTTTGTGGGGTTTTTTTTAAATATCAAACTGGATGCAGTATTTAATACATATTTGTGCATGTATATATGCGTGATGCGTGCGCGTATATATACAGGCGTATATTAAGTAAATACATGCGATCATAATCATTGACTAAGTTGACTAAGGATGGATTTCACGTAGACTCAAAGTGGATAACAATGTGTTGTAATAAATTAATAGTATTACTTAAAGACTAAATACCAGTAATACTTAGTATTAACTACGATCTTGCCACGAATTTACTGAACAGCGTAATCAAACATTCTTTTGCGTTAAACCTTGTATTACAATGTACCTATACCACTTTTTACAACAATGTATTCCAATGTCGTAAGAGAAAGAACGACCGGAGAGAGAGAAATAAAAATCAATGTCAGTAATGTGATTATATTACACATGTACCCGCTGTAGAAATCGACAATCCCAGATTGATGGATAATCGATATCACTAATCAATATTACGTATAAAAGTATTAGACGGAAACTATCCGAACTGTGCTTTAATGATAATCAGCGTACAGATTTACGGGGAGGGGGGGAAGGTTCCATTATTTTTCCATAAGAATACCAATGTGACTGTGTCGAGATTTACTTACGACTCGCCACTTTCGCCCTGTACTTATATGCTTAGAAGTATGGCTTTGTTTACATTGCATAAGAAAAATGTTGAAGCGCTAGCTGGGGTTCGTATAGTGGCCAGTGTCGGCCAAAATGGCAAACTTGATATCTGCGTGTACGTACATGTTCCCAGGTGGTGGCGAACTCGTGCTGACGATATAGGCCGATTGCATGTACATGTACGTGTATATGCATACAGAGCTATAAAAGATAATATGTGCGGTTTGAATTGACCGAGTTTCAAAATAATTACATTCCAAGACGCTGGTTGATAAGAGAGTGGCCGTGTCAAAGTTAGAATCGCACCTGTTGAACTGAACACCTCTGTTAAAATGAGACACGGATTCCGCGGAATTAGATTTAAAAAAAAAAAAAACCTGTCTATAGCAGCCACCAATGGGATCTACTGGCTTTTTTTTTTAACACATCAGAAAATTTAGGGGTTTTATGGGATTTTTTTAGAAGGGATGGGTGGTGTGTTTGTGTGTGTGTGTGTGCGCGTGTGTGTTTCGTTATGGTGGGTGGTTTTTTTTCTTTTTTGGGAGAGGTACTCTTCGTGGCCTCCACCCCCACCCCCACCCCCATCCCCTACACACACACACGCGCGCGCGTACACACACACACACACACCGACTACGTCAGTGTTTAATGTCAATATTATAATTTATGTACATTTTTGCTGAAAATCGTTATTCAAACGTTTAATGCAGTATCAAGTTTGCCATTTTGGCCGACACTGGCCACCCATAGTCCATACACTACTAAAATGTAAGGCTGTTTCTATAGTGTCAGTAGCCATGGCAACATTTCCAGTATGAATCGCAGGGTTGACACACACCTTATGAACTTGTTAGCAACTGACTATCCTCTTTTTGTCCTCTCTCTAGATCTATCTTCTTCTTTTTTCTTTATCCGACATCCGCTCCATATTCACCATTAAGCTTGTATAAATCTTTTACATCCTGCGTCATATACAAATGTGTTTTTTCTTTCTTTTTTTCTCCTTTTCTTTTTTCTGTGTTTGTTTGTTTGTTTGTTTGTTTGTTTTGTTTTGTTTTGTTTTTTGTTTTTAGTCTCTTCTTTTTTTCCTCTTTTTTTTTCTCCTTTAAAAAAAAAAAAAAAATCATGATTGAACTTCTTTACATCCTACATTGTATATCAATGTTCTTCCCCCCCCCCCCCCCCCGCCCTTCCCTTTCATTCTTTTGTCTGTTTCTTTTCTTTACTTTCTTTTCTCATATTCATGACTGAGCTTGTAATTCTTACATCCTGCAACGTTTATTCATATTGTGACCGTATTAATTTAAACTACCTGTACACAGTCACGCACTATTCACATATTTTTATATACACAATACAACGCACTTACTGTCTGTAAAACACACAACGCAAATCAGAATCTTCATGGATGTCATCAGAAAATAATGTCTGAAAAGGGGGCGTCATTTCGTATTGAATTAGTAACGGTTATGTCTAATATTTAAGTATATTTCAAAAGAGAGAATTACAAAACAAAAAATAAAAAATCACCGCCGAAAAAGGGATTTGTTCGCGCCGCCGGTGACGTGCTTCATCTCAGACATTTAGGACCCTATTTGATATCATACGATGCATAAACGATATAGTTATGACATAAATGTCCAGACGTTCAAGACGAAGTAGAAACATTACAGAAAGGAGGATTTGGGGGCATGCAATCTGACTGAAATCAGCTCTATTGGTCTACCGGTTATTAACGAGTGGAGCTGATCTTAATCAGATTGGTGGGGCATGAAAGCCCTTCGCCCATTCCTCAAACACAAATTCTACAGGTGGATGCAGAAGTTTTAGAGGGTGGGAGAAACATAAGCATACCAGACAGGGGCGCCCCCCCCCCCCCCCCCCCCCACACACACTAGTGTTGGAGCAAAACCTCAAATTCGGGTGAAAATGATACAGATATTCAGGCAAAATGTGCTAACCTGCAACCTTTTTACCATGCGTTTCCATCATTCTACCTTCAAAATTAGTTGTAATCGATGTAAAAATGCGTAGTGATTCGTTTGAAACCCTATGTAGCTGTTTGTTAGTAATGGTAATCCAGATTCGGGCATTTTCGTTTAAGTCGGGCAAAAGCCAGCCTGCACCCTTCCCCCCTCCCACCACCACCACCAAAAATGGGAGCCCGTACTTCTATGGGGAGAAGCGAAATAGCGCGCTACATTTAAGTAGGAATCCCAATGTCTGCCAGACATTATACTATCCCTGTAGTAAGTGGGGGTCAACTTCTTTAAAGGACTTGCCCGAGTGCTATCATGTCAAGCATAGTGAGTACTGATAGACGTTGTTAATGGGTGTATATGATATCCAAATATCATCACGAAATCCACACCGTTTTGTTTGTGGTCCGTGTCATTTGCGGAACATTTTATACACAGTAAAGAAAAGAAAAAAAGGTTGTAAGGTGAACAAGCTACGGTCATTTGTATCACAATACCGTCGAGGCTTGGGGGTGGTGTGGGGTGGAGTTGGGTGGTGTAGGCTGGTGTGGGGTGGAGTTGGGTGTACTGATCATATATTAGAATAATAGATGAGCTAATTTAAAATATTTTAACGGTACTCGAGCGCATACAATTTAAAACGCACAAACAAAAAAATCTTCCAGGACGGCACGACTTCCAACACCACTGGTTGAACCCTAGCCCGAGTGCTCTGACGGTAAGAGAGCTAGATGAACATTTGGACAGTTATAACTGTCCATATGTCCGTCTAGCTCTTTTACCGTCAAAGCACTCGGGATAGTTGAACCCCATTGTCAATATATAATAACTGGCAGATTTTCCACTCTTACAGACTGGGGTTTGTCCCGTCCTAACCACCGCCCCACGACTGGTATATATGCTGCCCCTGTCTTTGGGGAAAGTGCATAGTAGAATCCTTACTGGTAATGGGAAAATGTAGCAGGTTTATTCAAAGAGTTGTCATTTCTTTAACAAACTTTAAACTTTAACTGTGATTGCACCCTATACATAACCGACCTCGTTGATTGCTATCCAGTGTATCCATATCGGTTACATATACAGTGAATAATCATACTTTATATTGGTTAAAAATTACAGGTTGTGCCAAATACTAGTGTGTAAATTAACACACTTGCATGAGTGCCATACGAAATATATGGTACTCATGTGAGAATGTAATATCTTTCATATGACACTCGTATTCGTGAAATATTCTATGTAGTACTAATATGGATAAAATCTTGTGAAAATATGATCCGGTCTCAGTGGTGTCGTAGTTAAACCATCGGACTTAAGGCCAGTAGCTATTTGCAGTGGCACAGGAAGGTGCCAAAAAGTGTGGGGGGGGGGGGGGGGGGGGGGGGGGGACACACTTTTATATTTACACACTTTTACACTATTATAAAGCAAATATAAAGCGAAATATCTATAAAGTGGTGGGCACATGCCCTCTTGACACCCCCCCCCCCCCCCCGCTTCCTACGCCAGTGTATTGGGTTCGCATCTCGGTACTGTCTCCTACCAGAGCGCGTGTAACAACTCAGTACCCCCACTGTCTTGGACAGACAGTCCAGATAGTTGAGGTGTGTGCCAGGATAGTGTGCCATAACCTTAATTGGATAAAAGCACGAAAATACGCATAACGAAACGAAACGAAATGAAACGATCCATGCTCAACATGTTAGCTTATGGAAGAAGAAATTTCTTCTGTTTAACGAAACCACTAGAACACATTAATGTAGTAATCATCGGCTATTGGATGTCAAACATTTGGTACTTTTTGACAAATAGTCTAAGAGAGGAAACCCGCTACATTTTTTTCCATTAGGTCATGTCATGTCAAGGCAGAGTGTTTAACGTGCATATTCAGAGCAAGTTGTTGTAGAGCACGCCTGTCATGGGCGCAGGTGCCGGCCTCGGCCGATTACTCCGCCCAGGACGGCATTTTTCCATTAGTAGCAAAGCAATCTTTTATAGGCACCATCCCATAGACAGGATAAGTCATACCACGGCCTTTGATGTACCTGTCGTGGTGCACTGGCTGGTGCGAGCCCAGTGACGTGGATCGAGCTTATTAAAGTGGCGTGCGTTCGTGCGTTCGTGCGATCGTACTTATTCTTGTTTTATGATTAATGGTAGCGTTACTGCCGAATTCTAACCTACGTCTCTATACAAAGTTCGCCTCCCACTGACTCAAATATCAAATGCTCACATTTAACCCTAATGACGTAATTATACACGTATTACAAATGGCCCGGATTTCACAGGTTAGTGCACACGAAAGGTGTTTTGAGTGTTAATCATTTTAATACGGTTACGGCTGTCCACACAAAGTGAACAAGCGTTCCAGAATACTGCCTCGATTGAAAAGGTTCAGAACAGAACTACGCAGGACCGTACTACACCCAGACCGTTATTCGGCGGTGTACGAGGATAACGTGAAAAGAGGTAGCCGCACGAAACACGAAAATGTGGTCAGCATTTGTTTCATCGTGAATAGGTCTATTCCAGAAATTAGCGCGTGAATAGTGGGCGGTACCTAAGTTATTTCATGCCTGCTAATATTTGACCTACTAACTATGTTATTATCATTTTAAAAAACATATATTTTGTAATACTTTTAATGTTCACAGGTCTAAATCACTGAATTATATTTTGTGTGTGGCGGGTATTTAAAAAATATAAATATTCCCCTACCCAATATTGTCTTCATTATTCTGGAGTAGTTTAACACATAAAACTAACAACATTTAACGCTCACTTCATACTGTGCGAACGGTTCTAGAAATCAAAATGGATAAAGAATATTTTCTTAAATACGATTATTATTATTATTATTATTATTTATTACATGTATTGTCTGCTGAATCATAGTAAGTGCAGCAATAACCAAATTGTTTGTGTGTTTTGGATTGCCACTGCTTGTCTATCGTCCCACCCGACCTAACATGGAAAATATAATTAGATATTTTAATAATTAATGAGTTTATTCTCAATATCTCAGCCTAGTTTCTTACAAACAGTTGTGACGAACTAAATCTAGATATGTTTGCTGCCTGCATTGTTTTGTTTCTTAACCCCCCTCCCACTCCACGCCTCCCCATTTTTATTTATTTTAGTCTATTACTTTTTCAACAGCCGCGACTGTGACGTTAACGTTTGCGTTTAGCTCACTGAATCTTTAATATTTCATTTTCAGCTCCGTTTCAAATAAACTATAACTTCTTAACCAATCGAACTTGAATTGGTTTATATGTTCGTCATAATTGATGCTAAAAGAGAGAGAGAGAGAGAGAGAGAGAGAGAGAGAGAGAGAGAGAGAGAGAGAGAGAGAGAGAGAGAGATAATGAAATGTTTTATTTAATTAGGGAGGGGAGGGAGGGAGGAGATAGACATACATACAGACAGACTGACAGAGAAACAGATATATAGACAGAGAGACAGAGAGAGAACTACACGTAGAATAATTAAATGTTTTATTTAATTAAAAAAGGTTACATGCATTGGTATTATAATCCATTATGAATGACACCAAATCAGTTTAGGGGTAGGCGAGACATTTGATTCCGCGGAATTAGTCGGGTCTGATATTTCAGTCCGATATTGTGATAATCTGATGGGAGACTCGAGATTACTGGTGTTCTGCCGTCGACATTCCCCGCACTCTGTCTTCATTACGCTGTGTCGTGTCTTTGCCAATGACGTCGTAATCAACTCCATTGTTATTGAACCCGCATAGAAAAACAAGTAATTAAATCCCAGGCAATAACTACAGGTCATAATTAAAGTTAAAGTTTATTTCGTTTCAACACCACCACTAGAGCACATTGATTTATTATTCATCGGTTATTGGATGTCAACTATGTGGTAATTTCTACATATTAGTCTCAGAGAGGAAACCCGCTACATTGTTCCATTAGTGGCATGCATTATTCCACTGACAGGACATCACTTACAACGGCCTTTGATATACCAGTCGTGATGCACTGGCTATAACGAGAAATAGCCCAATTGGCACACCGACGGGGATCGATCCTAGATAGACGGCGCATCAAACGAGCGCTTTACCACTGGGCTAGTTACAGTTATCAATCGTTAAAATTAGCAAAACTAAAACAATTAATAACGGTAACAAAAAGATGCGGACTAAGCACGTGCCCCTGCGACCTCCCATGATTCGTGACTGTCTTTGAAAGGGAACTTAATTACGGAGACGATACTTAGCGCCTTTGATGTCTGCGCTCATCACCCGAGGATCTTACCTTGATTAGTCTGATGTTAATTATTGAGATCATCGTGTTTTGAAAACAAATTAGATAATTCATCGTCGCCTTTTTTTTCGTTTCTATCAAACCATAGTGTAATTAAATCAACTGACAGACGATGCGGTATATGAGTAGATTTCACTTTCTTCCTCCGCGTAAGATAATTAAAACAGATTTATTGCTAACACCATTCTGATACAATAATTATAACAATAAGTATTAATTAGGTTACACCTTTCATAGATTTGTGTTTTGTTTTTGGGTTGGTTTTTTGTGTGTAAATGATGAGTTGTAATTGCTTAAACTGAAATTAAAAAATATATATATACAAAGCACATGTTTAGAAGCATACATTAAAAGTTATTAAACATGTTTTATTGCATTAAAACAAATAATAATAATAATAATAATAATAATAATAATAATAATAATCGGGCGTTAGTTTTTCGACTTATTATAGTCTCTCTGTGCCATAATATAATAGACTATGCATTTCAGTTCACATAATAAACTTATAATAAAACAAAGACAGCCCAATATATAGAGTAAAATACAGTGATATAATGTTATAACAGATGCATATCAAATAAGTTACAAGTATGGACATAAATTATTATTAAAATTCAAAATATTTTAGATTGATTCGTAATACATATTTTGCTACATTGTACAAATGTCAATGTTTGTAAATTGATTTATTGAACAAAACATTTCAGTTTCTTTTTACTCAAAACAATTACGCAAAATGGGCAAAGAATAATATCTGTTTAGAACAGAAATCTTAATTGTGTCATTATTTTAATTGTGGTGCTTTATGCTAAGAGCAAAAGAGGACATCTAAGAGCTATTATCTGTACGACTATCACACGGGCCGGTGTTACAATTGTCACCGTCGTCTCGCGGCTTTTCACTTCTGCAACTGAAAACTCTGACGTGTCTGATCAATGTCTGGTATTAATCACCGGACGACACTTACGTTTAGATCAGACACAGGTGTGCTAAACCAGGTAGACACGATACCTGTCAAGCATTTAAGTGCCTACTTTCTATCGAGCTGATGGAAGGCAATATATATTTTACACTGCGAACTTAGTGGCAAATCAAATCGTCACATAGGTTCACGCCATTTTAACAAAAGAGCGCTAGACATTCTTAGGGTTACTGTGTCAACACTTTCTGAACAGTTCTCCAATATTAATTATCTTATATCCATCTTTAATAATTATAACCTGGCTATGTACAAACATTTAATCTAAATTTAAAATACATTCTTTAAATGTTAATGATGTTTTTGCATAAATACATCTGTGGCAGAAAAGGCTACGTAATTTTAGTTACCAGTCGATGATTTCGATAATACCAGGGCTGTAGCTAGCGGGGGGGGGGGGGGGGGGGGGGGCAGAAAAAAAAATTCCGGAAAAAATATAGAAAGTTAAAGAAAATTCTCTTCTTAACCGTTTAAGGGATTTTAGACCATTAACTACTCAATTGTTGTCCCCCCCCCCACCCCCAACAATCCTAGCTGCATCCCTGAATACTACTACTACTACTGCTGCTGCTACTACTACATTAGTAGTAGTAGTAGCATTAGTACTACTACTGCTACTACTACCACTACCACCACTACTACTACTATTACTTTTACGACTAGCTACTACTACTCCTTCTACTACTACTACTACTATAATATTATTACTATTACTACTACTACTACTACTATTATTACTACTACTACTACTACTACTACTACTACTACAACTACTATGACTACTACGTCTTCTACTACCACTACCACAACCACAACAACTACTACTACTTTTAATACTACAATAACTACCACTACTACTACTACTTCTCTTCTACTACTACTACTACAATTACTACTACTACTACAATTACTACTTCAAGTACAATTACTACTACAAGTACAATTACTACTACAAGTACAATTACTACTACTATACTACTACAAGTACAATTACTACTACAACTACTATACTACTTCTACTACAACGAATACTACTACTGCTACTACTACTACTAATAATAACGATGGCAATGGCAACGAAAACGACAGCGTCAATGACGATATTGCTAAAATAGCACTTAATTAATTATTGCAACTTTCTATTTGACATCTAGTATTTTACATATTCTTGAAAAACAAAATCGTAAAAATACCCCCCCCCCCCCCCCTACACACACACACAAAAACAAAAACAATAATAGCAGCATCAGCATTAACAACAACAAACAAACAACTATATTGTTTGCAGATATATTTGGAAAGTTTGGTTTGCATGCATTAATTATTTTATCATTATCTTTTAGTTTCTGTGATGTGTAATTCCTAGTTATTGAAGATGAAAACGTAATTAACGAAACATTACATCAACCACGTCAACATACACTGCTGATTACGTTGATATTAATTATTGGGATGATCATGTTTGGAAAACAAATTAGATCATTAATCTACGTCCTTGTTTGACCGTGACCTAATTAAAGCCATTCAGCGAGATAGATTACATTTCACTTTGATATTTCCGTTATCTCGTGTTTCTCTTTATCAGTTTTAGTTAATTAACTGTACTTTTATTTCACTAACGCTTTTGTTTTTCTTTTCTTAGAATAAGGAATTAATTCATCCTAATTTGTCCAGTTTTGTTTGTTATCGCAATGATAACGTGTAGGTTAAGGTCAATAAAATAAATGAACTAAATTAAACGATTTTAATAGAATATTCGTACTCTTGTTAGGATAAATAATCATTAGTACTAGTACATGCCGTACCCTCCGGGGGCAGGGGGCAGGGGGCATGGGGGCAGGGGGCAGCGGGGGGCTGGGGGAGGGCAGTTGCTCCCCTGAGAATCTCACTTCTTTTTTTTTTACTCCAGAAAATTGCATACACATCTCAGGGTTTAATTTGTAGTGTTTCATTTGTTTATAAAAAGTAGTAGTG
This sequence comes from Gigantopelta aegis, assembly GCF_016097555.1. Classification (NCBI taxonomy): domain Eukaryota; kingdom Metazoa; phylum Mollusca; class Gastropoda; order Neomphalida; family Peltospiridae; genus Gigantopelta; species Gigantopelta aegis. Next base: position 12,361,298 of record NC_054706.1, read on the forward strand.
CCCCCCCCCCCCCCCCCCCCCCCTCAGGATTTTGATCAGGGTACGGCCCTGAATAAGCCATCGGTGTAATTCGACAAATATAATGTATTAATTATAGTATTGTCTTAGCTAAGGTGGCTCTACGTATATTAATCCCTATTTTTGAAAGACTACTATTTAATCCAGCAAAAGAGGACATCTGTAAGTGCTATTATCTGTACGACTATCACACGGACCGGTGTTACAATTGTCACCGTTGTCTCGCGGGTCATCGCTTCTTCAGCAGAAAGCTGTGACGTTGCTGATCAGTGGCTGCGACTAATTACCGGACGACACTGATGTTTAGATCGGACACAGGTGTGCTAAACCAAGTAGTCCCGATACCTGTCACCGGTCGACAACTTAACATTAATGACGTATTTAAAGGCTTTAGAAGAAGAATGTTTGAGTGTTTTTCCTATTTTGAAAGGCTGTGTTATCTTCTCTAAAAAAAAATTAATTGGACATAATTGTATTATTTAACCATAATGTCTCTCATAATTTGATAAGGAATGGCTTATATACTTTTATGTTTGTCTTATTAGATATACATGGGATGTATATACGGTGAAACGTTAATAAATTAACTGTCTGTACGCCTACCTAACATCATACAGTGAAGAGATCACTTTATTAATAACCAATACTCTAATACAGAACAACCGTGTGTTTAAGGTGGGGGGGGGGGGGGGGGGGGGGGGGGTGGGGGGGGTGTCATATTTTGGTTATCCTAATCATGTACATTATATGTTCCATTTAACCTGTATTAAACAGCCAGCTGTCTTAAAAAAACAGCAATGTGGACGCTTATTGTAATCATGAAATTTAACCTTATTTTTTCTTTGTATTTAAATTTCTTTAGTTAGCCTTTTGTTTTAGCAGTGTTCTTTCAAAAATAAAATACTTTGCATAGATGAATGGATATTTGGTTTATGTTTAACAATTTATGAAAGTCATTTCATTTCATTTCAACTTATTTTTGTGCTTATATCCAATTAAGGTTCAAGCACGCTGTCCTGGGCACACACCTCAGCTATCTGGGCTGTCTGTCCAGGACAGTGGGTTAGTTATTAGTTGGTAAGTGGTTAGTGAGAGAGAAGAGGGTGTAGTGGCCTTACACCTACCCACTGAGCCCTTAAGAACTCGCTCTGGGTTGGAGCCGGTACCGGACTACGAACCCTGTACATACCAGCCTGTAGTCCGATGGCTTAACCACTGCGTCACCGAGGCCGGTAAAAAGTCATTAAAGGGTGTTTCACAAATTTGGATTAATTGGAAACGTCGCAAAATGGTTAAAACAACATGTCATCGTTAGTGTCAAACATGTTGGAAATTTAATGATTCGCATATAAACCATCTGATGAATCAGTTTGGTTGTTTGTTCAACAGTTAATTTAGTTGTAACTGATCGGTCTTTAATTCTTTGTTGCCACATTCAGAATGTTGATATACAAGAGCCCAAACACCCACATCAATGCTAAATGCCTAGCAAAGTGCAAAAAACACCTGCCATTTTTGTTTGCCGCGGGAATTCTATGCGTGTCGTAAATAGCCTTTTGATGAATTAACTTGATATAATCTAATTAGACATTACCCTTTTGCACATTACTAAGGTATATTAATTTAATTATGCGGGTAAATGTCAAAACGGGTTTGTTAGGTAGGCTTACTTTGAAATTATCTTCTTATATATTTTTTTTTAGCCTAACAGTTTGTTAAAAAAATTATAACAGTTTTGAAAGTGACAGTAATATGTTGAACACTCGTAATAAAATAAGCAAATATTGTGAATAATAAAATTAACATTAAGTAATTGTAGTCAAAGGCAACTGGTTACACTAAATATTAAGATGACAAAGCTACCTTTTCAAACATAATGGTTCAAAGTAGGCCTATACTAAAAATGGTGTATAGGCCTATATGTGTGTGTGTGTGGGGGGGGGGGGGATTTGGGAGTGGGTGGTGGTGCTACAAAGATCCAAAATATTTGTAAACATTTAGGGCCATACATAGCACACACACACACGCACGCATCCTGCCAAAAACAAAAAGCAAAGCAAAAAAATAATAAAATAATAATAATAAGAAAAGCAATTAAAAAACAATAATAAAAAAATAACAAACAAACAAACCACTAGGGCACAATAATAGATGGGATTCTCCAATTATACACTCGTAAACTAAAAAGGGCCACATTTTTTAAGTATCCCCACCATTACAGGTATCCCCAAACAATGACATGTCGGATATGTTATACTTACGTTATATAATAAAGAGTAAAGGTAGGACACTTCCGATTGAACTCTTTATATATTTAACTATAGTATTTGTATAAGGGGTTTCTGTTTGTGGGTAGCTGTGCCCACCATGTCCCCAATTCATAGTCCGTCCTATCCTACAAACGTGGGCGCTTTTTTTAACTTATAATTTTTGTTTGGTTTAACGTAAGAAGAAAAGTAAAAGTGTTTTGTAAATAATTTATTAAAAACTTTTTTTTTTTTTCTTTTTTTTTGCAATTTAGAAAACAATCGGCTAAAGAATAAATAACTTGTAGGCTAGTAAATTCCATAGTATAAAAAAAAAGGCGTTCCCTATGGGAAGGACTAGGCCTGTAGGTAGACACTGACTGTGCTATCTTTTTTCATAGTTTCAAGTATATTACCTGTCGGAAAAACATTCATTTAGAAAGAGTTAGCACCTTATTTTCGCTTTCATTCCACACCAGCATGGATTCTCGTTAAAATACTTAGTTAATTACACACAAGAGTCAGGTATCAATCGGACATTTTTCACCTTTAGCTATATGACGTCACGTGACGTCACAGGAATCAAAGCGAATTTGAGTTTCTTCTTCGTGTATTTTCGTAATTTAGCATTTTAAAATTCAGGTGGCTGGAATAATCAGCAGCTGAATTTTATATTTACGGTAATTTCTTTACAAACCCAGGTCACTTGAGGTGTTTTTCATAATATAGGCTTAAGAATAAATATTTTTAAAAATACAAATGAAAAACATAGGTCTAATAGGCCAAAATAAATAAATAAAATCTTATTTTTAAAATGGCGCGTTATATGTAAAGAAGAAAAAAAATGCTACACAGTACACAGTAAAATAAACTGCTTATTGTGGTCTACTTTTCTCTTCTTATTTTTTATCACCCGATACATTCTATGTGTTGATGATGGAGAAGTTACAAGTTAATATAGATAAACAAGTGTAGGCCTATAAGTAGGGTGTCCACGAGTAGGCCCCTACTAGAGAACTCGAGCACGGGCCGTCTAGCAAGACTGAAGTAGGCCTACGTACCCGTGCAAGGAATAAGCCTCTCATTTATAGTGTCATTCCGTGGGACTTGAATGTTAATTTTTGGAACCATCCCTGATTGTAATTGTTATAGTATGTAGATAAGTTTTGGTCATTTTGCCATGTGCTTGTCGCCGATTAGCCTACATTAGGGCCTACATATGATTAGGCCTATAGAGCTATGAAACATGGAGGTAAAACAAAATTTAAGTGTGTGAAATGCAATACAATAACATGCTTTGGCATACATGTTCAGCGCTGGAATTAAAATGCATTATGCTATTTTACTGCATTCCTTAAGGCTTAGTCTCAATATCATCTACTGTAAGTGTCGGGTACTCGGGTCCGGGTCGAGTTTGACACTCGAGTATTCGAGTCCTATATTTTGGACTCGTGAATGCCCTGTGTATATGTGTATGTTTTTAAAAAGAAATAATGGTTATCTAAGAAGAAATGAGAAATTATTTTATACGTTGTCGAATACTAGTATATAGGCCTACGGCTAAAAACACTATAGTCCATATAGGGCTATATATACATTTTTAGTTATTTTGTTCACGTGGCCTAAATATCTGTTGTGATTTTATATATATATATATATATCAAAACATTGTTCAAACAATTGGCACGGATGCAGGATTGTTTAATAGAGGAGGCCTAAAACTCGTTGTTGTTTTTGAAAATAGAATTTAAAGTTCCTTGACACGTGAACGGGATAAGTTTGCATTTGTTTACAGTGTAGGCCTATTCAGTAATGTTTAGTGTTTGATCCGAAAGGGAGGGGGGGGGGGGGGGGCGGGCCCCTTGAGTCCCCGTGACTCCGCGACGTGCGGATACAAGATACAGGTAGGACTTGAATGTTAATACAAAATACGAGCAAGTGACAACACGGACATGTACAATATTGGAAGGGTGCTGCTTGCCACCGAGAGGGGGCGGGGAGAGGGTCGTTGTCGAGACAGCCCCTAACTCTGTCCCTGTGGATTAGGATACATCATAATGATACCGTCTGGATCCTCGTTTGATGATTCTTCAAATCGCGCCGACCCAGCATGCTACAACATTCGCCTTTTCGCCTGTTAAACACCATCATGTTATTAACGAGCCTAATGAAGTTGATGGCGCGATATGGACTTGCACATCGATCCATGGCAAATTTCACCGTCTTCTTGGAGCTTATGGATTAAGGATTATTGGATTAGGCTGCTTAGATTGTCCACGTGAAATCCTGTCGGCTGCTCTTTCTTGTCTTGGAGTTACACGCTGCAATATGCCACATGCAGTTACTGGTACTAAATAGATAATAATTGCGGCGTAGTATAGGAGTAGTACAAAAATATGAAAACAACAACAAAACATCGCACACACGTGTACGCACGCACACCCGCCTAAACACATACGCACACAACCCCACCCCAACATATAATACACCAAAACATGTACAGTCAATCGGTTTATAATTTGTAATTTACATTTGCGACTGACATTCAAACCAAAATATCGATTTGTACAGACGAGACAGTGTCTCATGAAATCTCCATCTCTATTGAACATGCAATTTGTCACACACATACAACATCGCGTCTTTAAGCTTGTTTTTAATCGCTACTTCAATACAAATCACATTTACCGATTGAATCAACCTTCATGTGAACACGGTGTGCCGTTTTTTCTATTTCACTACACGGAGACCAATTTCTGTGCTCATGGGTGTAATTTTTTTTATTTTTAATAACGTTGGTAATCTGCTATATGTATTACCCAGTAATATGCGTGGCGAGAGAGAGAGAGAGAGAGAGAGAGAGAGAGAGAGAGAGAGAGAGAGAGAGAGAGAGAGAGAGAGAGAGAGAGAGAGAGTTAGAGAGAGAGTTAGAGGGGAGGGAGGGAGAGGGAGTGAACGAGGCAGACAGGCGGATAGACAGGAAGGAAGGAAGGACGGACGGAAGACAAAACCACCAAACATAAAATAATAATTACACCGGCTCCTGATTCCCACATTTGATCCCTTCTGGACCAGCCCTAATTAAAGTTGCATACTCTGGAATGTTCAGTTTGTTAATTCTGCAGTGAAAGTTGATGCAAAAGGGAATATGAAAAGACGATCAGTTTCACATTTATCATTTGTCTACGGTATTACATTTCAACGGTTGCAATTGTACTTATATCTTTAATAATAAATAGTAATGTAACACTTAGACAATACTAGCAGTTCGGTTTGCATGTCCTGGTTTGTACAATAGGACGTACATGGCTTGAAATCCTTATAAATCATTTATGTTCCAATTGTGCACATGTAATATGTGTGCCATCGCATTTTAAGCCTAGTTGGAAAATGAGGACTGCTCCGGTACTGACAATTTGAGGTCTAGCTGTGGGAGAGTGGGACTAATAACATTTTCGTCTCGCATCCCGTTCCAACCAGTACCCCACGGCTGGTCTATCTATGTACAGTCCTGTCTATGGGAGAATGCATATAAAAGAATACTAGCTGCTTTTTTTTTTTTTATGTAGGTGTAGTCTATGTGACGCCCTCTCCGCCCCCGCCCCTCTCTCCCCCTCCTCTCGCTCCTTCCCGTCTGCCTCTTTCACTCCCTCTCCCTCCCTCCCCCTCTCTCTCTCTCTCTCTCTCTCTCTCTCTCTCTCTCTCTCTCTCTCTCTCTCTCTCTCTCTCTCTCTCTCATCCAATTGTCGAAATAGTCAGACCAAATTTAATAGTGTTTACAATGTGCCGAGGTGTCGTTAAAGACATATTTTCTTTTCTTTTCATCAGGATGACAGCTTGGTGGTGCAGGAACCGTTTTACACCGGTCACCTGTTGTGGGCAATACACCCACGTCTCAGAAAGTAAATGTCATTGACATACCATTTGTAAATGTGTCTTTCCTAGTTACTAGAATTAAATATGTGAACCACATCTCGTGCCACAATTAAAAATATAATTGAATATTTATATATATATCTAAAAAAACAACCCCAAAAACCCCCAAAAAACTAACAAACAACAACAACAACAAACTATCAACTGTATGGCCTCAGATTACAGTTATCTTCCCATTTGGTTGTCCATCCGGAAGTTTCACCGCGCAAGTAGTCTGCTGTTTGACTGTGATTATTTCATGGCAGACAGCTATGAAGTGGCAACTGTTTGACTGAAGTGACAGGGGATAGCATGTAGTTTGTAAACATGTGTAACTTGTTGACATTGAAGACTTGTTTGTGGTAATTCCGGCCCATGCAAAAGTAGTGCTTTTTGTGTAAAATGGGTGTACTCCGGCCTGGTTTAGAGGGTGTGTCTGTTTAAAACAATATGCTGGGAGAAAGAGCTGGACAACAGGGGTTGTCCTTTTCAGGGTGTGTGTCCCCCATGCAGGCAAAGGTACATACAAAACTTCACGGGCCTGCTGATATTAATAAAAATGTTATAGCCACTAAGGCTATATAGAAACATATAGCGAAATTAATTGTGGTCTGAGGCCGTATACTGAGACCTAACACTGTAACAAAACCAAAATGAGAGTTGTCTCCCATATTCAAAATGGCGCCGCCCACGTGTGTGGACACTGTAAATTACACCAGTTGTTTTCTGGTGCTTTGATTTATTGTTAAAGATGGATATGTCTTGATATTCTTACAATAGGTGAACAACTATTTTATGATTAATTTTAGAACTAATTTGTTTTGAATTATTGTCGATTTTTACTTTTAATTTATTGATGAAATTTTTTTAAACCCACAGTTAGTAGAGTTACCCAGTTTTAAAAATAAAATAAAATCGATGTCATTATGTATGTTCTAATAAATTAATTTAACAGTGGTGTACTGTATCATTCAGTGGCCTGAAAAAATATCCCAAATATGATTTATTTGCGCAACATTTACCAATCTCATCAGACATCGGACCTGGGGAAAAAATCGTGGATAAATCTTTTCCATCTACTTTAAGTACTTTAATACTTACTACATTATCATACATTCATGACTTAAAGGAGAGGACAATTAAGGCATTTGGCCTGGTATGCATATATTCAACGATAAATAACGCCCTCTGGCGAGCTGGTGGTTACTTAATACTTAATGCGTAACGTCAGGAATGAGCCTTAGAACTAGAGAAACACAATCTACCTGGTTTTTGCGGGATGATAAATAGTCATACATTGCAATGTTCTGTAATAATACACATCCCAGTAAGCCAGCAATAAGTATGTCCAGCACTATATTTATTATTTTTCAATACAAAATAAAATACCATTGTCAAAGTTGAAACAATTAACAATGTTTTGCCCATGCATTAACCTACGTACTGAAATGATACACGGAGTGTTTTCTTAGTTAAAGCTGCACACCCTAGTTCCATCCAGCGAAAATAAATTATAATTTGGTTAATCTACAAACCTGTAACACACTTAGATCAGGTTTTTATCAAATGGAGTGAAAAAGCAGGTTTTATGTCGATAAATACTATGGGAATCCCCATGTCCCAATTGCTTGAAATAATTTTGGGCAAGAGCTCCACCCGTTCCCCCCATCATTTATAATAGTAGGGTTAGGGTTAGGGTTAGGGCCCCATGCCCCACTTTTCTATATATACCCCATCAAAAAATCCCTCTTTAGATCGATAACTAATGGGGGGAACGGGCGGTACACTTTCCTAATTTTGAAAGTTAGTATTCTGATGTCACCGGTAGATGTCGCTCGAAGCACAACGATGCCTACGTCACGACAAATTTCACAGACTTGGGGTGTGTTCGTTTCACCTCTCCTGGACATGTTCCAACTGTTCTGTCCTGGTTGTATCCCCTCTCCAGATATCGTAAGACTTAGCAAAATTATTGGTTTTAAGGGTTTGTAACGTTTTGTATTGAGACACTTACTTGTCTGAACTTTATTGTTACTGAAAATGTTCACGAACTGTGAAGAAAAATCTCACAAATGAACAACAACAAATCGGATGTTGATTGTGCGAACCGTGCACGAGAAAACAAACCGAACCAAAATGATAACTGTCATGTGATATACCAACGTCTGTGACATTGAAATGGAAATATCCCCTCTAAAAACAGATTGCTTACCGGTTTTTTCTCGACAACACGTCTTGTGAAAAAATGCAAAAAATGCATTTCGTGATTTTACAAACATCAGGATTACCAAAAAGCACTTCAGGTGAATGGAAATGTGTATTCTAAATAATAAAATGTAAGTAAAGTGCAATTTTATTTGTGAAAAATGGTGTTTAATAGCGAAAAACAACGCCGTAATGGTTAACAAATAAACGTAACTAGGGTGTGTCCCTTTAATTGGTCTATGCTGTTAGTTGCTTCTACCTGTGATTCCTGATTGGCAGGTGTGTATTTGATTGTCAAAGTGGCTACACAACAAGTTGAAACAATTAACAATGTTTTGCCCATGCATTAACCTACGTACTGAAATGATACACGGAGTGTTTTCTTAGTTAATTGGTCTATGCTGTTAGTTGCTTCTACCTGTGATTCCTGATTGGCAGGTATGTATTTGATTGGTAACCAGACGAGCCAATTAATTACGCTCTCAGTGAAGTCGATATAGGTGACATAGTTAATCTTAAGTTATCATCTGGTATGTGGAATCTGTATCATTGTAATGTTTTTTTCAAGATTTTTGTCTGTACAAACTTTGGAGGAAATCTAATGGCAATTAAAGGTAGGAGAGTAATTGTTCGTAGTTGTTAACAATTTGGTTCGGACAATAGGGGGTCCCCAGGGGCCCGGGCCCTCTCTAAATTTTGTGACAGTTATAATTTTATTATACTGGTATATTAATTTTCAATTTTTTTTATGATCCCCTCCAAACCTCCCCCAAAGTTCCATTAGCATTCTGCCTCATGTCATTAGGGCCCCCCCTAAATGGATTTTCTTGATCCGCCACTGATAGAGATGTATTTTAAAATAACAATTTTTTTTTTTTATAAAAAATAATTTTTGAAAAGGTGATATTCAGAACATGCACTCAGAAATCAATTTGCAAGGGCATTGGAACAAGGGTGATGCGAAAGCCATGCCGCCTCCCACACACTTGGTAAATGTGAAAGCTAAGTTAGTATGTCACATTTTGTATTAAAATCAACACATAAATTAGAACATTATTCAACTGCAAAGCAGGGCTTCTAGAATTGTTATAGAAATCCACTCGTCATAGGATCAGTGATTTTAAAAATATACTATCCACAATTAAAAATCCACTCGTCATGGGATCAGTGATTTTAAAAATATACTATCCACAATTAAAAATCCACTCGTCATGGGATCAGTGATTTTAAAAATATACTATCCACAATTAAAAATCCACTCGTCATGGGATCAGTGATTTTAAAAATATACTATCCACAATTAAAAATACACTCGTCATGGGATCAGTGATTTTAAAAATATACTATCCACAATTAAAAATCCACTCGTCATGGGATCAGTGATTTTAAAAATATACTATCCACAATTAAAAATCCACTCCATGGGATCACTAGTCATAGGATCAGTGATTTTAAAAATATACTATCCACAATTAAAAATTCACTAGTCATAGGATCAGTGATTTTAAAAATATACTATCCACAATTAAAAATCCACTCGTCATAGGATCAGTGATTTTAAAAATATACTATCCACAATTAAAAATCCACTCGTCATAGGATCAGTGATTTTAAAAATATACTATCCACAATTAAAAATCCACTCGTCATAGGATCAGTGATTTTAAAAATATACTATCCACAATTAAAAATCCACTCGTCATAGGATCAGTGATTTTAAAAATATACTATCCACAATTAAAAATTCACTAGTCCTACTTTAAGTAAATACAATTTTACCAATTGGAATAATCGGATAAGTCACTTAAAGTTAAAGAAGAAATACAGTTTAAAAACCCTTAGATTGTCGAGGAGGAGGCAGAATATTAAAATTTTATAAAATAGACTTTAATGCAGCATTTGACAACTTTTTTCACTAGACGTGGGGTTATTTACTAGCCCAACATTGAATATGGGATTGGGGCTACCATAATCTAGAAGCCCTATGCAAAGGCCAATGAAAAAGAATTAATTTGACAAAATGTGTTCCAACCATTATATTAAAATACATGACTGATATTTATTTTAGATTTCTGGTACATCTGCTCGTACATGATGGAGGATGAGGGTAATGACAAGAAAGGACATAGAGCCCGTTTGGCCGGAAGGAAAGCTGAAAAGAAGAAAGCTAAAAACAAACATGAACAAGACTTGAGTGCCCGGCAGCGCAATCCTAAAGCCTTCTCCATACAGGCTGTTCAGAAAACTGCAAGACGTGTACAAAGGTTAGATACATGTGTATAGATCGCAAGGTTTAGAGATGATAAAAACAATTTAATAGTGCTTATTAGTAGTTTGGCAAATTTTATCATATTTACTGGTAGACCAATTCAGTTTGTGTTGACCAAACCAATTATAATACAGGTTTACAATATAAAAGTTTGTGAAACTTATAATTTTGGCCAATTGTCATAAAATATATTAGTAAAATGTACCTTTAATTCTTGTTTGGGAATTAGCAAATAACTATTTAAACTATGTTTTGTTAATACATCTACACGGGTCATGGAAATCCTGCAAAGTGATTGAATTTAAGTTAGGTTATTTAATAACCTAACTTAAAATTAGGTCACTGTTAAGTTGATTACTGAAATTGGCGGGTATTCTAGTGGAGATTACACTTGTTTTTTATTTTTACCTTGTTAATATTACTTTATTTATCTTAACAGAACACTTGACATCAAGACACGAAAGCAGCACATTCCTCTGGTCGATCGGACCCCACTGGAACCACCCCCTGTGATTGTTGCTGTCGTTGGCCCACCCAAAGTAGGAAAGACAACTCTGTTGCAGTGTATCGTGAGGAACTTTGCTAAAGAAAAATTGTCTAATGTACAAGGTCCAGTCACCGTGGTTTCTGGTTTGTCTTATTTTTTATACTTTTGGAAAATCTCTTTTTAATAAATTTTAGTCTACTTAAAAATACATAGAAATTTTGTTGTGGAGGAAATAATTAAAATACCTGAAATTTAGTTTGATAATAAAGTTTTCACAAATATGAACTACTATTTTATCAAATCAATTTTAAATAACAAGCATATAATAGGATTTATATTACTAAAATGTTTTATTTTCATATGAAGTTCAATACATGATATACATTCTTCTATGGTTTTACAAGTAATAGTAGCCAAAATATATCAATAGATTCCACAATTTAGGATTTTGTTATACTCTACTATTTGGGATTTTGTGTTTAGTTCTTCATCATGTGGTCTATGAAATTGTATTGTGATGTAATTTTAGTTTCAAATTATAAATCCAGTGCAGCTGTACATAGTTCAGTTTTATGATACGTATATGATATTAAATATGTGAAGTCATGTTATATAGAGTGAATCCTGTTTTAGGCAAGCGAAGAAGACTGACATTGATCGAATGCAACAATGACATCAACTGTATGATCGACATCGCTAAAGTTGCTGATCTGGTTAGTTTGTCTTTAGTACAACAGTAAAAGTCAACTAATTCTTGCTTTATTATAACTCATTATAAATCATAATACTAACATTAAACTGACATCTTACAACTACCCAACTACGTAATTTGTAAAATCTTCATCTTTACATTAACCTTTTTTCAGTAATAGTCTACAGGACTACCAGATTTTAGAAGTTGAGAATCGGTCAACACTCTTAAAGTCCACTAAAGCCGAGTTCTGAAATGTTTCATTATTTTAAATGTTTTGAAGAAAGGAACTATCTGTAGTAATAAGTTCAAGAGTGATTTGAGAGAAAACAGTTTTTCCAATATCAGTTAGCATCAGGAATTTCTAATACTGTCATGGATCTTTGTGTAATGTTTTTTTGGTAAAATATGTTAATTTTAAGTGTTATATATAAAAAAAGCAACAATATGTAAATTAAAATTTTAATTTTTTTTTCTTTGTTAGGTGTTATTATTGGTAGATGCCAGTTTTGGTTTTGAAATGGAAACATTTGAGTTTCTGAACATCTGCCAAGTTCACGGTTTCCCGAGAATCATGGGAGTTTTGACTCACCTGGATATGTTCAAGAACAACAAACAGCTGCAGAAGACCAAGAAGCGGTTAAAACACAGGTTTTGGACAGAAATTTATCAAGTAAGTTTCAGTGATGGAAAAACTCCAGGTTTGTTTTACAAGTTTCTTTTGTTTAACAACTCTACTAAAGCATATTGCTTTATTAATTATCGGCTATTGAATATCAAACATTTTGTAGTTCTGACATGTGGTTTCAGACGAAACCTTAACATGTTTTCATTAACAGTAAGGGATCTTTTATATGAACTTTCTCACAGACAGGACAATCATGGCTCACTTCTTGGGATCACAAGGTGACACTAAAATTAGAAATTGAAGATATTTTGTACAATTTAAAATTTAAAAATTTAAAACTTTTTCTGTCCTTCATGACTGAAGAAAAACTCACAAAACCACCCCATTTTTAAAGACTGTTTCATTTCTGGAATTTATTTTTCAAAGATCAGTTTCATCTCTGATGTTTCTTCCCAGTCTGACTCCTCGTCATTACTGATGTTCGTTTGCTGGGTTCACCTTCTCTACTGCCAAATTAGCCAGTTGTTAATTTTTATGTAAAGCGGCTACAGCATTTATTCTTCGGCTAATAAAATATTCCTTTTGTTGAATTAACCCTATTTTAACAATTTTCAAGGAAGTACTCTATGAGTCTCAAAACTGGCTAAACCAAAATTTGTTCCAGTGTGAGTCCTGTAAATTTGTAAAACTTTTTTGCTTTCCTTGAAATTGTTGGAAATATGCTTAAAACCTGTTTGAAAAAACCCTCCATCTTTTACCCATCTTTTACACATGTGTGTTGATTTTGCAGGGCGCCAAGTTGTTCTACCTGTCTGGGATGGTGAACGGGGAGTACCAGCGGATGGAGGTTCACAACCTGTGTCGCTTCATCTCAGTGATGAAGTTCCGGCCACTGCAGTGGCGCATCACCCACCCCTACATCCTGGCTGACCGTGTGGAGGACATCACCAACCCCGAACACCTGCGACAGAACAACAAGTGTGACAGGAGGGTCTGTCTCTACGGCTACGTCAGAGGAACGCAGATGAAAAATGGACAGTTTATTCACATTCCAGGTTTGTTACATGTTTTTTCTAAAACATTTTGTAGTAATGGTTTGCATTTGTTTATTTTATTTTATTTGTTGTCTTGTGTGGAGCGTAACACAATCCCTAACGGTAAATCAAATTAATCAATAGCAGTAAAATGTCACTTTTCTGGCTGAAGGCATCGTGTTTTTCAATCTCTTTTCCTAGGTACTTTAGTCTCCTCCTTTTCCATTAGTTCTCTGCAAATAAAAGGATTATGGCTAGATGTACATGTGAAACTGTCATGTCACACATTTAGCCATAGTCATATGTACATATTTACTGAAATGTGACTAGTAACTTATTTTGATGTAATATCTTTAAGTGCATGTAGATGATGGTATAACCATTACTATGTGTTAAGAAAAATCAATAGAGAAAAAATGTTTTGTATATTTACATCCAGCACATACTAGATAACTGGTGAAAGTTAGGAGCCTAGCTTTATCATACAAGATTTATAGGACAGACATGAAAATCATTAAGATTTTTGCATGATCCGAAAACTTTTCTTGACTTTTTGCAGTGAGGAACTACTCAAAGTAACCTACTTTATTACATACCTATTCAATCTTACTATAGTGATAAAGACACTTTCAAACCATGTAATAAATTTATTTTGTATTACACATATTTTCAGTCTGAACCGGAACTTTTAAATGGGGAATTCCCTTTTTATTTTTACTGCAGTTAGCGCCTTTTATTTACTGACGTCATATATGATTTACAAATGACGTCACATCATGTTTGAAACATTACATAAGGCTGTTGCAGAGTATGATTCTTAATGTTAAGCAAATCCATGAAACGAGGTTTGATAATAGATTTAACAAAGTGTTGTTATGACGTTAAATTAAAAATCGTTTTTGTAAAACATAAAAGAAGGTATGTAATAAATACAGAACTTCACATACATTGTTTTTGCTTCCTATTTATTGCACTCATTTATTTTGCGAAAGAACATACCACTCGACCGCTATGTGGTCTCATGGTATATATTCTTACGCAAAATAAACTCGTGCAATAAATAGGAAACGAAAACAACGTATGTGAAGTTCTGTATATATATTACAGGACCTATCAAAGTTTTTTGGATGTTGTTTTCCAATGTAATTTTTATCTGGTTTTGTAAGTCAGTACACAGCTGGTATATCAAAGGTCATGGTATGTGCTGTCCTGTGCAAAAGTGCATATAAATGATCCCTAGCTGCTGCTGAAAAATTATAGCAGGTTTCCTCAGACTATGTATAGAAAATCAGCAATCATTGCTGATGATTAATTAATCATATAAAATGGACAAATGATGAAACACTTCAAACTTTCCTAGATGTATCGTATCTATAGGCCATGTTTTGAAAATAACACAAAAATACTATTTTTGTGTGCAATGTAAAAAGACAAATAAATAACAAGTAAATTTTATCGTATGAAAAAAGGCGTTCCCTGTGGGATGGACTGTAGGTCAATAATAAATATTTTAAGTTGGGTGCAGTGTTGTAATTTCTCTTCACAATCTTTTTCTTTTTCAGGATGTGGTGACTTCATCATTCATGACATGCAGTTCCTCTCAGACCCATGCCCGATGCCAGACAGAGAAAAACGGCGATCGCTGAACGATAAAGAACGTTTTATCTACGCCCCCATGTCTGGCGTTGGGGGAATCGTCTATGACAAAGATGCAGTGTACATTGATCTCGGTGGAAGCCACTCGTACTCAAAGAAACATGAGGTCACTGTTTCTCAAATAATGACATAAATCATCAATATGTTTAAATGATCAAAGCTATGCCAAAGATCTATAAAATGTAACTTTGTATGCATTTTAAAAAAATAATAAAAATTATAAAACAGATACTGATTAATTTAGGAAAATAATCCACACTGAAATTAGTAAATTAATACAGTTAGATCTTTGGGTTGATCATGAAACACTGTCTATAGTAACTAAATTAAACCACTTGGAACCTGATTATTATGATAATTTAATCTTTAAGGCAATTTAAAAATTGAAATATATAAAAGTATATAATGTAAAGCATTGATTCAAAGCCCTCAGCCTTAACTTTACATGTTTCTGGGACAATAAAAAAAACAATTTACAAGCAGTCTGATCTTTATTGGAATAGATGTATAGAGAGGATACTCAACTGGAGTGTCTTGTAATACCAGAGTTAGTGAAAGTATAATATCCGAGGCTTATACTTTTATCAACAAGTGCTGATAAATTATGATCTCACAAGACACGAGGGGGGTATTCTTTTTAATCATCCATTATCATTCTTTTTATTTAGGGCTGAAACATACACAGTGATGTAACAAAAGAAGCGATATCTCCTTGGAGAATATCGTAGGAGATATTGCAAATTATAGTGTCAGCGATATCTCCTACAAAAGCCTTTAATGGATGATAGAAAGTTACATTTTAGTTTTACTTATCAGATAGATCTATAACAACTCTTAGTGTATAATCACAAATATTTTCGTAATTATTTTACCATTTTTATGATAATTAAAAAAAAAAGAATAGGAAAAAAACAAAGAATGTGTACCTGTAAATTTTGTTCACCTGTGACTGTTTTAGGAAGCCAAGCCGTCTAACGAGCTTCTGTCTGCGCTGATTGGGATGATCAACCCGGTGGATGAGAAGATGTCTAGTAGTGAGATGTCCGTGTTCACCAACACCACTCCCATCATCAGTGGGGACTCAGGCAGTATAGACTTGTAAGTGTGTCTTTGATATAAAGTCCGAACCACAATGTTAACAACTATGATCAATTATTCTCCTACCATTAATTACCAATATATTTTACTGACATTTTGTTTAGACAGAAATCATGGAAAAAACCGCATTACAATGACACAATTTCCACATACTAGATGATAAACATGTCACCTATCTTGACTTTGCTAGGATCTCCTAGGACAAAAAGCATGCAGTTTTTTGCTGTCTGCCATTTTACTTTTTTATGGAATACTCTTCAAGAGAGGTGGAAGACTCCGAAGTATGTGACATAATTAATATGACATCATCATGAGTGCTTTTATACCACAATGCATGTTATGACATTATTAGACTATGTCATATCCTTTCACCCCTCTTGAAGAGGTCCATAAAAAGGCAAAATGACAGCCAGCACAAACTTGCATGCTTTGCTCTATGCAATCTCGGCAATGTGGATATAGATGACATAGTTATCATCTACTATGTGGAATATGTGTCATTGTAATGTTTTTTTAAAGGTAATGTTTTTTTAAAGGTTTCTCTGTACAAAATGCGGGGAAGATCAAAAGGTAGTTAAATGTAGGAAAGTAATTTATTTTAGTTGTTAACCAGGTGGTTCGAACTTTAAAGTGGAGATTAGATGCAGGCATTTATAGCAGCATCATCATTTCCAGGGTTTAAACTAGTTCCTTATTACCTTTTGGTGGGAGTGACCTATGTGACAGAAAAAAGAAAACAGCAAGGTGTTTTCTCTCTCATTATCTAGACCTTTTGTAGTTACCAGTTGTTGTTTTTTTAAATTTATTTATTAACTTTATAATTTAATTACTTTATTTATCCATCTCTCTGTCTGACTGCTGTCAGTTTATCTTTTAGTATTCATTCATTCATTCATTCATTCATTCATTCATTCATTCATTCATTCATTCATTCATTCATTCATTCATTCATCAGCCTCGGTGGCGTCGTGGTTAGGCCATCGGTCTACAGGCTGGTAGGTACTGGGTTCGGATCCCAGTCGAGGCATGGTATTTTTAATCCAGGTACCGACTCCAAACCCTGAGTGAGTGCTCCGCAAGTCTCAATTGCTAATTGGAAAGAGTAGCCCATGAAGTGGCGACAGCGGGTTTCCTCTCAAAATCTGTGTGGTCCTTAACCATATGTCTGACGCCATATAACCGTAAATAAAATGTGTTGAGTGCGTTGTTAAATAAAACATTTCATTCATTCATTCATTCATTCATTCATTCATTCATTCATTCATTCATTCATTCATTCATTCATTCATTCATTCATTCATTCATTCATTCATCATCATCCATCCATCCATCCATCCATTTTATTATTTATTTATTTCACAATATTGAACTGTGTTGGTGTGGATGCTATTAAACAAACATGACCTGTCTATCAGTGAGTAAACTGACTACATTTTATTTGAAATAGAACTTTGTTGAAAACTACAACCAAGCTGTATTGAAGAACTCTAATGTTACTGATATTCTGATTCGGTCTTAGTATTTCAGAAACAGATAAAACATCAGTTCACAGTCACGTCCGTCGGAAAGCAGTTTTTAGCACAAAGGATGAAGACAGTGATGATGATGATGAGGAGGAGGATGATAACGATGATGATGGCAGTGAAGATGAGGACAACAAACAGACAGTCAAACATGATAAGCAAAAAGAAGTCATCTCTCAGGTATATAGATATATAAGGGTGGTTGGTCGGTTTAGGAATGATCCCTGTCAGTGGCCCCATTGGGCTGTTTCTCATTCCAGCCAGTGCTCCACGACTGGTGTAACAAAGGCTGTGGTATGTACTGTCCTGTCTGTGGGATGGAGCATATAAAAGATCCTTTGCTACTAATGGAAAAGAATAGCCCATGAAGTGGCTACAGCGGGTGTCCTCTCTATATATCTGTGTGATCATTAACCATATGTCAGACACCATATAACCGTAACCGTGTTGAGTGCATCGTTAAACAAAACATTTCCTTTCTTTCTCTCGGGTATATAGATGTTTTTAATATTCACTTTATGGGGAGGGACATGGCCCAGTAATAAAGTGCTCTCCTGATGTGCTGTAGGTCTAGGATTGATCCCCATCGGTGGGCCCATTGGACCATTTCTCCCTCCAGCCAGTGCACGACAACTGGTATATCAAAGGCTGTGGGATGTGCTATCCTGTCTGGGATGGTGCAAGTAAAAGATCCCTTGCTAATAATGGGAAAAATGAAGTGGGTTTCCTCTCTAAGACTATATGTCAAAATTACCAAATGTTTGACATCCAATAGCCATTGGTTACTAAATCAACGTGCTCTAGTAGTATTGTTAAATAAAATGAACTATTAACTTTATAGAATTTTGCTTTTATTAAGTTATTTTTATTATAATGTCATTACCTGTAATATGACCGGCCTCGGTGGCGTCGTGGTAGGCCATCGGTCTACAGGCTGGTAGGTACTGGGTTCGGATCCCAGTCGAGGCATGGGATTTTTAATCCAGATACCGACTCCAAACCCTGAGTGAGTGCTCCGCAAGGCTTAATGGGTAGGTGTAAACCACTTGCACCGACCAGTGATCCATAACTGGTTCAACAAAGGCCATGGTTTGTGCTATCCTGCCTGTGGGAAGCGCAAATAAAAGAGCCCTTGCTGCTAATCGGAAGAGTAGCCCATATAGTGGCGACAGCGGGTTTCCTCTCAAAATCTGTGTGGTCCTTAACCATATGTCTGACACCATATAACCGTAAATAAAATATGTTGAGTGCGTCGTTAAATAAAACATTTCTTTCTTTCTTTTTTTAACCTGTAATATTGTTTGTAATAGCTATTGTATTTTTTTGTGCAGGGGTGTTGTTAAACGTTCAATTTATTCATTACCTGTAATACTACCGGGTAATGCAAAAGAATTTAATAATTTGTATATCTTGCTTACCTTCCTTTTTGTAGTTTTTAATTCTTATGTTTAATATTTAAATTTTCAGGAAGTTCCAAAGTCTACTGATGTCTGTTTTGATGATAGTGATGCTGATAGTGATGATGATGATAGCTTTCAGGTATTTAAGACATCTAAATCTCCAAAGAGTGAGAAAGTGAAATTAAAACATTCAAAGAAACTGAAATCTCGTTCTACAAAGAGTTGTGATGAGACTAAAACAAGAGACAGTGAGAATATCAAGGAAGATGAAGAAGAAGAATCTGATGCTGATCAGAGCAGTGATGAGGATGACAGCAATTTACAGACGGTTACTATGGAAACGGAGCAGACGCCTTCTGACAGTGACAGTGAAGATGATGAAGTTGTTTTTAAAATTTCAAAATCACCGTCAAAGAAAAAAACGAAAAGTAAAAAGAAAAGACAAAGTGTTTCGCAGAATGACAATATTTCTAATATCTCTGACAGTGATAAAGTAGTTACTTCGTTAAGTTCAAAAAGTAAAAAGAAGGTCAAACAAACTGCAGTGAGTAAGAAAATGGGAAAGTTGGAACATGTTTCCAAGAAGAAGTCTGGGAATGTAGGTGTGTTGAAGTCGGATGAATGTGAGAAAATGGATGTTGGCAGTGATGATGACTTGTCATCAAAGAGTGATGATAATTCTGATGATCAGGAAAGTGAAAATTCTAAAACACATGCTGCTGCTGGACCAGCAGCTACTGAGGCAGATCAGACTAATTCCGAGGCAGATGAAGTGAGTTCAGACTCTGAGGCAGATGATGTGAGTTCAGACTCGGAGGCTGAACAAGTGGGTTCTGATCCTGATGAAGAAGTGGGTTCTGATCCTGATGAAGAACATGATGATGAGAATATGGAGGCTGATGACCAAGCAAATTCTGATGATGGAGGTAAATATATTTACAGTAGAAGTTCAAATACTGTTCAGGTAAGGGGCGGGATATACCTCAGTCTTTACAGTGCTCACCTGAGGTGCTTTGTCATAGAATTACAATTATCTCTCGGCAGACCCATTCTTTGTTGGGTTTTCCACCCCCATGTCCCAATCAGTGCTGCATGACTGGACCATCAAAGACAGTGAGTTAGTTGTTAGTGGTTAGTGAGAGAGAAGAGAGTGTAGTGGTCTTACACCTACCCACTGAGTCATTAAAACTTGCTCTGGGTGGGAGCCGGTACCAGGCTGCAAACCCTGTACTTACCAGACTTATATCCGATGGCTTAACCACGACACCACAGAGGCCGGTATAACTACCAAATGTCTGACATCCAATAGCTGTTGATTAATAAATCAATTTGCTCTAGTGGTGTCATTAAACAAAATAAATATTTTGTTTATTGCCAATTACTCCACTTAGGCTTAACACTTTAGTCTTGTTTCATGTCAACGTTATACCGGTACATGTATCCATGGGACAATGATGGGGAAATGTATATAATCTGTACATTTAAAGGGAGATAATTCATGTTTATACATTTTTATTTCCATGCTCCTTAGCAAAAGGCTGAATGCTTTAAAACTTTATTTCTTCGCAGCCATGATAATTTTGAACTGATACTTTTATTTTATTTTGTTTATTTCTCAGTGGGTGTACAGTGGAAGGACAACATGACAGAAAAGGCTGCTGAAGCGTTTCGAAGACGGCAAACAGGAAAAGTTAACTACAGAAAACTGATTTACGGTCCAGGTAACAATAGTTTTTCTTTGGTATTTGATATTGAAATACAGTTTTGTGCCAGGATGTATTATATTTTGGTTTTAAACTGGGTTAGCTCTGGGTGAGTAGAATATTTAGAAAAAATACCTCAAAACATGCAAAAAAACCATAATCCACATTTATTTTCCAACAAAAATATCAATTATTACACAAAATATTTTCACCAAATGAAAATAAAATTTGCAATTGGCGAGTGGCAGAGCTAGCCCTGGCTTATACTATTGTTGATACTTGAAAAGCATAGCCTGTGTGGCAGCCGTATGTTTCTTCTCATTCTTTATATCATTGCCTGTGTGGCAGCCGTATGTTTGTTCTCATTCTTTATATCATTGCCTGTGTGGCAGCCGTATGTTTCTTCTCATTCTTTATATCATTGCCTGTGTGGCAGCCGTATGTTTCTTCTCATTCTTTATATCATTGCCTGTGTGGCAGCCGTATGTTTCTTCTCATTCTTTATATCATTGCCTGTGTGGCAGTCGTATGTTTGTTCTCATTCTTTATATCATTGCCTGTGTGGCAGCCGTATGTTTGTTCTCATTCTTTATATCATTGCCTGTGTGGCAGCTGTATGTTTGTTCTCATTCTTTATATCATTGCCTGTGTGGCAGCCGTATGTTTGTTCTCATTCTTTATATCATTTCGCAGTTAAATATTGAATACCTGCTGATAAACAAGGTGCTACATCCCTTGAAATCTGCATCATTTTGTGACCACAGTTCAATATAAATAATAACAAAGTTAATACCCAGTGAAGAGGAAAATTATATTGTAAATCAGGGACTTATAAAACTTTTAGAGTCCAGAGTCAATCTCAAATGAGGTCACACGCATACAATTTGTTGACATGATGTTACTGTCTTAGACTCTATTAGTCTGAAGTCTAGACTAAGTTTTATAAGTACCAGGCCTGGTGCCAATTGTTGAACTTTTATTTGTGGTTATTTGTTTTTTATAATCATATAATTCGACATAGCTGTTTAATGTTTCATTCCTGCACTTTTATCACCCACTGCTTCAAACCGTCAATCCATTCATTCATCCGTCTTTCCATGCACTTATTCAGTATTAGCAATATTAGCAGCAGTACCAAGATTGTACTATATGATATGAGTATGCTTATAAATAATTATGTTATTTCACAAACTGAATTTGTTTTGCATTCTTCTGTATTCATGTTTGCAGCAGCAACCAGTGCATATTAACTGCTATTCTAAAAGAATTGACTATTTGGCTGTAGTACTTTTCCTCTCATACACTCATTTCAACATAATCATATGTTAGTCATCAAATAGTCAGTCGTCAAATAGTCAGTCGTAGTTTTAAATGTGTTGGAGTTGTCGTTGATCAGATATTCCTTTCAATTCTCTCAGTGGTTGCTGAAAAGGGCGATGAAGAGTCCGACAGTGCTGATGATGAGCTGGGCGGCCTGTTTAAGATTCTCAAGAAGAAAAGTCGACAGGAGAAACCTGACCAAACTCTGAATGAGACGGAGTCCTCGAAACTGGTCGTCGATAACCTACAAGACTGGGACCTGCAAGAGGTGAAAAATGGTGGCTCTCTCTCTCTCTCTCTCTCTCTCACTGTAGAATTTTTAGACTTTATCACATAACAAAGCAAAAACGTTATTTTTTGTGTAACGACACCACTAGAGCACATTGATTTATTAATCATCAGCTATTGGATGTCAAACATTTGGTAATTTTGACATATAGTCTTACAGAGGAAGCCCACTACATTTTTCCATTAGTACCAAGGGATCTTTTATATGCACCATCTCACAGACAGGATAACACATACCACAGTCTTTGCCCAGTTGTGTTGCATTGGTTGGAACAAGAAGAACCCCATTCAGTAGAATGAATCCACCAAGGTGGTTCAGTCCTGTGAGGCAAGCACCTCAAGTGAGCAATTAACCGACTGGGCTTAAATCCCACCACCTGACGGTTGACCTACTAAAATGTTTGTTTATAAGTAGTTGTTCGGATAACAGTATTTTTTTTCAAGGTTGACCCGAGTAAAATATTACCAAATCATTTCATAGATAATGTATTCTGTGTACAGTTGGTTCTATATTGTATAATTTTTGAACCATTTCCTGTTTTTAAATGTATTACTAAAACATAGTATTTTGTTGAATATAGTTTCTTGTAAAGCGTTCACTTGATGCGCGGTCGGTCTAGGATCGATCCTTG
This sequence comes from Gigantopelta aegis, assembly GCF_016097555.1. NCBI lineage: Eukaryota > Metazoa > Mollusca > Gastropoda > Neomphalida > Peltospiridae > Gigantopelta > Gigantopelta aegis. The sequence continues at coordinate 12,384,411 of NC_054706.1, forward strand.
TCTGTGGGCCCATTGGTCTATTTCTTGTTCCAGTAAGTGCTCCATAACTGGTATATCAAATGCTGTGGTATGTGTTGTCCTGTATGTGGGATGGTGCATATTAAAGATCCCTTGGTACTAATGGAAAAATTGTAGCAGGTTTTCTTGCTAAGACTATGTTAAATTACCAAATGTTTGACATCCAGTAGCCAGTGATTAATGAATCAATGTTCTCTAGTGGTGTCATAAAACAAACAAAAATATAGTTTCTTAGCCAAAGTTTTAAATGTACTGCCGTTAAATACACATTCCCTTCTTTTGTTATGGATGTTAATTATGACATTGGGATTGTTAATGTCATTTAAGTATAATTTTTCATTGTTTTTCAAAGATCCGTGACAGTATCCGAGACTGTTTCGTGACTGGAGCCTGGGACAAAAGTGATGACGCAGCTCAAAGATTGAAGGAAGATGGTAACTATGTTAAATGTAGTAGCTAGTTGTCATGGATACTGAGTGAAGGGGTTTCTTCTAGTGTGAATTCCTGTGAAAGTCATTCTGTATAAACTTCTTTATATATCATTTGTATTTTTCCAATATAAGGACACACTTAACCATCTTATAAGTATGAATTGGTTTTTAATGCTTTGTCTTAACATTTTGAATATTTTCTCTTTATTGCTAGTTAAGAATAGCCTAAGGGTGGCAGCATGTTTCCTCTCCATCTCTGTCTGTTTCTTAGACTACCTCCGTCTCTCCGACTACCTCTGTCTACAGTCTCTAAATCTGTCTCCCTTCCCCGCCTCTCTGTTTGTCTGTCTCTGTCTCTGTCTCTGTCTCTCTCTGTCTCTGTCTCTCTCTCTCTCTCTCTCTCTCTCTCTCTCTCTCTCTCTCTCTCTCTCTCTCTCTCTCTCTCTCTCTCTCTCTCTCTCTCTCTCTCTCTCTCTCTCACTTTATCTCGATCTTTGCACACAAAGTGTCAAAGTAACCATATGTTAAACACAACATAGCCGTAGTTTATACGTGTTCTGAGGTGACATTTTATTCATATCCCTTTTGTTTCCCTTTTAGCTGCTTCATACATATGGTTTATCGCCTAATGAATCTTCTTTTTTTCTGAGTTCATAAGAAGAACACACATGAGTATTTTGTTATTTTTGTCAGATGAGCTGTATGGTGATTTTGAAGACTTGGAGACAGGCCAGGTACACCGTGGAGAGGATGATGAGGAAAAGTTGGAGGAAAACGATGATACAGCTGCTGAAGGTAGGACTGAATTGACTGAATTCAAGTTCACCTTAATGTCGTAACTGCATGCAGCTTGAAAGCAAATCCAGACTAAATATTTGATAAAAGGAACATTTTATATAATTCCGGGCTTCTATATTTTCTTTATTTAGTTGCAAAACGTCTTCAAAATACTGGGGGGGGGGGGGGGGGGGGGGAGGGACGTTGCCCAGTGGTACAACGTTCGCTCAGTGTGGGATCGATCCCCGTCGGTGGGCCCATTGGGCTATTTTTCGTCCAGCCAGTGCACCACGACTGGTATATCAAAGACTGGTATGTTCTACCCTGTCTGTGGGATGGTGCATATAAAAGATCCCTTGCTGCTAATCGGAAAGAGTAGCCCATGAAGTGGCAACAGCGGGTTTCCTCTCTCAATATCTGTGTGGTCTTTAACCATATGTCTGACACCATACAACCATAAATAAAATGTGTTGAGTGCGTCATTAAATAAAACATGTTCTTTCTTTTTTAAAAATACTGTTGCCACTGTTATAAATAATATATTATGCTACATATCGGGATACATGGTACCCATATCGCGATGCATTAAACCTCTCATAATACCAATATTTACATAATAGTTGTACTTTACAATGTGCTGGGGTGTTGTTACATTCTTTTCTTTTGTTCAGACGCGCCAGAGGTGAGGAAGAAGAAGAAGAGCGAGATGACCTCGATGGAGAGACGGGTGGAGAAGAAACGTAAGCTGAAGGAGATGTTTGACAAGGAGTACGACGTGAAGGGCGACTCGGAGTTCTACGATGCGTGGAAGGCTGAGAACCAACAGCAGGCACAGGTTTGTAGAGGATTATAACACTCCATCATATACAGGGGTGGGACATAGCCCAGGGTTAAAGCGCTCGCTTGATGTGTGGTTGGTTTAGGATCGATCCCTGTCGCTGGCCCCATTGGGCTATTTCTCCTTCCAGCCAGTGCTCCACAACTGGTGTAACAAAGGCCATGGTATGTACTATCCCATCTGTGGGATGGTGTATATAAAAGATCCTTTGCTGCTAATCGAAAAGAGTAGCCCATGAAGTGGCAACAGCAGGTTTCCTCTTTCTATATCTGTGTGGTCCTTAACCATATAACTGTAAATAAAATGTGTTGAGTGTGTCGTTAAATAAAACACTTTTTTTCCTTCCTTCCATCATAAGCTGTCGTGTAGGGTAGAAAAAGTACACCTGAGGTGGTGAAAATTTCACCCTGGGACGAGTGTCAGGAGTTGTATTGCCCGACCGAGAGTGAAAGTAATACATGAATCCTGACATAGGTTTTGTGAACTTAGTGCGACTCACACGAGATTGTAATACTTTCTTTAAAGGAATGCTAAAGCAAGGCTTTTGGACTGGTATGCATATTCAATGATACATAATGCACATTATTGCTTAATATCAACAAGTATAATCGTATAGTTAATTAATAAAATGGTTAAATGTGACGGCTATTATATATAACGGGCGCAGCCATTTTGTACCATCCCAGTGAATACACCCTCTGGCGAGCTGGTGGTTACGTAATACCTAACGTGTCACATCAGGAATTAGTCTTCGAACTAAAGCAACAAAACATACCTGATTTTTGCGGATGCATTGCAATGTTCTGTAATAATATCCATCCCAGTAACATAGCATCGTGTATATGTGGTTTATTTTTCAATACAAAATAAACCACCATTGTCAAAGTGTTGAATAACTGTTTTATGTTTTGTATATAAATTAACCCACGTACTGAAATAATAGTCGGAGTGTTTTCTTGGTTAATTGGTCTTTTCTTTCCGTGGCCTGTACCTGTGGTTCTTGATTGGCAGGTGTATATTTAGACGGTCCCCAGACACTGTGTCTAGACACACTAAAAAGACGTGCCTCTTTTATAAGATCACAGGGTATTGTGTGATAACCTCAAATTGTAATGGACCTTACCAGCCGTCCTGCTGCTTTATTACTGTAAGTAATTCTGTAAAACCCTTGATTAAGTAGATTTTCCCATCTAAAATCACAAAACTGACCAATTACATAGTACCAAAAAAAAGAAGAAAATGATCACTTGGGTATCATGAGTGGTTGTTTTTGCTTGAATGTATCCTACCAGTAGGCCTAATAATATGCATTTTTTAGAGGTGTGCGGTATTACCGATATACCGGTATTTTTTTCTGTCGTGGTACGTACCATTACGTTTGTTTACTGTACCGGTATACTTCGGGACACCGTGGTACATTACCAAAAACTGCGGTATACCGCGGTACAGTTTTTTTCGCGGTACCCAACCCTAGCATTTTTTCTTTTGATTTTTTAAAAGAGAAAAATACTATAACTCCATTTTGTTATATTGATGCAAATTGAAATATATTTAGTTAAATAGTTTATTATACTATTAAGTCATTTGTGTTGTTTTACAAGTCAGGTTGATGAAAGCGAAGCACTTTGTCGTAAATTAGAGCGTTTGTTTACACTGTGTATAATAGAGAAGTTAGATTTATTTTATTATGTCCTAAAGACTATATATGGTGATTAAAATATAAATTTACAAAATGCTTAGGTGCCATAAGACATTCTATATCTAATAAAATTTCTGCCATTTCTGAAAGTTTCATGACCAGCCAGATAAGTTGTTTCTAGTGGTCAGAGGCCCATATTTTTGGAGCTACATGTATCTTAGTGGAAAGAAATTGTAAAACCAACATTAGCTATGATGTGACTATGATATTTGCTGTAGTGATGTCATAACCAAGGATGGTTTTATGATTTTGTAGTTCTAAGATAGCCAGTTATTTAAACTGTTTACAGTTGAACCGAGCTGAGTTTGAGAGCCTGGGAGAAGAGCAGCGTGTCGAGTACGAGGGGTTTCGCCCTGGCCTGTACTGCCGCGTGGAGATTGACAAGATGCCCTGTGAGTTCATCGAACACTTCAACCCCACCTACCCACTGATTGTCGGCGGGCTGCAAAACATCGAGGGAAATATCGGATTTGTGCAGGTGAATACAGTAGAGAAATATTCTAGCTTTTATATTTTATTTATAAGATTGTGTCAGAATCATCCGTTTGCTATTAATCACGTGATTTTGTATATTACAGTAACTGTAAATACTGTAATAATTTCAAGTAAAGTAAAAATAACATAAAAATTTATAAATATGTTGCTTTACACCATATCATTTGACAGTAACTGATAATGGTTCACTGATTAGACTATTTGTATTGTGACAGACACGGCTAAAGAAACACAGATGGCACAAGAAGATTCTCAAAACACGCAACCCTCTAATTATCTCCCTTGGATGGCGGCGGTTCCAGACTTTACCTCTGTACTCGATCCAGGACCACAACTTCCGGAACCGACTTCTCAAGTACACGCCAGAACATCTGCACTGTACAGCCTCCTTCTGGGGTCAGTTTTTATTATTTAAAAAGAAAAAGAAAATGATGATTATTTTTTTCGAATGCATCTTGACCAGCTCTTCAGAGTAACAGTTTATGTTATTATGCAGACTTTGAGGTGATTGCAGAGGGTGGTCATCTCTAAGTAGCATATAGTAACAATATTTAAAAACTCAAAGTGTCAACTGGCAGAAGTTGAACCTACTGTACCCATTTACATGGCATTTGGCGGCCCACAACCGTAACAACTCGGTCATCCAAGTCTCCCACAAAAATGAAAGCCCAATTAACTGTAGTTAAGAAAGCATCCTGGCAGACACTAGGTTTGAAAAAACTAGTTGGTACTGCAGTGCTCTATGGTATTAAGAAGCTCACGCAAAACTGGGTTTGGTGCTTAATTTTCAATACATATGACAAGGTGGGGATCAGTTGAATCAGTAGTGTGTGCTCATGACAAAATTGATGTCCAGAACTGTTTATTGGTCTAAATTTGTATATTTTTAAGTTATATGTAGATATAAATCTTTTTTCTATAAGTTATATACCATGACATATCAGCTTTTATTACACACCAGTGTAAGATATTGCTCGTGATAACTCAATATCTAACTAGTGTAATATTGGCGTGACGTGAGCGTGATGTAGATCACTTGCTGACCCAATTCGTAGAAAAATAACGTGTAGTAGGTCTCGACATCTGCTTACTTGTGCATTGCGGTTTGTTTGCAGTTGGTTTGTAATAAATAAAATACTAAATTAGCTTGCCCTTCATACCATTTTTATGAAACAGTGTTGGTATCTGACGAGTGAAAACTGTTCACTCATATCATAAAAATGGTATGACAGGCAAGCTCGTTTAGTATTCTGTATGTAGATTGGAAATAAAAGTTTCATTACAATAATCCATTTCTTAACATCACTAGAATGTTTAATTATGGAGAAAAAAGATTATTTTGTTTTGAGTTTAAATAGAAATTAATGTTCAAAATGTATGGTTGGTGGAGTAGTTAGGGGCCATTCAAAAATTACGTAACACTTAGGGGATGGGGGGTTTAAGTCCAAGCGTTATGTGGCATTACAAGGGGTTGGGGGGTGTATTGAACAGTGTTATGTAACACAATTTTGTTTTCTCTTAAACGTGCCATGCCATGACAACAATATATAATGTAGGTTTTTAGAGGTAAATGTAAAACCCCAAACAATTAAAAATCAAGCTGAAATGCTTTATACACCAGATATTTTAATATTGTATTTATATGTTTTCCCAAGTAGATTCTCGGGATTCAGGTGAAAGCAGAGGTGTGCCATCGTACAGCAATACATGACTTTAATGACATCATCGTAGTACACATGGGTATAAATAAACATTGCCACGTTGCTTTGTCTGTGTGTTGGGGGGGTATCTCCAAGCGTTACGTAATATTTTGGGGGGTGTATGGTCTAGCATTACAAGGGGGTGGGTGGGTGTCTAATTTTGACAAAAATAGCGTTACATAATATTTGAACAGGCCCCTTACTAATAAGATTTTAGCTTACATTGTAATATGTTATTTATTTTATTAAGGGCCCATAACTCCTCAGGGTACTGGACTGCTTGCTGTGGAGAGCCTGTCTGAAGTGGGTGTAAGTTAAACTTTTCTCTTTCTTACGGTTAATACATGCATTGCACATTAGCACTGACCTCTTATGCAGGCCGTTTTTATAAACCATGCATTTTGACAGGGGAGAGCACTCATGGGTAATTCTCCACTTGTTCATGACGTATATTGTCAGTAGCCAGTTTTAGACAAATAAGAAAAATATGTATATTGGCCAAATGCAATTGAGAATACATTACCCAGTTTAATAATCTTTCAATAAAAAATATAATTTTCTTTTTTTGAGTTGGCTAATGTCTTGTGTTTATTTTTTTGACTATAGTGTAAACATGGCCACAGCTATCTGATAAGTAACTTTTCCTAATATTTACAATAAATGGGAGTTTAGACTAGGTTTTAGTTTATCCCCATTTGACTTAACATGTATAACAAATGTGGGATTATCATCTTTTTCAAATTTGGCTTCTAATATTATTAATACATTTGACAATGTTTTTTGTGCTGGGGTGTCATTAAGCATTCATTCATTCATTCTAATTGTTACTAACATTTTATTCCTTTCCTCAAAAAATATTTATAGGTAACAAAACAGTTAGAGAATTATGTCAGTGGGATGCTGCCGAAAAGGTAGAAATTGAAACCACAGTGTTTATCTATAAATTGTTTTGCTTTTCAGTCAAACTTCCGGATTGCAGCAACTGGAGTTGTGTTGGAGCTTGACAAGTCCATGCAGATAGTCAAGAAACTCAAACTAGTGGGAACACCGTCGAAAATATTCAAGAAAACAGCTTTTATTGAGGTATGTGTAGGTAAAATAAGGGATGACTGTTTATGTTTCTAAATTTGCTTAGTCAGTCATATGTTTGAGCTTGTAATTGTATGTACAATATTGGCATTTATTCATAATATATTTCAGGATAACAAATGAATGTAATTACTTAATGCTTCTGTCCCAACCAGTGCACCACAACTGGTATAGCAAAGGCTATGGTATGTGCTGTCCTGCATTTAAAAAATCTGCAGTTAGTGAAACAAATGTTGCAGGTTTTCTTTCTAAGACTATTTAAGAATTACTTACTGTTGGACATCCCACAGACTGATTAATTAATCAATGTGTTCTAGTCGTGTCGTTATATAAAACAAGCTTCAACTTTAAAAGATTACCTGCTACTAATGGAGAAATGTTGCAGATTTCCTCTCTAAGACAATGTCAGAACTACCAAAAAACCCACAAAAAACCGTTAACTTTTAGCTGTAAGAAAAAAAAAAGATATAAATTCTTGAACATGATTTTAAATGCAGGGAATGTTCAACTCTCAGCTGGAAGTAGCGAAGTTTGAAGGTGCGAACGTTCGGACGGTGAGCGGAATACGCGGTCAGATCAAGAAAGCCAACAAGACGCCACCTGGATCATTTAGGGCAACGTTTGAAGACAAGATTCTGATGAGCGGTCAGTGAACATTATCACTCGTAACCAGGGAAATAAATATGAATTCTCACTGAGAAATGGTTATGTATTGGGCACTTACAAACCAATTACTTTGTCAGTTCTAGATATGACATCATCATGATTTGGCAACATACACAATGACGTCATCATGATTTGGCAACATACACAATGACGTCATCATGATTTGGCCAACATACAGATGCATGAAACATGTATGGGGTACCTGTAAAACAAAGTCCTATAATTTTGTGTAAATCTAGGGGTGTTGTAAGCCATGAAGCTTGTGACAAATGAAAATTATTTCACTCGGGACATAAATGAGATAATAACTGGTAACTTGTTTATTATCCTCTATATATATATATATTTTTTTTTATACTCAATCATAACATATCCAATAATTGGGAGTGGGGTGTACTTCAGTGGGTGAGTGCTTGTTTGAGGTGTCATAAGTCCCAGGATCGATTGCCCTCGATGGACCATAACTGATACATCACAGGCCATGTTACTAACTGTCATACAATCTATGGGAAGTACATATAAAACTATCCATTTCTTTGTTTTGATAAGAGTAGCTTGTGTAACAGCATTGGGTTTTATATTTGAAACTCACAATCTAGATCAAGTGTCAAAGTATCCATGTGTTAGACATATAGGCATAGTTTAAAATGACTTAGCAGTTTTCAAAATAAGCACTTGTCTGTTTGTCCTGACAAGTGGAAATCTGCTCAGACAAGCAAAATGTACCTTAGTGGTTATGCAGTGGACAAGTAAAAATGTTCAATGCGGTTTCATTTTGAGAAATGAAAAATACGGTCCTTGTACTTAAATAAAACAAAATATTTATTTGGACAAGTGAAAATATTGCTTGACAAGTAGATTTCTTGATGTTCTTGTCCGGTGGACAAATGAAAAATTGTGCTTATTTCTAGTGCTGTTGAGATGTTGATAATTATCCCTTGCCGTACCATAACATAATCAGATGACATCTTCTATGTATTATATTTCAGATATTGTTTTTATTCGAACGTGGTATCCCGTGGAGGTTCCCACATTTTATAACCCTGTGACATCGCTTCTGTTACCGGATTCGGAGAAAAACCAATGGCAGGGAATGAAGACAGTAGGACGTTTGAGGAAAGAGAGAAACATACAAGTTACACAGAAATCTGACTCACGTTATCAGGTAAACCTTGTCTATCTGTGTAAATTAAATGTTTATCAAATTAAAAAAAACATTTGTGCTTTTAAATAAAACTAAATTAATTAGGAGCTTTTCATCTTGAATGGAAAAAGAAAAAGACATATTATTAGATTTTCTCGTTTTAAACATGAAGCCAGTTTATAGTAGGTGTAATATTTAATTCCACAAATTCATGTATAAATAAAAATGCTGGCAGCATAAAAACACAAGTTACATAGTAAGACCTGGGTCATTTGCTTCTCTAGTAATTCGTTGAATTGTATTACTCTGCATTTTAAGTGTGGAAAGTTTCTTCAGTTTACTATTTATTTTTAATAAGTTTGTTCCAAATTAAGGGGCGGGACGCAACCCAGTGGTAAGCGCTTGCTCAGTGGCGTAGGCAGGGTTTTGTATTGGGGGGGGGGGGGGGGGTCATGGGATATGACACAGGAACCTTTTTAATGTTATTAATAAGCGAAAACAAATAAATCCAGGTTTGGGGGGAAGGCATCCCCCCCCCCCCCCCCCCGGCTATGCCACTGCACTTGCTTGATGTGTGGTTGGTCCCATTGGACTATTTTTCGTTTCAGCCAATGCACCATGACTGGTATATCAAAGGATGTGGTATGTGCTATCCTGTCTGGAATGGTGCATATAAAAGATCCCTTGCCACTAATGGAAAAAAAATGTAGCAAGTTTACTCTCTGACACTATATGTCAAAATGACCAAATGTTTGACATCCAGTAGCTGATGATTAATAAATCAATATGCTTTAGTGGTGTCATTAAACAAAACAAAATTCTTCTGTTCCAAATTAGTTGACAGGTTTTAAAGAGTTAATATCTTATGTTTGAAAAAAGGGTTAATATTGAACAGCCACAATTTGACTCTTAACAGGTCAGGTCATACGGTTTAACGTGCACATTCAGAACTAGCTATTGTAGAGCAAGCCTGTCATGGGCGCAGATGTCTGCCCATGCCGGCTCCTCCATCCATGAAATGAAAGGGTTTGGGGTGGGTGGGAGGAGGGATCGTTCATGCTGACAGGTGCAAGAAAGCACCAGCAGCCTGACCAGGGTCAGTAGCAGGCAGGTGCTATTGAATTTTGAATGTCCCTTAGGATTAAGTCAAAAAATAAAGATTGCACAGTTTTCATGAGCTAATTTTGGTGCATAATTTAGAACGGTTCGTCGCAAGAGAAATGGACCTATTGAGTAATTTTGATTTAGTTTGCCGAATAGTAGCTCAGACTCTTAACTGAAGTTAACCTGTTATGTTACAGACGGTGGAGCGTCCAGTGAGGCGGAACAAACCGCTGATAATCCCACGAGAACTGCGCCAGAACCTGCCGTTCAAAGACACCCCAAAACACCTGCTACAACAACCCAACACAGTGAAGAGGATCAGTGTCATCAGGGAGCCCAAGGAGGTCAAGGTCAGTGGGTCATTTCTGGAAAATCACATATATGTTTGACATACTTGTTTTGATGCAAAAACACAACACCAATCCTAGCTACATTTGTAAGTATGTAGTTGTCTTCTAAGCAAAAAGTTGTAACTAATGTGTACTTACAGCAGAAAACAACTTACACTGGCTGATAACTGGTTGATTGGCATTTTCTTACACCGGTATGATTAGATTGTGTGAAAATTTATGAGCAAAACTAAATTTCTTTCACTTGTAACTTGCACTAATATAATTGCTACACATCATGTGATCAATGAAGTCCAGTATCCAGGGCCGTAGCTAGCGGAAACAAATTATAGAAACTTGAAGAAAATTCTCTTCTTAACCAACACCACTCAGCTGATGATCCATGCTTTCATAATTACTACCCAAAGCATCAGCTTGATCACTGAACAAACTTAAACTGGTGTCAGTTTAAATTGTTATACTGGAACAATCAATTATTTTGAAAAATTAAGACTCTTTTAGTGTTTTAGAACGGAGTTTCTGAAGTCTGTTATTACTAGTTTGTATAATAATTCAGCTGGGACCAGTGCATCTGTTCTCTCGAGTTTTTCTAGAGATCAAAATGTTTAAGTGTCTTTAATTCAACTGTTTGTGTGACCGTCTTTCTAATCTATGTTTCTATCTATGCATGTATATATCTGTCCATGTATTTACCTATCTTTGTATCTATCTTTATATCCATCTATCTTTGGGTTTTTTCAGATTGTTTGTGCGACGGTCTTTCTAATCTATGTATCTATCTATGCCCATCCCATCCCATCTTATCTAATCTAATCTAATCTAATCTAACCTAATCTAATCTAATCTAACCTATCTACCTACCTACCTATGTATATATGTATGTATGTATCTATCTTTGTTTGTTTTTTTTCAGATTGCCAAGTTGATGCACATGATGAAGGCCTTGTACGATCATAAGCGGCGCACGGCCCATGTGGACATGCGACACAGAGTGGAAAAACACCACAAGGCTAAGGAGAAGATCGAGGAGTCGAGACTGGCCAAACAGAAGCAAACCAAAAAAGATCTTTTCAGAGTGCTCGGAAAGATGGAACACAAGAAAAACAAAAACAAAGACTGAGAGAATGAAATTATGACAAAAATCTCAAATAAAAATGTGGTGATCACAGTGTTAAGATTGAGATTTATGTGTATGTTCGTTAAAAATCACCTATTTAAATGAAACTCAATAAAATGATTTTATAGGAACATTGTTAATGACTCCTGTTGTTATTACAAAAATGAATAGGGAGGAACGATTTTTTTTATTTATTAACCCATCACTCCAAACCTAACATTTTATATCGGCAGTGTATGCATAACCTATAAATAAAATCATTGCCCATGTGATCGGTTTTGAAATGGCACCAAGTCATACGAGGTACATTGCAAGTTAAAGAAAACAAATACTAAGGATTTAACAATTGTATTGATTTTATTCATGATTATACACATATTCAGTTATTCTGTACATGCACACACATACTGGGCTAGCTCAAGCAGTTGCCAAATTCGCAAATTCTAATTTTAGAAACCATTGGCAAAATAGTTCATGTAATAATTAATATTTGTTAAAAAAATTATAGGTTTTCCCCCAATTTTTTAAGCTTCATAGATAATTTGTGAAAATGTTCTTCTCACCCTAAGCTAGCTCTGACAGACAGACATAATAATACACATCTTATATTATGGTATTTTCTGCCCTGTATTTAAATTTCATAAATAAGCATTGCCTGTGTAAAGCAAAATTCTCAATGGCATTTATACCAAAAAAATGTTTTTTGTCAAAAATGTTCATCATTATTTTAATAGGCTATAGAAAAGTAACTAATTGGATGTAAAAGTGTATACTGTATATTACAAAAATAGGCATTTGGCTAACATTGCTAGCTACCAAAAGGGTAAGCCTTAGAATCATTTTGTTTTCCATCATTTCTTGTGACTGTAGAATCCTTCTCCGGTCTTCATTCCTAACTTTCCCTCTCCAACCAGCTTGTTCAACATAGGAATTGGTTTGAACAGTGGATTATCGGGAAACCGTTCATGCCACCCTTTAAAAAAAAAAAAAAAAAAAATGTGACATTTGGAAATTAATTTTTTTTTAACTGTAACAGATACACAATTCTTAGAACAAAATTAAACAGCCTCAAACTATCAAAACGTTTTCAAAGATTTTTTTTTAAATTTAATAAATTTAAATATTTTAAAGCATGTATTGAGATGAACATTCATAGATACAACTATAAACCAAGTTTCATTGAGGTAGGACTTGCAGCTTGCGAAATAATAATAATTACACACTATATCGATGTTACATATCACAACACATGACAGAGACAGCTACTATCATGCCATAAACATTTGACAGTCCACCTTGAACTTTGACCCAGAACTCTGATTTGGCAAATACAACCTAAAACTCACCACACCTAGGATAGGTACTGTACCACAAGGATCGAACTTAACAACAGCACTGATGGAAATACCTGCGATGTGAATTACCATCGGATCAGAATTTAAAAAAAAAACTGATTGCAATCGGATGAAGGAATAATCTTTGGTTTTTATATTTATTGAAAAAGTTGCTGATTTATAATTGCTGTAGGCAGGTGAGCAACACCCGATGCCTTAAGTATTGATCAGATTACGGCTCAACATATTAGCAATTTTGGTCTGATGAAGAGATGTATAAATGTGTACCCACCATCAAGAATAAACTTGGTTGTGTCCAGTCCCACATAGTCGGACAACTCGAAGGGCCCCATCGGATAACCAGCTCCAAGTTTCATAGCCGTATCAATATCTCTGGGTGAGGCATCACCTGTACAACAGACACGTCAGTTCAAAAACAAGAATCACGAGAGTACTGCTAAAGCTGTACATATCCGTAACAGAGCCCAACAAATTTTCCTAAGTTCAGGGACCATAATTCTGTCAAACATAAGCAAATCCCTATTAAAGTTAAACTTTATTTGTAACTCTACATTATAAAGATATACACAAAATTTCAACTGAATATCTTGAGGTATTGCAAAAAAAAAATAAAAAAAATAATGATTTATCTAAACCAATGGAGCCAAGGAGAAAGAAGAAGTTTTTCGATTACAGACACAACTAAAGCATATTAATTTATTAATTACAATATGTATTGGCTGTTGGATGTCAAACATTTGATAATTGTGACCCATAGTCCTTAGAAAGAAAGAAAGAAAGACAGAAATGTTTTATTTAATGACACACACAACACATTTTATTTACGGTATATGGCGTCAGACATGGTTAAGGACCACACAGATATTGAGGGAGAAACCCCACTGTCGCCACTTCGTGGGCTACTCTTTTCGATTAGCAGCAAGGGATCTTTACTATGCACCATCCCACAGACAGGGTAGTACATACCACGGCCTTTGATATACCAGTCGTGGTGCACTGACGAATGAGAAATAGCACAATGGGCCCACTGACGGGGATCGATCCCACATCGAGTGAGCGCTGTACCACTGGGCTATGTCCCTACCCCATAGTCTACAGAGAAAACCTGCTACATGTTCCCCATAAGCAGCAAGGGATTTTTTAGTGCACTTTTTTACAGACAGGACAGAACATACCACAAACTTTAATATACCAGAGAATGGATCCACCAAGGAGGTACAATCCTATAACTCAAGCACCTTAGGCAATCGCCCCACTGGCCGAAAGGAAAGTTAAAATTTGTTTTGTTTAATGACACCACTAGAGCACATTGATTTATTAATCATCGGCTATTGGATGTCAAACATTTGGTAATTTTAACATATAGTCTTAGAGAGGAATCCCGCTACATTTTTCTATTGGTAGCAAGGGATCTTTTATCTGTACCATCCCATAGACAGGATAGCATATATCATGGCCTTTGATATACCAGTTGTAGTGCACTGAATGGAATGAGAAATAGGCTGCAGAAATGAAGTCGCATGATTGGACATAGGTACCACTAATAATGGCACTATTGAAAAATATATGTTCACCAGCTACATGCATTAGGGTTTAAAGTAACTGAGTCTACAGAATGCACTACATTACCACCACATCTATTATTATTATTATTAGAAAGGGATCTTTCATAGGCACTTTCCCACAGACAGAACAGTACATACAATGGCCTTTGGTCTGTCATTTGTTGCACACTGTGTTTGTCCACAAAGCGGGACCAAGCCTACATCTAATCATACCATAAATAATAGATAACAGAGAAAGAGGGATCAAGCCTATATCTAATTGTATGTTAATAGATAAAAGAGAAATGAAGACAAACCTCGCTCCACAAGTCGGACTGCCTCTGCCATGTAAGGAACAAGTAGACGATTCACAATAAAACCAGGCGTGTCCTGTCAAATACAGACATGTCTTAAATGGGCTCTACAAACACTGCACACTAAAATCATTATTCTTCTTTTCTTTTTAAATATAAAGATTATTATAACCAAATAATGTTTGGTTTGGTTCTATACAGTAAACAGGAGTTAAGAATTGTGTACCCTGGGGAAAGAGATGTTGTCATGTGCTTTTCGAACGATATGCATTTTGTGAATTATGTGGCCCGTAATGTTTTCATGTAATACTAAGTAATTTATGTAGTTTACTTCATGTATCTCTGCATATTGTGATGAGTATTTGCAATATTTTATCTGATCTTTCGTGACTGGATAAATATCCAAACTTTCATTTGTGTCCTGTGAATGATTATGTTGCCTCCTCCTATGTAAAATCCTGGCTATATAAATGCTCACCTTACACTGTACTGTGACTTTACCCAGGGATTTACCCCATTCCAGCAGGGAATTGAAAGTCTCGTCACTCGTCTGAGGAATTCTAATAACCTAGAAATAAATAAACAGATACATATATATATATATAAACGGATGTTTAGCAAATATCTTTTATGACGTCTAAATTTGCCATGGTTGAATAAACTTAAAAGAAAATCAGGTCCTTCTGTTGTGTTAAGGCAAAGGTTGACGAGTTTATGTTGTTTGTAAATGGTAAACATTTCAGATGTGAATACTAATTAATAAAAATAGGTTAATTTATAAATGTTAAGCCATTTCTTTGAACGTTAGCTACACTGTCGTTAAGTATATATATATATATATATATATATATATATATATATATATATATATATATATATATATATATATATATACTCTTCAAAAGAAGAAACGCAAAACCACATTGTCGTAACATTTGGAGAATTGATTTAATTATTGAATGGTGAGTCCGATAATTACCAAATGTTGCAGGATTGTTCACAATTCACTCTAGTCCATTGTGAGTAAGTGATAGGACACACCACCAAGGTCAAGGTCATCTGGAGTCAATACCGGGTGTGGCCTCCGCGTGTGTTGACAACTGCCTGGCACCGCCTGCCCATTGAAGCAACCAGAGTACGGATGACATCCCGGGGGATGGTGGCCCACTCGGCCTGCAAGGCTGCTGCCAGCTCGGGCAGGGTCTGGGGCTGTGGTTGTCGCTGTCGGAGGCGTCGGTCCAACTCGTCCCATAGATGCTCAATTGGGTTCAAATCCGGTGATATCGATGGCCAAGGAAGGACATTAATGTTGTTGTTCTGTAGGAAAGCCGTTGTGAGACGTGCTGTGTGAGGCCTGGCGTTGTCATGTTGGAACACTGCGTTGGCGTTGGCCATAACTGGAACGATGTGTGGCCGGAGGATCTGGTCAATGTAGCCCTGTGCATTCAGGTTGCCCTGCACGTGGACCAGGTCAGTTCTGCCAGTGTGTGAGATGGCTGCCCACACCATGACACTACCCCCGCCGAATCTGTCCACTTCATGCACGCAGTTTGCCGCATAACGTTCACCACGACGCCTATACACGCGACATCTTCCATCATGACGTCGGAGCAGAAATCGGGACTCGTCACTGAACCACACCTGTCTCCATCGCAGTTGAGGCCATTGTCGATGAATCTGGCACCACTGCAGTCGGAGTCGACGGTGTTGTGGTGTTAAGATGACACCTCGAACTGGACGTCTGGCACGAATTCCTACCTCACGTAGGCGGTTCCGTACGGTCTGGTCGGATATCCTGCGCAAAACCTGGTATTGCTGCGGCTGTGGAGGTGGCAGTAGTCAATCGTTCCCGAAGGTGGCGTACCCGGATGTAGCGGTCATGCCCGGGGGTAGTGACCCGTGGTCGACCGGATCTAAGGAGGTCACGTGTTGATCCATGTTGCTGGTAACGGTCCCACAGTCTGGAGATGGTGCTTGGGGACACATGGAATGCCCTGGCAACGGCCGTTCTGGATTCTCCTGCGTCTAGTCGGCCGATGGCATTGTTTCTCTGCGGTTCACTGAGACGTGGCATGTCCTGGATTGTCAACTGTCGGCCAGATACAGAGGCCAGGCAAGCGAACACCCTGCACTTTTATACTGTCGGTGTTCATGTTGCATGTGCAGACAACGCACGTGCAGTGGTGACATGGTTTGCACGTGGCTGCGTTTTTGCGAATATTTACATTTTGGAACTTTATTGTACAGTAGCTGCGTTTTATCGAATGTAACCGTGGGAATGTGTTTGGGACATGCAATGACCTTATATTCACAAAGCAGGAACCGGTAGGAAACATAAAATCGGAGTTATAACCCATTTGTACCCTTTTGCGTTTCTTTTTTTGAAGAGTATATATACACATATACCTGGAAACAATTTTTTTATTATATGCCATAAATAACACTAATACC
Organism: Gigantopelta aegis; assembly: GCF_016097555.1. Lineage (NCBI taxonomy): Eukaryota > Metazoa > Mollusca > Gastropoda > Neomphalida > Peltospiridae > Gigantopelta > Gigantopelta aegis. The sequence goes on from NC_054706.1 coordinate 12,401,503, forward strand.
AACACATTTACCCAATTTATAATATAATATGCAAGGCCTTTTTAATAGTTTCTGATCATTCTTACCACTTCTCCTCTTTACATTTGTACTGCCAACTGCCTTCTTTTTACTCACCCGATACCACATTTCACAAGAATCTATATGCACTCAGGTCATAATTGCATATAAGTAGGAAAATAAATTAAAATGAACGAAATCTCTAGGCCACTGTCTTATACTCAACCATTTCCCTTGCTGCTAATCGAAAAGATTCCTCCCTCAATACCTGTGTGGTCCTTCAACATATGTCCGACCCATATAACCATAAATAAAATGTGTTGAGTGCATTGTTAAATAAAACATTTCCTTTTCTTTCAACTGGTTCACCAACTTTTTGCAGTGCAATATTAGGCTATTAATACTGGTGTCCAGGTTCATTTGTTGACCCACCCCAGGTCCAGAGCATGTTATGCCCCTGGACCATCACCTCCTCCCAAATTAAACCCCTCTGCTACTGTGAAAGACTAATCCATCTAGAGCTGGGGCCTAATTCACAAAGCTCTCGTAGGCTCTGCTGTGGGCATCATATCTCCAATAAAATTAGAGGAAATTTAACACCAAAAAATCCAGCATGTAAAATTTTCACATAAACAACGTGGTGATATTGGATTATGAGATAATATGAACAGTCATGTGTTTAGAGCCAGGTATAATACCCCCCCCCCAAAAGAGCTTTATATCAGTATTGTGTTTTTGTCAATGCAGAATACTGCAGCGATACCAAGGTAAATTTCTACCAAAATACTGATACTGAACCTGAAATTTAATACTGCTCATCTACAGATAAATTCTAAAGTCATCTATAGATAAAAGGGGGCGAGATGTAGTCCAGTGGTAAAGCACTTGCTTGATGCACGGTCGGTTTGGGATCGATCCCCGTCAGATTGGGCTATTTCTCGCTCCAGCAAATGCACCATGACTGGTACATCAAAGTCTGTGGTATGTGTTATCCTGTCTGTGGGATGATGCATATAAAAGATCCTTTACTGCTAATCGAAAAAAGTAGCACATGAAATGGCGACAGCGGGTTTCCTCCCTCAATATCTGTGTGGTCCTTAATCATATGTCCAATGCCATATAACCGTAAATAAAATGTGTTGAGTGCATTGTTAAATAAACCATTTCTTTCCTTCTATAGATAAATACCTCGAGAAGTTTCATCATAGGAACAGGGTTGAAGAAATGGGCTCCTCCCCACTGGTCTAACCGCTGTGTCGACACTGCGATGTCTTCAATGGGGATGGATGACGTGTTACTGGCAAATATCGTGTGTCTAAAAATAAAATTATATTAAAAATGTGAAACAGTACTTTGTAAAACAGTGCCATAGGTGCAGTCTTTGTGTACTTCTTTGCACCCACCTGGCATCCTCGTCCTCTGCCGCTAATAAAGCTGGTTTTACCCATGGCACTAATTAACAACGACCGGTAGCAGGGGAGCATAGTAGGTAGTTATAAGTGCCTCTTAACAATGCCAGATGTAACTACTGAATACACTCCGAAGTGGTCAGACTAAGCCCACAGCTCAAAGCTGATGGGGAATGACAGGTGTGTGGCACAAGCATCTGTTGCGGTTGGAGAGACAAGGACTGGGATGTGGAGGTGGATAGCGAAAGAAGTTGAAAGATAGGAGGAGTCGCCAGATCGGGAAAAAATTAGACAAAATTCAAAGGAGTGAAAGGAAAGGGGGCAGTGGGATAAAAAAAAGAAAAAAAAAGCAAGAAAAAAAGCTGTGTGTAGCTATGCTTTACTTTAATTTGAAGAACAGGTTTAAAATATTAAAGTAATAAACTTATGAGTGGTACAAATGTATGCATTGATATTGCATACTTTCTGTTTTGTTTGCCAGATGATAGTCTTCAGTGTGACAGTATATGGGTCTCTCTGCCATCAATCAAAACATGAAACGTGTGCAATAAGCATGCATACTACAAGTTGATGAGATAACCGACTTGTACCACACCCCTAAAGAATGTTGCATGATGCAATTAGCAAGTTTGGAACAGTGAGAGTTGGGGTTTAAAAAGTATATGATTATACACATTTATTACACAATAGGGAAAATAACCTACGGCCAAAAATATATATACGACTGTGTGGTTCTGGTTACATGTCAAAAGAAATTAGGGTAGGTATAATGTAGGTAGGCTATAATAAAAAAAATATTAATTCCTAAAACCTGTCAAACTGGCCTTGGATAAGAGCAATAAAATGACATTTCAAACAAATGCTGCGTCATCGCACTGCTTTGAAGATCAGTAGGTGGGGAAAAAAAGTTTATGGTCGGCGAAAATAATTAGTCGGTCGGGTAACCAGAACCACATCTATTTTGTTTAGTTGGCATAAGCATGTATGGTGTAAGCATAAGAATGAGTTCTGGGGAGTAACAACTCAACTTAACAATATGCTTGTATGCTTACGGTGGAGCAGCTTTGTCAAGGGAAGAGAACAGTTTTCGCTTCACATCAAGGTTTTCCACGATCGCCTCGACAACCAAATCAGCATTGGAAACTGCCGACTCAGCGTTTGTACTTGTTTTGACATGTGCCAACACATCAGATACATAGTTTTCTCCTCCCTGAAGCAATACAAAGTAAGATACAATGTAACTGAAAATATACATATATAGAATAGGAATTGTTTTATTCCCTGGGTAAAAGTGAAGGATACGTAGTGATTTCCCTAAAAAACAAAGGCAAGGCAAGGTAGACCAAACACTTTTGGGGCATTTTCACCATTTGCGGGGCACTTGTTTTTCATTTAAAAAAACAAAAAAAACCTAATTAAAATAAACATTAATGTAATTTATGTGCTTGCTTTAATAAATGAATGGCAAAAAATATAAAAGGCATATTTGACTAATTAATAATACCTTTTTGGGTGTTTTATAAAGGCAATTTTAGAATTAATTACTGAAAAAGGCTTGTTTAATCTCAGGGCAGCATGGCGCTGATTGAGGCAAGATGGTGCTAGACTATTGAGGCATGGTGCTGCACCATGCTAAAACAAGCTAGGGAAAACACTAGGTACGTGTATACTGTCAATCAGAAATATTGTACAATAGCAGCAAACTTGGAACAGTTTCTTTCAATCAGTAACTAAAACAGGTGTTTGCTTAACAGAGGTTTGACATAAAGTCTGTAAGAATAAACCTGCTATATATTTTTATTAGTAGCAAGGGATCTTTTGTATGCACCATCCCAGACAAGTTAGCACATGCACTCTACCACAGCCTTTGATATATCAGTCATGGTGCACTGGCTGGAATGAGAAATAGCTCATTGGCGGGGATCAATTCCAGACTGACAGTGCATCAGGCAAGCCATTTACCACTGGGCTATGTCCCGCCCACTGAAATAACGATGAACGTGAAAACTAACCTTAGGATCATCGGCAAATTTCTTTTTAGCCACTCTCTGTAAACTCTTTTTGATGGAACCCACAGACTTGCTGAGAATGTCATCAGTTTGGTCAACAAGCGTCACCGTTTGACCTGCTGATGCTGCTACCTAAAAAGTAATTTAAATTAAACAAAACATTGTGGTAAATACGTCTATTGAGAGAAAAAAAAAGATAATTAATTTTACTTGTGTAAATACCACATCATCAGGCTTATAGTTGCAATGTATCCTGTACCATTATTGCAGGGATTCTAGATTATGGTAGCCCCACTCTCATGACTAGTGATATTCAGTGTTGGGCTAGTAAATAACAACTATAATTAGCCCGACGGCTAGTGGGAAAAAACCCTGGTCAAATGCTGCATTTACATATTTTGTAAATATGAATGTCCTACCTCTTTCCACCCCAATCTAAGGTTTTTTAAGCTCTATCTCCCTCTTAAGATAACATTTCTGATTATTACTATTAATTAAATTGTATTTAATTAAAGTAGGGCTAGTGAATTTTTAATCATGGCTAGTACATTTTTAAAATCACTGATCCCATGGCTAGTGGATTTTTATAAAATTCTAGAAGTCCTGATTATTGTGTAAAATAATCTTAATATTTTTTCACAGATCTATTGTTAGCCAAACAGCCTGTAAACATATCTTATTTTCTAATTTTGCAAATCAAGTGTTATTCTTGTGTAAATTAAAACTGAACTTGCTTTTAAGTTTTATTGTAAATACTTGAATAGGAGCCCAGACTTCCATTTATCCCTAATACCATCTGTATTTAAGGCACCATGACTGGTATACTAGAGGCTGTGGTATGTGGTGTCCTGTGTGGGGGAAAAATGTATATAAAAGATCACTTTCTGCTAAGAATATACGTCAGAATCATCAAATGCATGACATCCAAGATATCATTATAACTGATGATTAATAAATCAACGAGCTCTACTACAGTACTAGTGGAGTCATTAAACAACAAACGTTTTAACTATTTACGGCAGTGCTCTATTCAAAGCATACTTCCATTTTCACATGCAAAATTTCCTAACATAACATTTTCTTTTTCTCTCACTCACATTTTAAAGAATAACAAAATGTATTGAGATGAGATTATTATATAAACAAACTTTCATTCACAGTCACAAGCTTTTGACATTATGCAATGTAGAGCTGGGCTGTATACCATATATACCGTTCAGTATCAGTATCATGTCAATACTGATTTACCGTACAGAGCAAATTTCAGAATACCAAAATTTTTGTATTGAAAATTGTTATCCGGTCATTTAGTAAAGCCCTAACAATATATCTGACAAATGCAAAATAGCTGAAAAGAGAAGAGAGACGAGGGCCTTGTGTGTGGAATTTGATTTTTAGATGAAATTAGTGGGTGAAACTGAACTCGAGCATGCATTTCAAGCAGAGTATACTGAAAATACTGCTCAATATCAGTATCGTCATTGTATGAATACTGAATACTGTACCGAGGTAAATCATCCCCAAAATACAGTATTACTGATATCGATACTGAAATTTCAACCCCGCCAGGCTATGCAATGGTATTGACAAGTATAATGTATGCACGGATCCAGAGTTTTGTAAAAGAGAGGGTACTGGACATGGTAAGAGATAAAGCTTTTATCAAGACATTTTTGATGATGGTGAAAAAAGGGGGTGCACACTCCTCAGCCCTTCCCTGTGGATCTGCACCTGTAATGCAGTCATTAATCTGACCAAAAAAAAATCTGTTTTGTTTAATGACACTACTAGAGCACATCGATTTATTAATCATTGGTTATTTGATGTCAAACATTTGGTAATTTTAACATATAGTCTAAGAAAGAAAACCCGCTACATTTTTCTATTAGTAGCAATGGGATCTTTTATATGCACCATCCTACAGACAGAATAGCACATGCCACGACCTTTGATATACCAGTTGTGGTGCACTGGCAGCAGCGAGAAATAGCTCAAAGGGCATTTACCTGAAGCAGTCACCTATCCAAAGATTTACAGCATCGTGCTAATATAATTTTATTTTGTGGATGGAAATAGGACTACACGGCTACAGGTGAATATTTTGATGGAACAAATATGGACTAAATAAATTTATTGCAATATTATTTTAAAAAATTATTATCTTATATATACATTTTTTATATGGACATTCAAATAATACATATCATTTATTCAAGCCAGGTCTAGACAACACTACTGGGCAGGGTTCAAAGTTCAGTTTTCTCCATGGAGTCCTTCACTCCTTGGCCAATAAAAACATTAAAGACACTATTTCTAAAACCTTGTTTAGCACTGTGCACAAACCTGTGCAATGCCTGACCCCATGAGCCCGCTACCAATGACTGCCAGGTATTTGACAGGACGGTGTCTGCTCAGAGAGGTCGACATTTGTCGAGACAGCACTTTGAAAACCGAGTGAGACATCTTCTTACTTGTGCAGACTAAATGTAGACTGTTACTATGAGTTAGCGCGTTTCGTTCAACACTGTACATAGAAACAGTCGACGTTTTCTGTTCTAAATCTCCAAAACATTTTCTGAGCACTAGCTTATTGTCACTCGGAACTCCTCGATCGTTTTCTCGATTCCTTGCCGGGAAGTTTGTAATAGTCTGTAGTGTTCCTAATTATGTCTTGTTAAACAACAATTTACTTTGCACTAAATGACGAATCAGTCATTTTCGATAATTACAACTACCATGCTCCTTGTTATTGGGGGTGGGGGCGAGATGTAGCCCAGTGGTAAAGCGCTCGCTTGATGCGCGGTCGGTTTGGGATCGATCCCCGTCAGTGGGCCCATTGGACTATTTCTCGCTCCAGCCAGTGCACCACGACTGGTACATTAATGGCCGTGGTATGTGCTATCCTGTCTATGGGATGGTGCATATAAAAGATCCCTTGCTGCTAATAAAAAAGAGTAGGCCTAGTCCATGAAGTGGTGACAGCGGGTTTCCTCCCTCAATATCTGTGTGGTCCTTAACCATATGTCCGACGCCATATACCCGTGAATAAAATGTGTTGAGTGCGTCGTTATATAAACCATATGCTTCCTTCCTTCCTTGATATTGGTGTAGAGGTAGGGGATGTGGGCGGGAGCGACGAGTGTGTGTGTGTGGGGGGGGGGGGGGCGCTTTGGTTGGAGCAGGCCCAACACCAAAATATAAACACACTTCTTCAGGTACTCTGGTGTTGAAACATGGAATACAATCCATGATTCAATTAAAAAGGTGCATTATTACCTTCATATAAAAGGACAATGGGTCTACAAATCATTCATAACAACACTGGCGCTTGACAACTTAGGTCAACTCTTGTACTCAGGAGTACGTTTAATTGTAACTTATACTCTTAAAAAAAAATGTGTGAACCTGAAATATTAATGTTAATATCAACTATTAGACCGAACATACGTTTTGACCATAGACATCCTAGTAAAGAACGTTCAAATCTGTTTATCAACACACCGAAACACATTCCATAGTCATTCTCGATTTTGACAATTTCCAGGAAGGTCCATTAATCACTGTGGAACATTATTTCTGTCAATTGTTTTCATTCTGTTGATCATACAGTTGTTATTGTTTTGTTTTTAGTAATTTTTATTGTTTGAATTTGCGATTTACTAATAAAAAACGTCAACTTTTAAATTTCACTTCTGACCCCAATCGTCCTTCAAGATCTCTGGTGGTCATAACACCTACTGTAATACTGAACTACCGGTTGTAATGTTTACCCAATTAATTCACTATTATTATATAACAATTTCCCACAGCTAATATACCTTACAATTGTGGCAATTGTAAATTCTTATTAGAGTTCCCCTACTTTTTTTGAAGAGTATATTTATGCTTAGATCAAGTAGTGATAGCATATTACTATGTAAAGAATAGTATTCTGTAAATATCACAGGTTTAATATTTAATGAAGTGTACTGATTTTTTTATTACATGTTTTACTTTATTACAAGTACAGTCAAACCTGTTTTAGGCGGCCACACAAAGGGGTAGAGAAAAGCGTCTTTAAAACGTTTGTTGTTGTTTCTATATTTATTTATTTATTTATTGCCAACTGTATTGCTAATTAATGGTTGTGTGCTCCACAGTTGACTATAAATCATCTTTCGACATGTCGCCTCCTTCAGAAATAAGGTTATTAGAATGTATTAATTTAATCGTTCTCAATAAGTTTGTTTTCTGTTTCCATTTAATTATTTAATTTCTACTTCATGCAGTGTATTGTCATAATAAGTGAATCAGCAAGTGTCAAGCTTTGCCTACCCAGAGGGAATTAGATGCATTTTGGAGTCATACTTTCTTAACTGATACACAATAGAGATGTCAGGACTAAATATAGGTACTATTATTAATGAAGATGTGAAGATCCGTTATTTGCTGCTCCTTGTTGCTATTGTTGCTCGCCTCGGTGGCGAGGTGGTACAGGGTTCGCAGGCCGGTACTGGTTCCAACCCAAAGCGAGTTCTAAAGGGCTCAATGGGTAGGTGTAAGGCCACTACACCATCTTCGCTCTCACTAACCATTAACCAACTAATAACTAACCCTATGTCCTGGACAGACAGTCCAGATAGCTTAGGTGTGTGCCCAGGACAGCGTGCTTGAATCTTAATTGGATATAAGCACGAAAATAAGCTGAAATGAAATGAAATGTCGCTGTTGTTAAAATATCCCTTTTATATAATAGCAAACATAAATTTACTATGGCCGCTTAATACAGGTATTTTAGCGATTTGGGATCCGATGTAGATGGCCGCTGGCCGCGTTAGACAGGTGACCATATTTTACAGGTGCATTTATATTAAGAATCGCTTGGAAGGGGGGGGGGGAGTGGCCGCTAAAGACAGGTGACCACTAATTACAGGTGGCCGCTTACTACTACTATTACCACTTCTACCACCACCACCACCACTACTGCTACCACCAATACTATACCACATGCTTACTAAAAATGAATTAAGGGAGACAACTATGCATTTCACAAATTTGTGGAGTACATTGTTACTTTCTTAGTGTTGTTGTTTTTTGGGAGTAGAGGTTGGCAATGTTTTGGGTTTTGATGCTTTAGCCTCGCAGGCAAGGTAGATAATGTATAATGACGAAAACACTCGGAATTTTGTAGGCTTATATGCTGCACGAGGCATCCCCTTGAAAAACAAAATCATATATGCTCTTTGGTTATCGGTCATTTTAATTATTTTTAAAATTAATTTTAAAACCAGTATATTAATTTTACTAAAAAGTACCCCCCCCTACAAAAAAAAACCCCACACCCAACAACAAACCCCCTCCCAAAAAAATTCCACCACCAACACCAACAACAACAACAAAAAACAACCTGAAATATGAAACATTAATTAACATTCAGTAACATTCCATATTCAGAAATTATAGTCCATAAATATACCTGTTTCAGCTAATAACTTTATACATTAGACGTGGTATGTGCTATCCTATCTGTGGGATGGTGCATATAAAAGAACACTTGCTACTGACGAAAACAATGTAGCGTGTTTCCTCTCTAAGACAATGTTAAAATTACCAAGTGTTTGACATCCAATAGCTGATGATTAATAAATCAATGTGCTCTTGTGGTGTCGTTAAACAAAACTTTACTTTATGGGGGTGGAGCATAGCTCGGTGGTACAGCGCTCGCCTGATGCGCGATCGATCTGAGATCAAATCCTGTCGATGGGCCCATTGTGCTATTTCTCGTTCCAGCCAGTGTTCCACAACTAGTGTAGCAAAGGCTGTGGTGTGTATTATCCTGTCTGTGGGATGGTGCACGTAAAATATCCCTTGCTGCTAATCGAAACGAGTAGCCTATGAAGTGGCGACAGCGGGTTTCCTCTCTCAATACCTGTGTGGTCCTTAACCACATGTTCGACGCCCCATATAATCGTAAATAAAATGTGTTTAGTACGTTGTTAAATAAAACATTTCCTTCCTTCCTTCGCCTGAGGTGTTTGCGTCATAGGATGGAATTACCTCAGTGAACCCATTCTCTCATCGGGTTTCTTCCCGTCCCAAACTCAGTACGACACGACTGGTATATCAAAGCCCGTGTTATATGATGTCCTGTCTGAGGTAAAGTGCATTATAAAAGATCTCATGCTATTAATGGATAAATGTCACCCAACAGCTGATGATTAAAAAATCAATTAGCTCTAGTCGTGTCGTTAAACAAAACAAACTTTAACTTCAATTTTGTTAATAAACTAAACCAGCTATGGTAGTCTTATAAAAGGAATTTCAACTGCAATAGTTGTAAACATTAATTTTTGCCACTTACAAGTCAGATCTGTCGAAGATGGTTTTGAAAAGGGGCAGAGGATACATTAGTTACGACATCGTGGCGTGAACATAGACCATTTATTTCTTTCTTTTTACTTTGTTTCCGTGCAATTAAGGTTTAAACACGCTGTCAATGACACACACCTATGTTATATAGACTGGATGTCCAGGGCAGTGTGTTAGTAGTTAGTTGTTGGCGGTTAATAAATAAGAGAGAAGTGATTTCGATAATCGTTATATATAGGCGTCTAGGTTGGTGTTGATACTGGGATGTGAACCCTGTACCTACCCGATTTAGGAAAACGTACGAGTCTGGCTGGCAACCATATTTAAGCTATAGGCATGGAATCAGAGCTACCTGAACTCAGTCACTGGCGAAGTCACAGGCGGTGCCCAGGGTTTGACGTGGCTGACCCTTGAATGGATAAGGGCACGTAAATACGGTTTGACATTGTTATTGGTGTTAGCGTCATCTTTAAATTAAACATCCTTAATTTCCTCCATTAAGGCTTCGACTGTTAGAAAATATAAATTCATACTATTTATTGCGTAGTTCACAATTTCAGTTGCTAGGCAACGTAATACTTAGTGCTGATCATGGAATGAAGTTCCTAGCGTTATATTCATGTGTAAACCGGAAGGATCCAAGACGTTGGTCCATTGACAGAAGAATTTTTGATATACCGTAGAATGATTACAAAAATGTTTAAGTATTTAATGGATATTAACGGACTACAATCACAGCCCTATGTTTGAACTATGAATTCAAATTCCCCCACCAACCCCACAATCGTGACCGATATGAATTCTAGTATATATGAATTCTAGTATATATAATTTAATGTAGCATGTTAACGGATCAGATTTTGTTTTCTCAAAACTGCTAAATGCAGTTGATCAGAATTCTGTTTATTCTCAATCTTATTAAAATCAGCTCCACTGGTCTATAACTATTGTCTGTAGTCCAAGAGAGCTGATTTCAATCAGTTTCGATTTATACTAAGAGGATAAAACTAATTACCTCGATTTTGAATGATAAATCTCTCAATGTAACATCTGAGAGACCAAATGAAAGATTACAATGCAGATAGAACCTGAAGTTCTACCACCAAGTTATTTTTGCCTTCTACAATGACAATTTAGTCATATTTTCCCACCCGATATTCCGCGTCGTCCATCATGCGAAATTATTATCAGTAGCATAGATCGTGGGACAATAACAAAATCAAAACAAACAAAAAACAGGTCAACTTTGAAAAACAAACAAAAATAAGAATTTTGGTTACTGAAGGTTGACCATTTCCAAATAACGACCTCCAAATGTTTGTTGCTTCGCCACTGATATTAATATGACATATGAATCTATATTATGACATACATGTATCATTGTCGAACAAGAAAAAGAATAGTTAAAATTTGTTTCTTTTAAGACACCACTAGAGCACATTGATTTATTAATCATTGTTTATTGGATGTCAAACATTTGGTAATTTGACATAAAATCATATATAGGAAACCCGCTACATTTTGTCATTAGTAGCAAGGGTTTTTTATATACACCATCCCACAGACATGATAACACATACCACGGCCTTTGATATACCAGTCATGGTGCATTGGCGGGGACGAGAAATAGCCAAATGGGCCCACCGACGGGGATCGATCCTAGAATAACCGCGCATCAGGCGAGCGCTTTACCACTGAACTATGTCCCGCCTCCAAACAAGAAGAAGACAAGGAAAAGAAGATGAAGAAGAAAAATATAAATTTCAATATTCCACATGAGTAGATTATCTATGTAGTTGTGTTTGTGTTTTTCATTTGTAAACGATGTTTCGTTTGTGAATTTGTACTGGAGAATTAAAAAAGAAACTAATGGCCCCAGACCTCAACAATCAGTTATGAAAAAATTCTCATCATAAACAATATATGTATTTTGATTTGATGTGCAAACTCTCACCTATGTACGGTATAAACTATCTCATATACATATAAAAAACCTAAATTAAGACTGAAACTGCAGGAATTTAGACCCTAGAAAGTTTTCGTCATAATGTTTTTGTTCGTTGCTATAATCCCCCCCCCCCCCCCCCCCACACACACCCGATTTGTGAATCTGATAATGAAGTATATTAAATATTTTGTAAACGTCAAATCCTTCTCCGTCCCGCACGATGGAACATTTCTACATCTACATAGATTTCTCAAGAATGAAAACAGATATAACCATCACTAAGCGACCGATGCGATAAGCATAAAGAAAAGTGCACGTGGCATTGTTATTGCGCTATCCCTGGAGCATAGATATATACATATTTTGCTAGTCCCACGGAGTCCACTACAATGGCGGCTCTAACACAAATGATGACTCGGCGGGACGTCCAAAGAAAGCCTCTTCCGTTGGCGAGATAAGGAGAAGACAGTTTGTGTGTCTTCAAGTAATTGCCTACGGGAGACATGAGCGCACCACGGTGGGCCACCACTGGGAAAGCAAACGAAGAAGCGGGGTAGAAGGTGTGGAAGGAACAATAATAAATTTTAGGTACAATATATGGCAACATTTTCGGCCAGTTTAGTCCCAGAAATGTCTGATTATCTGATACGAGATGCCAACGAGTTCATTGTGAAACTGATGCCGCAGATGTCTCCTCACTCCCTCCTGCCGTCCCCTCCCCCTCCCCGACACATCGTGCCAGGAATATTTACAGTATTACATTCAAAAAACTGTAATACTATTAATAAGACACATCCTCTACTAACATTTAATGACATTTTACCGCACCAGCCACAGATGTACATAATTATCTTTATGAATAATACATTTAAAATTCCAGTGTCGGAAATATTTAAATAAATAGTCCGTCAAGTGCCTTTTTAAATTATACCACCATCACATAACCAAATCCGTCTGGACCGGTTTACGCAGGGATCCGGATTACACAGAATCCGGTTTAGACAGAGTCCACTATATATATATATATATATATATATATATATATATATATGTATGTATGTATGTATATGTATGTATATGTGTATATATATATATATATATATATATATATATATATATATATATATATATATATATATATATATATATATATATATATATATATATATATATATATATATAGAGAGAGAGAGAGAGAGAGAGAGAGAGAGAGAGAGAGAGAGAGAGAGAGAGAGAGAGAGAGAGAGAGAGAGAGAGAGAGAGAGAGAGAGAGAGAGAGATATTAATAAACGGGTTGCCGTTAGATAACATTTATCAACGAATTATTTAAGGAAAATATCTACTGTCTAAAATCTTTTCCCTATGTACAGCGAGTTATGATAAATGGTATCTCACAAATGTAGTATCCTGTTTCTTACACATCTTCAAACATTGGTGCAAAAAAACCCACCCCATATTAACAAACTAAAATTTATTTAAATGATTTGCAAGGTTAACTTGTATGTCACAGAATAATCGGTTTCGGTAATGTTAATTCCATTGGATGGTGTGGCTGTATCGTCCAGATCATCATCTTGGAGCAGCCAATCAGATGACAGAAATCTCACACGTGTTCTCTCCAAAGGCATTTGACGTAGTTGATCATTTAGCCTGGTCTATGCAATTCTGGTATTCTTTTGTTCCTGGCGATACGACTCCGATGGTACAATGTTTAAGTCATACAGACAGCACCCACAGAAACAGACGTCGATTAATCGGACAGAGAAAAATTTACCGAATACGGATCCCGTTCCAACCAGTATCCAACGACTAGTACATCATTGGCTGTAGTACCTACTGAACTACCTATGCCAGAAAGCACATAAAAGAACCCTTGCTGCTTTTTGATGTAACCTATGTGACGGCAGTTTTCTCACTGTCACTATTTCGACCAAATGAAGTGTCGAGCAAATGTCGAAATAACCATAATGTTAGACATCAAATAGCCGTAGTTTAAAATGTGCTAAGGTGTTGTTAAAATATTCCTTCTCTTACTAAACACACACCCACTGCCTCCCCTGTCCCTCCATGTGGTTATTTTTGGACAGCTCTATAAATATATTATCTGGGTTAACGAGCGCGTCTTAATATTTAAAGGACCAATCTTCGGTTACCTTCGCACTTGCATCAATGCCACGAAGCAAGAGATCACGTGGCACCGCAGTAGTTCCCAGTCATCAATACCGAAAACCAGTTTATTTATCAGCCACTTCTTTCTGTTTGTATTGCGCATGTCGAGTTTGTAACTTTGACTTTCTGATATGCTTGACACGCAATTCTTTGACATACAGAAAACAAATAGACCGATTCCATCCCGCAGATGTATGTGTATATAGGAACGGAAGAACGCGAATTACATTTCGAGGGGAACTGAGTTTGAAATGAGGACAAAATAAGTTACTAGGTTAATCTTAAAAGATGGAGAAATGGTGAAAGAAATTCTTTCGGAGAGAGAGAGAGAGAGAGAGAGAGAGAGAGAGAGAGAGAGAGAGAGAGAGAGAGAGAGAGAGAGAGAGAGAGAGAGAGAGAGAGAGAGAGACGGACAAACAGACAGACAGACAGAGACAGAGAGAGACGGACGGAGATATATAATTATTTTTGTTTAACGACACCACTAGAGCACATTGATTTTATTAATCATCGGATATTGTATGTCATTCATTTGGTAACAGATTGTAGACAGCTGAAATTGCTATGGTTATCTTCATAATTTTATTGAAATCTGTTGTAAACGTCACCTTGCATAAGCGTACGAGATAGAGTGCAGGGGCAACTGGCCCCTAGTGCTGCAGCAAAACCTCAAATTCGGCAAAAATGATAGAGATATTCGGGCAAAATGTGCTAACCTCAGACCTTTTAAGCATGTATTTCCATCATGCTACCTTCAAATTTAGTTGTAATATATGTAAAAATGCGAAGTGATTTATGTCCAACCCTATATAGCGGTTTGGTAGTAGGGGAGACCGGGTCTAGTTGTTACAATTTTTACATTTAGTGCCATAGTACATAAAGTATAATAATTTCAGAAACCAAATTTTGAGGATAAGTAGGAAAATATCTCTATTTATTAAAACAATCATGAAAAACCTTCAACATATTAACATTAATTAGTGATTGATTCATTAATGAGGTGGTGTCAACTATATCAAATTGCCCCATGTACGGGGTAAGTTTTTACCCTGCATCATAAATGGTGGGGCAAATTGTTACAACTGTAAAACACAATATAATTAACGAAATCATCCTTTTATTTCACTTTTCATAAAATAATATGAAATAAATGAGTCTCCTGAACGAGGTAAACATAACTTATCTGTAAACTAACAGTGAAACCTCCCTGTAACAACTAGCACCGACACAGACTTTTTTAGTATATGCAAGTGTACGGTAAAAAACAAAACGTGGCCACAGTCTTACTTTCTGTACAATCGAAGGCCAATACCAACACTTCTTATATATCTACAAATGAATGCATTACATCCATAACTGCTTGAGTTATAAAAGAAATAACATTAGCGACAAAATGTCACTTTTAGGGTAAACAAATAGTTTTTTCATCCTACCTCGTCTGCCAAACCAGAACCATTCATAATGGCTACTGGACTGTTGTGTACTAAAGATACGCTTTACATATTACAGAGTCATTCGCCCTCTATTACTGTAACAACTTGCCCGTGTAACAACTAGACCCGGTCTCCCCTAATGCTAATATGAATAAATGTTATGTTCCTGAATCGGGCATTAAAAAATAGACTGGATCGAGCTCATCTCCAAAACCGTTACTTCTCAATGGTACATGCGTTTTTAAAAATGTGAAAAATGCACTTTTTGACATTAGAAACACAAAAATGACCACAAATACTTGGGATTTTACGGAAATGGATAATGTAAACAATAAAAATATTAAGTATATGTCTGATTCCAATTATCCGCCTCTTATAGTGAAAAATCCGCCGCATTGTTTAAAAACCAGTGTATATAGGCGCATGTGAAAGGCTTTCTGCAAGTGGCGGGGGACGTTGAAACTATGACGAGCGAAGTATCTAAGGGGTCGAGTTATGTTCCCCCAGAAAATATATGTAAAAAAACAAACAAAAACCCCCAAGAAAATTCGCTTGAACCCCTGACCCCCCCTCCACACACACACACACACACTCCCCCCATGCACACGCGCCTATCCCTCACTTTAAACTATTGTAATAATAAGGTTTACCGTACTGTGCAATTAAAACAGGACTAGACAAAATGAACACAACAAGGTGTCGGTCTTAATCAAACAGAAACAACATCACGTGACAGGCGATTGGGAGGGGGCTCCCCGTTCAAATAATTGAAGGCGATAGGCGAATTTATTTCGCTTTAAACAAATATTATATTTAATCTCTTGTTGTTGGTCAGCTCGTGACAGCAAACCAGATAATGATCTCCTTACCGCAAATCAAATCTTTTCTCCACCTAGTCGGAAAGCTCGGCGCTTGCGCGTGGTGTGCAGGTTAATCACATTTGGAGGCTAGTAATTGGGCACAGCGGGTTCACCCAGGATAGGTCTTATCGGAGCTAATCTACCCCGGTGCGCGCTCAAAGAGGAGGGAGTTTACATTTGGAAAACTGAAAGAAACCATCTCCAACTTCTTTAAGATTTATTTTTTTAAATATAGAAAAAAAAATATTGATCCTATATAAGTATCAAAATACCATCGGTAAATCCAAAACCATTTTAGGTTGGGTTTACTTTAAAAAAAAAAGAGAAAAATATGTAATTGATTTAAAGGCACTTCATCCTCAAAATTATTTCAGCAACGATGTTTTAAAATATTTTAGTCCCATGTTTTAAATACCACTCTATGCACGTCCGAGTGCAACTTCAGAAGTGCAGTAGCACCGTTACTCGCGCGCCATAAAGTAGCAGTCCTCCTACAAACGGAGTTGAAACCATATATTGTAGTCAATACCAGCTGCACTCTGTGAACAAAACACCTGTCATCGAATGATTCATGGATTAATATCATCGTGACTCTATCATAACTTTTAGAATCAATCTTGTGCAGAGATATGGTAATAAATATGCTAATGAGAGATTCGTAATCGATATGCATGTTAAAGCTTTTATTACACATTTTAAACATTACATATTGTTTTGGAGTGTTACTGGTGAGATGATTAACATATAATTATCATAATTGTTTTTCTGAAAACAAGCCTTCGTTTTGACGGCAAATTACCTTTAAGTTTATTATATCTGGTTCATTTTAGAGCATATGATTGTAATATGAGCCTGCATGGACCCATCTCAACATGCCAATAATTGTGGCACTGGTGTAGCCAGGATATATATATATATATATATATATATATATATATATATATATTGGTGGGGGGGGGGGGGGGGGGGGGGGGCACCCACAGCCTACCAGTAGTCTTATCTATACTGGGGCACATTGCCAATATTTGGCCACGTCGACAGATTTACAAATCATACATGATGCCATATACTCAAATCGGCCAAGAAGTACTAAACAAGAAATAATAAGGCATTATCGAAAAACAGGAAGTCACAGCTTTATTTCCACGCCTATATCCAGTTAAGGTTTAAGCACGCTGTCCTGGGCACCCGATACGGCTGCCTGTGTTACGTGACCAGAATAAAACATAATACTTTTATGGTAGACATTTGAAGGCTATATCTACTAAATACGATGTATCACTAACCATAATGATGGTTGATGTATTCCATATTTTGAACTTGTGCATACCTTTTTATCTGTTTGTTGAAACTTGCATATTTTCCCATCGTTTTAGATGAAATGACAGACTTAACAACTGTGGTGGCAGTACTCATGATGGGTGCAACCAGTGGGACAGGATATGCTCATCTTTCACGAACACCTGATATCATCACTGTTTTGACAGTGGTTCATGTCATGACAGCTATATTTATTCCAATGAGCTCCTATGCTAAGTTTGCTACAGTAAACTAGTCTGGGAGTGGCAGTCCTCTTTGTGGCGGTGCAATGATGTATTGTCCAGTAAAGTATCTCCTGGGGAGTGGCTGTTCTCCAAGAGACACTAGATATAGATTCATGGAATCGACCACTATTTTGCCAAATGCCCATTCGACTGCATTGTACAGAGATACGGTCTTAAAGAGATATTCTTGACTTTGCTGCATTGTAAGATATTTCCGACTAATAAAATATTTCTACGATTAAATTTTTTTCTTGTTTAGAATATCAGTGTCTGTATATTCAATGTGTTTCTGGTCGTCTTAATATTTGTAAGAAGCCCAAACTGGATTTTGTCTTCAAATAATTTCGTACGTACCAAAAAAATCTTTTTTTAGGAAATAAAATGAAATTTAACCTAGTACACATATTAGAACGATCAGACACACTTTAATATACAGCCGCTAATATTTTATGCAGAAAAATATATTTGATATGTAATTACAATCGTTAAAAAGTATCTTTTAGTCGATAACATCTTAACATTTGCAGCAAACTCAGGAAGTCCCTTTAATAATCGCGGATAACGATTTAGTCATTCAGTTTAGTTTGCGAAAAAATCTGTTGGCAGAATTAAATCTTTCCCATGGACAGCACATCACATGCCATTTCTTTGCCAATCGTTAATATAATTGTACAGAACTCGGTGTCAAAAAACCAAGAAAAACTTCAAAATCGTATCTCTGTACAAGGTCAAAATGGTCTAAAGTCGTGAATGTTCCCTGCATTAGTTAGTATCACTTGACGTGGTGAATACGGACAGTAACAAAACAATATTTTTACAATGCCTTATAGCCCATCTGTGAGAAATATCAGAGTTTAATAACATTGCCATACGTAACATAGTTTCCAGTAACAAAGCTTAAATATAAGGGCTAACTCTATTGGTCAATACATTGGTTTAACGTAATTTGATGGGACTACTTTTCCATTCATAACATTCCTACACTTGTACCTATTTTACAGTACCATATACAGTTATATCAGTATGAATTATACGATACCTTACTTGAAACAAATTACTAAAAATATAAATTATAACAACTTAGTCCATATATTGTAAGATATTATCTATCTGAACGACAAAACCGAAATACATTATCATAGCCGTATCGTTAAACAATGCAGAGTCGAAAAGGCATTTGGCAAAAGAGTGGTTGGTTTCATGAATCTCTGTCTAGTGCCTTGTCTATAGGAGGACAGCCACTCCCGAGGATATACTTTACTGGAGATTGCACCCCTCTTGCATTGGCACACAGAGGACTGTCACCCCCAGACTAGTTGACTAAATCGAAACTAGCACCGGACAGATCTCATTAGAATAACTACATATTTTGTGATGCCATGCACTCATGAATCACTGTCATAGCAGTGATGATAGCAGGTGTTCGCGAAAGATTAGTATATCCTGCCCCACCGGTAGCACTTGTCATGGGTTCTGCAACCACAGGTTTCAAGTCTATCACTTCATTACTAAAACGATGATACAATAATAAATGTACAAGTTTCACAAAAGAGATGAAAACGTATGCACATGTTCAAAATATAAAATAGCATCAGCCATCAGTGATGCATCGTATTTAGTAGATAAGTACAATGAGCATGCCCTAAGGTATATAGGCGTGCAGCCTCCCATTTGTATAGAGGCAGGTTGGGTTTTTTCCCCCCTAATTAAACGATTTTTTCATAATTTTTCATATTAGCATTACCACCATACAGCTTTATAGGGTTGCAAACGAATCACTATGCATGTTTACATGAACTACAATTAATATTGCGTGTAGAATGATGGAATTACAATGTAAAAAGGCCTCAGTTTGGCAAATTTACCCCCTGCCTTTAACGCTTATTCTAAGGTATCTTAGAAATTGATATGTAAACAGTATGCAGGTTTACCATAATTAATAAAACAGTTATGCAGGGCATAAACATGCAGTTATTAACAGACATGCGTTATCGTCGCTGACTTCAGAGCGTTCAGAACACGCGTGTACAGGCCCAACAGTGTTATCAAACATCAACATCTTCTACAGTGAAAACTCGACCAAAATGTATTAATTCCACCATTTTTCACCACTATAATATTATCACTATGAAAAATACTTTATGAAACTCACTTTCGTAGACAAAGACATTTCGTTTTCTTTTTCCCTTACATTTATGATTTAGCTACTACGGGTTATTTGTAAGTTGGCGGAAGTACACTTTCAATATGTTAAACGAATACACCGGCTGATATATTCACACGCTATTGAAAGAAGTGTTGGTGCCGTAACTGTTTACGTTTTCACTGAACTCCAAGCAATCACAAGGTCAGTACGATATTCGTGACCGTTTGATAATAGTAAATTAATAAACAAAACTGCCTTATAATATTAGTGGAATTTAATTATATACACACATAGATACAATTTTAACAATAACAAAGTAATTTACTTACAAATATAACACATTAATACATATGTACGTACGTGTGTGCGTGTGTACGTACGTACGTACGTACGCACGCACGCACGCACGCATACATACATACATACGTATTTTAAATGCAATACACTATTTAAATGCAATACATTATACATATGTGTTTACCAAAAATACAATGTATAAATATTTACAGGTAAATAGATGACACGTATAACACAGTCTTTTATTAAGTAAAGGTAAATAGGTTACTTTTTTATTATGTACAGACAAATACAATGTATAACTATTAACACTATTAATAAAACCTCAAAAGAACACGAAACCAAACTAACAACAATAATAATAACAATAATTAATATATACACCAATAATCTGAGAATAAATTTGTATTTCATAATTATAAAAAGGGTTTATACAAATATAATGATATAATAAAAATAATTTATAAATAATTCTCTTATTTAAATAATTAATATAATATTATATATAATAAATAAATGAAAAAATAAATAATAAAATTAAATAAATAAATAAATAATAAAATAAATGTAAATATAAATATAAATATAAATATATATATATATATAAATAAATAAATAAATAAATAAAAATTAAGATTTATAAATGTTGTCTACCTAGAACAGCCCGAATTTCAAAATTTAAGCCTCGTTCTTGCATAACGGAAAGATGTTTTGCGCTGACATATATTAATTCAGCATACTCCATTTCCGTGAGGCCGCACGTCGTTACATGGAATGTCTGCAAATCTGAAGAAAGAGAAATAATAACAGAGCCGTGCCAAGCCGGCAGCGGTGGGGATGGTGCGGGGGTGGGAATGGTGCAGGGGTGGGGATGGTGCAGACATGGTCGATTCACCATATTTCTCGATAAAGCTAAAACAATTTTTACTGAGTAACATTACAATTTTTTTTTTTCAGAGTGTAACATTCCTGTTAGGCTATTCACATAGATGTTCATGGGAAATGTAGATGTAATTCATGGTCCGTTATGTTCATATTCGAACCCTCCACCCCACCCCAGGTCCAGACCATCCGTTGTTACATCAATAGGTAGGTAGTAGGTAGATAGATAGATAGATAGATAGATAGATAGATAGATAGATAGATAAAGACCCCTTGCTGATAATGGAAAAATATAGCGTCTTTTTAAGACTACGTGTCAGAATTATCAAATGATCATCCAACAGCCGATGATTAATTAATCAATGTGCTCTAGTGGTGTCGTTAAACAAAACACTTTAGCATACGGTCTTAAGTTTAACGTTTGTTTTGTTTAACGTAACCACTAGAGCGCACTGATTTATTAATCATCGGCTATTGGATTTTAAACGTGGTAATTTTCACATATAGTCTTAGAGGGGAAACCCGCTACATTTTTTCATTAGTTGCAAAGGATCTTTTATATGCACCATCCCACATACAGGATAGTTTATACTACGGCCTTTGATATACCATGTGTTGTGCACTGGCTGGAATGAAAATAGCCCAATGGCCCCACCGATGGGGATCGATCCTAGACATCGCGCATTAGGCGAACGCTTTACTATTAGGCTACGTTCTGCTCAAATGGCCTTAAGAGTCTGGATACGGTTGGGGTAGTATCGTGAATGGTGTGTGTTTTATGACTGGTCTCTCATACCTATTTTGTGCTCAGTCTGAAGTGTACAGATTTCATCTATGGTCGACACCTTTAGAACGGACCTTACAAACAGTACTCGAAGAGCGGGACACTGGGTTACCATGGACACGAGACTGTCGTCTATAGAATCGTGATTGTTGTGCAGTTTTACCGACAGTACAGCTGAAAAATAAATCAAAGAAGCATTTACAAAAGTTACATAATGACCAAAAATATTTATTCACTTTGTTTCTGTAACTTGAATTATATGCCTATAAATACTTTCATCTACTACTTATATATATTGCCAAATCCAGTAAGTGTGACCGATAAGTCAAAGCTGGCTGCTATTTTTTTATGTTCTTTTATTTTTCGCCAGTAACTCTTGAGGAAACTGCTACTTACGCCAAATGGAAACACATTACAATTTTGATATTCGTGAGTTATGCAAATATTGTAGTATATTGTGACATCGATTGATGTGTAACTGTTTATCACAAATACATGCTTTGTTTTATGTTATAGTTTTATTCGTTTTATACATTCATACATACATACATGCATGCATGCATGCATACATACATACATACATACATACATACATACATACATACATACATACATGCCTCAATAGCTCAAAAGGTATCGTGGCAAGCCTGCAAGTTGCGCGCGATTCGGTGCCACGGCATGGGACAATTTGTGAGGCCAGAAAGGATTTAATTATCCCCTGCGCCAGTGCGTTAATATCTATGTATGTAATAGTCAACCTCGACATACATACAATATATAGATATTCATACATCAATACATACATACATACATACATACATACATGCCTCAATAGCTCAAAAGGTATCGTGGCAAGCCTGCAAGTTGCGCGCGATTCGGTGCCATAGGTTCGAGTCTCGGCAACGGCTTGGGACAATTTGTGAGGCCAGAAATGATTTAATTATCCGCTGCGCCAGTGCGTTACTATCTATGTATGTAACAGTCAACCTCGACATACATACAATATATAGATATTCATACATCAATACATACATACATACATACATACATACATACATACATACATGGATGTCTGGATAGCTCAGAACGCATCGTGGTTAGTCTGCAATTTGCGGGCGATTCGGTGCCATAGGTTCCAGTCTCAGTAACGGCATGGAACAATTTGTGAGGCCAGAAAGGATTTAATTATCCCCTGCGCCAGTGCGTTAATATCTATGTATGTAACAGTCAACCTCGACATACATACAATATATAGATATTCATACATCAATACATACATACATACATACATACATACATACATACATGGATGTCTGGATAGCTCAGAACGCATCGTGGTTAGTCTGCAATTTGCGGGCGATTCGGTGCCATAGGTTCCAGTCTCAGTAACGGCATGGAACAATTTGTGAGGCCAGAAAGGATTTAATTATCCCCTGCGCCAGTGCGTTAATATCTATGTATGTAACAGTCAACCTCGACATGCATAAAATATATAGATATTCATACATCAATACACAAACACACACATACACACACACACACACACACACACACACACACACACACACACAGAGGTTTTTCATAGCGATATGATTTTATATATTATTATTATTATTATTATTATCATACTTATCTGCTTGTGATGCTTTGCAATGTGGTCAATAGTTTCACTCAGCTGCAACCAATCGGCGTTGTGGTCGAACCTGGTATCGATATAGATCTCGTGCAACGGCGCTTCAGGTACAAGTACCCGGATGATGTCAGCCGACAAGCCGATACTCTCGAACCAAAAATCTATGGACAGTTTTGGACATACTGATTTTAAACTCTTCCACGAATACGACGATATTCGATGAAAATGTGGATCTGTTCTGCATACCTGAATTCAGATATAGACGGTTAATGTTTTGTTTTGTTTAACGGCACTATTAGAACACAATGATTTTTTTTTTTTTTTTACATATTTAAAACGCAGCAAGGGGTGTGTTACATGCACTTTCCCAGAGGTAGGACAGCACATATCCGGACGTTAATATACTAATCGTGGGGCACTGGTTGGGACGAAAATTAACCCCAACATTCTGATAATTGGTCCACTGGGGGGAATCTATCCTACGTTACAAGCACGACAGGCGATCACTGTAACGACTAACAATTAATAATCGCATTTGTAATAATATACTCTTCAAAAAAAGAAACGCAAAAGGGTACAAATGGGTTATAACTCCGATTTTATGTTTCCTACCGGTTCATGCTTTGTGAATATAAGGTCATTGCATGTCCGAAACACATTCCCACGGTTACATTCGATAAAACGCAGCTACTGTACAATAAAGTTCCAAAATGTGAATATTCGCAAAAACGCAGCCACGTGCAAACCATGTCACCACTGCACGTGCGTTGTCTGCACGTGCAACATGAACACCGACAGTATAAAAGTGCAGGGTGTTCGCTTGCCTGGCCTCTGTATCTGGCCGACAGTTGACAATCCAGGACATGCCACGTCTCAGTGAACCGCAGAGAAACAATGCCATCGGCCGACTAGACGCAGGCGAATCCAGAACGGCCGTTGTCAGGGCATTCCATGTGTCCCCAAGCACCATCTCCAGACTGTGGGACCGTTACCAGCAACATGGATCAACACGTGACCTCCCTAGATCCGGTCGACCACGGGTCACTACCCCCGGGCAGGACCGCTACATCCGGGTACGCCACCTTCGGGAACGATTGACTACTGCCACCTCCACAGCCGCAGCAATACCAGGTTTGCGCAGGATATCCGACCAGACCGTACGGAACCGCCTACTTGAGGTAGGAATTCGTGCCAGACGTCCAGTTCGAGGTGTCATCTTAACACCACAACACCGTCGACTCCGACTGCAGTGGTGCCAGATTCATCGACAATGGCCTCAACTGCGATGGAGACAGGTGTGGTTCAGTGACGAGTCCCGATTTCTGCTCCGACGTCATGATGGAAGATGTCGCGTGTATAGGCGTCGTGGTGAACGTTATGCGGCAAACTGCGTGCAGGAAGTGGACAGATTCGGCGGGGGTAGTGTCATGGTGTGGGCAGCCATCTCACACACTGGCAGAACTGACCTGGTCCACGTGCAGGGCAACCTGAATGCACAGGGCTACATTGACCAGATCCTCCGGCCACACATCGTTCCAGTTATGGCCAACGCCAACGCAGTGTTCCAACATGACAACGCCAGGCCTCACACAGCACGTCTCACAACGGCTTTCCTACAGAACAACAACATTAATGTCCTTCCTTGGCCATCGATATCACCGGATTTGAACCCAATTGAGCATCTATGGGACGAGTTGGACCGACGCCTCCGACAGCGACAACCACAGCCCCAGACCCTGCCCGAGCTGGCAGCAGCCTTGCAGGCCGAGTGGGCCACCATCCCCCGGGACGTCATCCGTACTCTGGTTGCTTCAATGGGCAGGCGGTGCCAGGCAGTTATCAACACACGCGGAGGCCACACCCGGTATTGACTCCAGATGACCTTGACCTTGGTGGTGTGTCCTATCACTTACTCACAATGGACTAGAGTGAATTGTGAACAATCCTGCAACATTTGGTAATTATCGGACTCGCCATTCAATAATTAAATCAATTCTCCAAATGTTACGACAATGTGGTTTTGCGTTTCTTCTTTTGAAGAGTATAGTTAAAGGCGCATACCCTAGTTTCAACTCGTAAAAAGGGACACTAAGTTTAGTTAATCTACACACCTATAACACATTTTGATAAAGTTAAAACAGAGCGAAACAAGAGTCTGTAACGTTAAACCCGGAAAATATCCTTAAAAGTAGACTAGAACTCGAATCAATAAACGTTACTTCTCAGACGCACGTGTGTTTTAAACTATGAAAAATGCATTTTGTGATATTAGAAATAACAGGATGACCAGAAAGACTTCGTACGGAAATGGATAATGTAAACAATAAACTATAAGTACTGTTTGATTTCAGTGATGATAAACGGCTCTAATAGTGCAAATTATACTGTAATGTTTAAACGCTAGAGTCTGTCCCTTTAATTGTTTTTTTTATATATCTACAAACAGCCAATATTAAAGCAGCATCTTTAATGAAAGAAAGACATGTTTTATTTAACGACGCACTCAACACATTTTATTTATATGGCGTCAGACATATGGTTAAAGACCACACTGATATTGAGAGAGGAAACCCGCTGTCGCCACGTCATGGGCTACTCTTTCTGATTAGCAACAAGGGATCTTTTATGTGCACCATCCCACAGACAGGGTAGTACATACCAGTCTTTGATATACCAGTCGTGGTGCACTGGCTGGAACGAGAAATAGCCCAATGGGCCCACCGACGAGGATCGATCCCACACCGACCGCGCATCGAGCGAACGTTGTACCACTCGGCTACGTCCCGCCCATATATCTTTAATGACGTCACACGCTTGCAATTTGGTTGGCGTTGCCATGACGTCAAAGATTCGGACTATAACAGTGTTGATTATCTCGCCTTTATGTAAAATTCTTTAATCTCATTCGTTGTTTGCCGTTGTTGTCGACAAATCCCTTATACCCCTGTGGGCGGAGCCAAATTCTCTTATACCCCGTCTGTAATTTCCAACAGTTTCCAGCCACCCCAGTTAATGATAAAGCAATAATTAGATTATAAATAACATTGATAATCAATCAAGTATATATAATTAATTTTATTTTTACTATAAAATACACTATTTCAATACTTTTAAAAGCTGCAATGTTGAACTCGGCCACCTAATTACGGTCGTGGTGTTATTGTATTAATGCGCGATTAGCAACATTTTTTTTTTTTTTTTTTAAATATTTATATTTTTTTACTACATATATTTCTGATAAAAAAAAGTTGTTTTTTTAGTTTAAAAAAAAAAAAAAATTAATATCTGTTTCAGACAATTTCGTATTACAAACATTTGAAGTTAAAAACTCGTTTATCGATGGAACTATTTTTCGTCACTGGCAAGTGGTTTCGTTCGCGTGGTACGGCTCCGTTAATAAATTGTTAACAATTATTGTCTGGCGTTATTTTGATTAATTGGCTATATGGTTTAACATGTCGGCAAGATAAATTCGTTGTAGAAGCATCTCTCGGGGTATATGGCTTTTTATGTACCCTCAGTGTGCTCTTTTACCACCTCGCCTTCGGCTCGGTGTAAAAGAACACACAGAGGGTACATAAAATGTCTTGGCTTGACCGTTTGGCAGGTGTGATAGCGATATTCTTCATTTACTAATGGAATTAGCTATAATCTATATTTAATTTCGTAGCTCGTTAGCAGACATGGCCATTCTTTTTCTATTTAAATTAATCAAAAACGCGAAATACTCTTTCATTATAACAATACTATTTCGTTTTAACCTCGCAGCATTCACCATTCTAACCTTCGCATGATAAAGCTGATATCTTAATCTATATAACGATTTAATTAAAAACTGTTTTAACTTTGTATTGAATTTGAAACAAAAAAGAAAGAAAGACAAAAATATGGTCATGTCACATAACGAGCTTCGTACCAAATACTGTATTGAAACGAACATTTAATCCACGGAATAGACCATCTGTGGGTTCAAGGCTTTGACTGCATTGTACAAACTTGCAACATGACATATTACTATTAGGCCGCCATTTTAACCAATACATAAGCGATGTATCAAAATGCGTGGAAGAGCTAGACCAATTGATTCTACTCATCTCTACCAGCCACTGTTAAAACTGCTCATCCGAGAACTAAGATTTATAAAATATATTAATATTAATAAACAGATAAAATACCCTGCAACTAATATGCTTCAGTTTTCCCGCCAGATTCTGAGTTAAGCACTCCAAAATGTCGTCTGACAAACAGTTATAATTCAGCGCCAGAAAGGAAAGGTTGGTGAATTTGGACAAGGCGTTTATGAACTGTTTCACTTGAAACATCGCCAGCATCGAGTCGAAAAAGTCTTCTATATCAAGATTTCTAATCGTGTTACCGGATGCGCTACCTATAGCGTGAAGTATCCGACACCCACTCGTTAATGAGAGGTGCGAGCGTTCCATGTTAAAATCCACCATGTTCGTCTGCCCTCGAAAAAAGCGCGCGAAACTGTCGACGACATTTTCCTTTAGAGTCTCGAACATGAAGCTGGCGTTTTGGAATTCAAAATTAACCAGCTTCGCGTTCTGGATCTTGTCTAGGAAGTCATCGATGGTCCTCTGGATTATTTTACACGTGTGATGACGACGGTGGTCGTAAGAAAGGAACAGGTATTTCGGGTGATCCCCGTGCCCGTCGGCGAACTTGCAGATTCTCTCCCCTGTCGAGATGTAGTTGTACCCTCCCAGCTCGATGTACCACGTCCTCCACAAGCACGGAGACGAAAAGATCCGGTTCCAGTTCTTACACGTCATCGACATGTTAACCCTTTCAGGGTCTTGCAAGCAGAGGTAGATTTCAATGAGCGCAGTGTCTGGCAGGTTGCTCCACATGTGATCGTCCATGCGATCGTCTGTGCGATCGTCAATCTGATCGTCCATCTTTTCATCCAAGCGAGTGCCCGTCTGGTCGACCATGCGATAGTTCATCTGATCGTCCAGCCCCTCGCCTGTTTCGACGTCCATGTTGATTTAATGACTGTTGCTAACTGAATCAGCAGACATGCATAATAAAACCACGCAAATGTTACGACGTCTTGTTTTACGCGCGAACAATAATGTACAATAATGCTATGACGTCGTGAGATGGCGACTTTACGTTTTTGTGTTTGGGTTTTTTTTTCTTTTGTTTTGTTGTTTTTGGTTTTACTTTTAGTTTTTTTGGTTTAGTTTTTTTTGTTTTCTTTTCTTTTTGATTTAAAAATTCTGTAAATGGACGAGCGCAGTATGTTTGTGCTTGTATCCAATGAAGGTTATGCACGCTGTCCTGGGAACACACTTGGCTATCTGAGCTGTCTGTTCAGGTCGGAGGATTAGGCATTATTTGTTGGTGGTTAGAGAGAGAGAGAGAGAGAGAGAGAGAGAGAGAGAGAGAGAGAGAGAGAGAGAGAGAGAGAGAGAGAGAGAGAGAGAGAGAGAGAGAGGAGAGGGGGAGAGTGGGAGGAGGCGAGAGACAAACCGAGACAGTGTGTGTGTGTGTGTGTGTGTGTGTGTGTGTGTGTGTGCGAGACAGAGAAAGACAGAGATAGATAGTGTGTGTATGTGTGTGAGAGAGAGAGAGATTCAGAGAGAGAGAGAGAGAGAGAGAGAGAGAGAGAGAGAGAGAGAGAGAGAGAGAGAGAGAGAGAGAGAGTATACACACACATGGAAGGGGGGGGGGGCAGACAGAGACGACGTCGGTGTAGTAGCCAAACACCTATTCACTGAGTCATTAAACCTGCGCTGCGAGCGTTACCGAGATGCGAACCCATTACCTACCAGCCTTGTCCGATAACAACCACTACGCCACCGAGGCTGGTATGAACGCTTAAAACGCGTACTGCTTTAGTTATGGACAAAACAAAGGTGTGGAGGGAGTAATTCGACTTATCATAAATCACGAGTTTCAAGTCTATGGTACATGGGCAATAACCAACAATAACAATAAAGATACAATTATTTATTTACCACGCACGTCACACAGTGAATTATCACTCTCATAATTACATTCCTTTCATCTGTTCACCAATCCTGGGGCGGGACATATCCCAGTAGTAAAGTGCTCTCTTGATGCGCGGTCGGTTTGGGATCGATCCCCATCGGTGGGTGCATTGGGCTATTTCTCGTTCCAGACAGTGCACCACAACTGGTACTGGTATATCAAAGACCGTGGTATGTGTTATCCTATCTATGTGATGGTGCATATAAAAGATCCCTTGCTACTAATGACAAAATGTAGCGGGTTTCCTCTGTAAGATTATTTGTCAAAATTACCAAATGTTTGACATCCAATAGTTTTAATACATCAATGTGCTCTAGTAGTGTAAACTCTAGTAAACTTTAACTGTTCATCAATCCAGACAGTCAGCATTGCCGTAGCCAGGACCTTATATTGGGGTGGGGAAAGACACCCACATGGTAAGATTTGGGGGCAACCATATTGTATAAGAGTCGTATTATGGGGGCGACAGCAAAATATAAAATATGGTAGGGATAAAAGAAGTGTGATGGTAGTCAAGGCTCCCATGCCCCCACCTGGTTATTATGTTTTTAAATTTTTCTGAATTTTCATGTCTTACACATACTGTGTTTTATACATCATTTACGCCGAAGCAGTATTGCCGTACTACACTATACAGCAAATTCAACTGGTTTTACAACCACGCCGGAGATTGAGACCAATCGTCCATAGAATTGTTGTGAATTTGAAGAGTTGGTTATTTACTATTAAAATGTATGACAACACCTTAATCGTTTGTAAATTTAATATTCTATTAAATCAGAGATCGAAACACATCTTACTTCTAATTACTAGTATTCAAATATGTATTCGATTGTTGAAATATCGATTGTAGTTTAGTATGGTGACAATATTCATATTCAGAAAAACTGAAATTAATCGCGATGACTTTAAATACTGATATATCA
Organism: Gigantopelta aegis; assembly: GCF_016097555.1. Lineage (NCBI taxonomy): Eukaryota > Metazoa > Mollusca > Gastropoda > Neomphalida > Peltospiridae > Gigantopelta > Gigantopelta aegis. Next base: position 12,431,906 of record NC_054706.1, read on the forward strand.
TTGAGATATTTGTTGCGATGTTAAATGGATAAAACCTAAATAAAAGGGATTGCGAATTACAGACTAATAATGCAATTTGGCATCCGAGTTATATGCTGTAGACGTTATGAAACCATTCAAGAATTTACGTCACTATAGTTTCGATCGTTAGCTGGCCTCTTGCCAGTACCATCTTATTTTTGTTACAGGTTATAGAAATTCGTATACGCCTATATATTACATTCAAGGATATAGGGGCGTGACGTCGCCCAGTGGTGCAGCGCTCGCTTGATGTGCGGTCGGTTTAGGATCGATCCCCGTCGGTGGGTCCATTGGGCTATTTCTCGTTCCAGCCAGTGCTCCACAATTGGTCTAACAAAGGCCGTGGTATGTACTATACTGTCTGTGGGATGGTGGATATAAAAGATCCCTTGCTGCTAATCGAAAAGAGCAGCCCATGAAGTGACGAACGCTAGTTTTCTCTCTCAATATCTGTTTGGTCCTTAACCATATGTCTGACGCCATATAACCGTAAATAAAATGTGTTGAGTGCGTCGTTAAATAACACATTTCCTTCAAGGATATACTATTATTTTTCATTTCCTTCATTTGTTTAACACATTGTTAAAAGACAACTATAATTCAATAATGGAGGTATTTGAGAACATTACACCAAATAACAGGTACAAATTTAATATTAACTGGGTGGTTTTTTTAATGACACCACTAGAACACATTGATTTATTAATCATCGGCTACTTGATGTGAAACATTTGGTAATTTGACATATAATCTTAGAGAGAAAACCATTAGTAGCAAGGGATCTTTTCTTTTCACCACCCCACAGACAGGACAGCACATACCACAGCTTTTGATATACCAGTCGTGATGCACTGGTTGGAACGAGAAACAGTAATATCTACTGTTAACAAAATTTATGGAAAATAAAAAATATATGTATTAAAGGTTTTATGTCTGGAATATATTTGCTACAGAAGAGTAATGGTCCACATCTATTGAGGGCGGATACAAGGGTAGCAGTTACCTCTCTGCAACATACAGACAAACGAACATAAAGAAACCCAAATAAATAAACAAACAAAAACAAACAAATAAACAGACACAAAGTACGAAAAAGTGCCTTTTTGGATTAAAAGTTACCCTGGACAAGACCCTATATTGCTGTTTAGTTTATTAAAATATTACATACCTCATAAATACTTACTTTCATACATTTTAATGTCATGGTGTTGAGTTTCCATTTGAGGACATAAAATAATACACTACCTATTTTAAATTTCCTTATGGAACATCCTATTTTCCAGGGAATTTAGCCTTCTTTCAAAGCGTAATAATTTAATAAAAACAGTGCTTTTTTACAACCTCTCTAGTTACTTAGGATCAGCCCTGGTATATAAAAGATTATAATAAATAATCCAGTCTTGTTTTGTACCTTCATCGCCTGATTAGCATGATATGATCGCATTTACACAATAAATAGTCGATGTCTACAAGACGTGCCCTGCTAATACCAATTAAACAGATTCCTACTAAACAAAATGTGTAGCCCATTGTCAAGAAATGCAGTATACTATACGGAATGGTACCTTGGAGCCTCGTGAAGATGCAGGGAATAAAGATGTTGCTTGTTTTTAGGTTTGTTTGTGTTGTGTTGGTTTACTTCATTGAGTTTTATTTGTTGTTTTTTGTTATTTATGGTGTTTTTAAGGGTATTTTTTTATGTGTTTTATTAAAATTAATTGCAATAAGAAAACGTTTCCTTCCACTGTGATGTTCTTGCACATGAACGACTTCCCAGGCTTAAATAATTATTGTCCTAATTATTACGTACTGGAAATTCTTCCTTTTCATAGTTTTCTTTATGCAAATGACGACGGTTGGTTTTGATTGATGTTGACATCCAATACGATCTATATGTTAATGAAAATATATCAACTTTTTTTAGAAGGTTGTAGCTGTGTCACTCTACATTTTTAAGCGACATAACTGTACCTTTTGAGTTAACCAAGAATAAACAATCGTATAACAGACGAAGACCTGCATTTTTTAATTAGCTAAAAGACGCCATGACAATTTGCACTGCCATAAATACAGTTTTCCAAAGTATATACTGTGCACTATATGTTTAATTTTACCAATATCAAAATATACAATACGGATGTATTATCGCTCATTTCCTTCTAATACTGAAGACATTTAAATACGGTAACTGAACATCTAAGACCAAGTTTGTTATCAAATTAAGCAGCAATGAAAAAGAGAAGATGGGGATTTCACTGAAGCAAGAATTCGCATTAACCAGTAAAGGGAGCATAAAACGAAAAACCAGTTTCTTTTGATTGCCATCGTCATGTTATTGGTGAACCAGAAAACTCAAGAACGAGCGGTATGTGAAAAACATATTAGCTAATCTTGCATGTCACAACACATCTCGGGTTCCCCTAGATCCTCCTAATCTTGTCAGCTTGTTAATTATATCCTCGGCAAATTAGTTGACGTTGCTTTTTTTCTGTTAGTTTGTATAGCACGGGGACCGTGGATTCCGCTGGATCAATTAGTAATAATATTTGGAGAAACCCGGGGTCCTCGTGTGATCCCGTATCTCGGAGAACGATCGCCACGGATATAATTCGTGAGCTCTACCGGGCGTCACTCGCGACGCTCCGCCTCCGAACGCTGCCGAGTCTAGACGGCGAAACCCGATACGGATTCTGACGTCTCGGAATATAAAGCGTCAAAAAGCAGCGCCTATCGAGTAGATGGCTCCGACACGTTTCCATCTGATAAAGTGATGTCACGTTGAGTTTACTTCAGGTAACTTGCTCTTCAAGAAACAAGATGATTGTCAACGGGCAGGAAAATTTTGTTATGGACTGTTCAGCGGTCTGCTTAGGTGGCCAATTTCAGAACCACGATCAGTTGTCTTACCAAAGCTATCCGGACAATCCCTGTGGTTACCAGTTGTGCGCTTCTGCTCCTAGTAATCATAATTCTTCTAATTTCGTTGGCAATTCTTGGACTCATTATACGCCATACAATGACGCGACGCCAGATCATAATCCAGTGTATGATGGACATAACGGTCAATCTGAACAGCCGTATCTCGAACAATACCCAAACAATCAATCTTCGGAGTTTGCGACTCATTTAGGATTCCAAGTGACGATGACGTCGAAGCCGTATCTTCATCAACGACAACGACCGAAGCAAGGGATGCCGGATTATCAGCGAGAAGGCGCGACGATGAGGGAAAGGTCAAGGATGCATCTATTAAACGACGCCTTTGACGACCTCCGGAACGTCGTCCCCAAATCGAACTTGAGTGAACATCAGAAACTTTCAAAGATCGCCACACTGCGACTGGCGATTCACTATATCTCGGCGCTGGCAAGCATTCTGAAAAGCACCGGGGTGGAAATTAAAACCATAAAGGATATCTCGGGAGGTGACCGCCGGGGACGGAGACGGGGAGGCCGGAAACGGAAATTAGCCGAGAGCGACACCTGTCAACCGGCCAAGTGTCCCAGCGTCGTCGGGAGTTCAGGATTATCGAACATACCTTTACGAAATGTGGTGACGGCGGCAGGGTTGTGACAGCTGCCTATGGACGTACTTTATAAAAGTGAAGAAAATTAATATAAGTCGGTTAAACGAATCTCTGACAATGTTTTTGACAATGCTGAACTGTTGAACAATGGTGCAGCAATTTAACTTGAGGCCGTATGTCAAGACAGCAACATATATAATACATTCATTTATACGTGCAGTGTTTTCCACGTGTATTAATTTTATGGGTTTTTTTAAATTTTG